>NC_136813.1:123636659-123981102 GCF_951394365.1 Tetrao urogallus | reverse complement strand
ATCTTAAAGAGGTATGGACGAGCCAAGGAATACCTGTGTCATCTGATTACAATAATAGAAATTCTGCTGAAAGGCTTAGGAAGATTAACAATATTAACCTTGCTGTCTCATTTATCCCATATTCTTTGATAAGCAGAACTTCAGTAATCCAGTGATGGTATCTCTAAGATATTGTCATTATTTTCACTTGAAAATAAATGTTACATATTATTCAGAATAATGTCTTCACTACACATGATGCTTTACAAGAAGAATCTCTTCATTAAAAGTGACATGCTTTTGCCTTAGACAAAGTTGAAATGCAATACATAAAAGGAGAAGACAGAACAGGAGAACAGCTCAATGTGTTAATTGCAGAGCTTTAATGTTTGGACTGTGGAGTGACAATCACTGCAGAAGTAATTGTGACATCCAAGAGCTTGCTGCATGTCAGGCTGAAGCTGTTGCTCAAACAAGACAGCAAATGGAAATGATTGGCATAGATCCTATTTACAGTATGGGCAAAATGTGCAAGAAAAAGAAGGTTGTAATGTTGTTTTCTAAAAGGAGGTCATCAAACCATGAAAATTTGGGACAAGTAATAGCATCTCTGATCAGTTAACAAAAAAGCAAAAACAAATAAATTGGAGCTGATGGAAAGTCATCTACCTGGCTTGTGACACGTGGGATTTCTGTAGATCGAGTCAGTTTGGATCAGATTGTGAACTGAAGAGGATAAACAGCATCAGCAGCATACCAGATTTATGCATAACAGCACTTGCTTTGGTATGCCTGTAGAAAGATACTCAAGACTGTATGGCACATGGGATTCAGTAGCAGTGAGGATCCCCTTGACTCTTGTCACTGAGCCATTGAGATGTTAACAGTGGCATCCCATAATAGTTTGATCTGTAGAAGCAAAATGGTGAGCTGTTGCGATATGTAAATGTTATCAGGAAGTGCATGCTCAGGAGGCGCATGCAATATATTAAGCATGTATGTTAGCTGTGATACCCCTGCAATAACAGTGGATGCACTGAATAATGCACCCGAATCTTCACGATTCCATATCAGCAGAACTGTTTTATTCATTTATTATCAGTCATTCACCCTGCTTTAGATATATAAACTTTTTTATTTTATTGGCAAAAATTAACCTGGCTTTTATTTTATGCAAAACTCTAGCTGAGATCTAATGCTGTTGGAAAAGAATCTGTGTGAACTTGCTTAAATAAATTCAGCCTGTTTACCTACTGTTGAGTTTGCAGATTTGCTCCCAGTGAACATCAGTTGATCTCGGTGTCTGAGAGCATTCTGTTTTCAGATCACATCATAAGCTTCACTGTTACTCTTCTGGCATTCTACAGACAGTGACTCATGGGACTGTGTGTACTGTTACAGTAATCCAGAACCATATCCCATTCTGCATCTATCCACATGTCACCTCTGACTGGCTCCATCCAGCTCCTTCGGTTTTAGATTGGTAAAAAAAAGTCTGAACGGTCCCATATCTGTCAGCCTTTACTAGTGGGAGAGATGCTCTAGTCTCTTAACTGTCTTCATGGCCTTATGTTGGACTCTTTCCAATTACTCCATACTCAGGAACCCCTACAGGAACACAGCGCCAGCACTGCTGGATAGAAGGGATCACCTCCGAGCTGCTGGCAGTCTTTGCTCAATGCAGCCCAGGATTCCATTAGCCTTCTTTGCAGCAAGGGCACGCTGCTGGCTCGCGTTCAACTTTTTGTCTCTCAGTGCCTCAGTGGCTTTTTCTGCCAAGTTGCTTTCTGACATGGCAACTGCCTGGATGTACATTTGCATGGGGTTGTTCTCCCCCACAGACAGGACTCTGCACTACTTGTTCCACTCATTAAACCTCAGGTTCCTGTCAGCCCAGCCTTGAGTAAAGTAAAGGCCTTGAGTACGCCATAGGTTCCTGGCCTCCAACTGGATCATACTCACCACCTTTGAGCCCTTTCAGCTAGTTTTCTGTACATCTCACTTTCTGCTCATACAGCCCATACATCAGCAGCTTATCTATGTGTTCTTCCCACATCTACCAGGCCAGTCATTACATTATAGAAGATTATCAAGTGGATCAAGCAGAACTTCCTCTTGGTCAAATTCTGTTGGCTATTCCTGATGATTTTCTTGTTAGTACATTTAAAAACTGTAGCACTCCTATTACTATAAAGTTAAGTTTTAATACTGAAAGTTCAGCTAAAATTGCTGAGGGATGCCAGATTACAAATCTGGACCCAGCATTGCTCTGTGAAAGGCATAGTGAAACAGCATGTTTATGCAAATGTTGCAGTAATTGAAAGATCCACTGAACTTAAAAACATCCAGAATTATTACATCTGCCATCTTCAAACGGATCCTCTGCTAAATGCTTTAGAAGATACTTGCTGATTCTTTTAGCAATATATGGGAATTACATGGACTGGGCCTGAATTATATAAACTTTAAGCTCTTGTTTGTGAAATGAGGCACAAGGCACTACTGGGTTTGTTTAGGTCTGGTCAAGCTATAGAACCCTAGTACCTGAGATGGTACTAGGAATCACAGAATCAGACACAGGTGGCATTAAAAGGCAGTGCTGTATCATAGCAGTGACCTTCAACAGCATTTCTGAGACCTAGGACAAATGTCATAGGATCAGTGGGAACTAGTTAAATGCGTAGCAAGATGTCAGGCTCTGAGCAGCTTTGTTGTTGCATGGTTTCCATCTGCATTTATACTTGAGGTGGGCTGAGGGAGGAGAAAAAAAAAAAAAAAAAAAAAAAAAAGCTCAGGCTTTTCATTACAGTCTTTGCCACAAAAAATTTGAAAATGTAGGTTCTCAATGAGTCTATCTTCCAAGAGCTGAAAATCATGTATTCCTGTCACATGCCTTTGTCCTGCAGATATTTCAGGGTATTTCTCGCTTGCTTGCTGTCTTCCTTTCTTTCTTTCTAGCTTGGCTTCTTGCTTGCTTTCTCATTTGCTGTCTTGCTTTCTTTTTTTTTCACTTGCTTTCTTTCCTGCTTGCTTGCTTGCTTGCTTTTGCTCTTTCTCTCATTCTTTTCCTTCCTTCGTTCCTTTCTCCTTTCCTTCCTTCTATTTCTTGGGAAACTTCTTAATGTTTGGAATGTATGCAGTTTTATATATGTCGTGTAGCACATATGTGACTGCATCATCCTCTTTATTTAATAGGAGAGGAAGGGAAATAGTTGTTTTGCACTAACTTCATTTTGTGACAATCTAGGACAAGGAAATGTATAAAACAGTACTGCGATAATATTTTGTTTCACAGAATCACAGAATGGCCAGGGTTGGAAGGGACCTCAAGGATCATGAATCTCCAACCCCCTGCCACATGCAGGGCCACCAACCTCCCCATTTAATACTAGACCAGGCTGCCCAGGGCCCCATCCAACCTGGCCTTGAACACTTCCAGCAACAGGTCATGTTCCCTTATATATTCCTTAAGTTCGTTACATCTGCAGCATTTACTTTTGAAACTATCAATATGCTTGATTTTAAAACTTCAGCAGCACTATGTAGAAACCTACTCCCCAAGGATCATGGCATTCTACCTGGAAAATGAAGAGCACTTTTTTTTTTTTTTTTTTTTTTCCTTTCTTTTTGGTCTGCCTACTAGCTGAGGATATCCAAATACTGTGAAAGTTACTAATTGCTTTGAATGCCATGTCAATAATGTATGGATAAATGCTATACTGTAATATAGATCAGCTTGAGGAGAATTGCATCACATCAGGAAAAACCAGCACAATTTGATATCACACTTCTGGACAAAGTAGAGCAAGGAAGTGTAGAGCACTATCGAACGATTACTAAATGGAAACAGCAGCCTTTGTCATCTGATGCTTGGTGATTGCTGCATTAGACCTTAACTGTGTGGGTTAAACAACTTGCCAGTATTGAGTGATTCCAATGCTATGTGTTTCCGTGGTTGTCAGTTAAATTGTTGCCTGCAATAATGTGATGTGTTGTTAGTAAAATGCTTTAAATGCTACCCTAAAGGGAGGGCAATTTAAACAAGGCTTTTCTTCTTCCATGTTTCATCTGCCAAGCCCGGTAATTTTTATAAGGTGCAGGAGAGTGGCCAAGAAAACTAAAAAATGTATATATACATTAATATGTATGTGTGTGTAAGTATGTACATCTAAATTATGGGGGGAAGAATGCTTAAAAAGCATATTCATGAAATAAGGCAAGCAGAGTGAATGTGGTGAAAAGTTTGCAATTTTACTGGATGCTGAAGATATTAGTTGGTATTCGAACAAGACAAAACTATAATGTCATCACTGCCTTGGAAAAAGGTGCTGACAGCCTACATAAGCAAACATTTATCTCTCCCATCAGATCTTAAGCCAGTGTGTTTGTCGGGGAGTGCTGTAGGAGTTCGGCTGGGATTCCAGGAAGATCTGGTGTCCCTGCTTTGTGAAACATAACCCCCAGCATGCAGAAAGAATATGTCTTAAATAACTGTTTCATAAACTGCACATCTCCTTCTGAATCCAACACCACATCAGATAGGTCTGTTGTCAGAAGGAAGCATCTGAGGAAGGGTCTCCACCAGGCTCCAGCTGCTGCAGCCTTACCTTAGGTTCACAGGATTTTGATCTTTTCTGATACGTAGAGTTTGGTAGCTCCTTACTCTAATAACAGCAGGCTTCAAAAATAAATGTGAAGTGAGAACGTGCCTAAAGTTCTGATCCTGAGCCAGTTGGATTCTATGGGAAAACTCCTGCTGACTTTCTTTTGCGTAGGTCCAAAGCTTTAATGCTATTCTTTTTAGCCATGTCATGTCAAGATCCTGAGGGCATTGATACACCCTTGTGGCCCAGAAAGGCTTACCCTATACTGTGGGAGTCCAACTTTTTGGCTTTCCTGGGCCTTGTTCATTGAACAGGCCACATATAAAATATACAATAAACTTAATCTATATAAGTAACAAAACTTATTTGTTTGTTTGTTTGTTTGTTTGTTTGTTTATTATTAAAACATAAAAACCAGGGAGCAACAAAAACATAAAACTAGGGGGATGTTTGTTTTTGTGAAACTAATGCATTAGGCTGATTCAATGGAAGTTGGTGCCATTCCTGGTGAGTTCTCAAGGAGTTCATCAGAGATTTTTGATGAAATATTACTGTTCCTGTACTTCATCCTTGACAGTAACTGCTCACAAAAGTACTGTGAAAAAGTGATGACATGGATAAGGCGTGACTGTGAAGCAAGGGATATTCTTCTCTGTTAAAAGAGGTCTTATGAAAGTCTGTTTAAGAGACATGACCAAAAGTTTCTTTGAGTTGAAAATCTGATTCCAACTCTATAGACTCCATGTAAAAATTTTCAAGTAATTTTGACTGAGAATGGAGTTGCAAATATTAAAAAAAAATATGATTTTTAAAATTCCTTTCTCAAAATAGAAAACAAGGCTGCATATTTTTCACTGTTTGTAAGACTGTGTTTAGCCAGTATCAAAATACATGAGATTATTTGCTATAACTTCACCTTGTCATGATAAGAATTTCATTTCAGATGTTGTTGCATGAAACATAGCACAGATAAGGTGATTTTCACGTTGAAGACTCACATTAACTCATTTAAATGAGTGGACAAGTCCACCAAAAATGATAAATCTGTGAGCCATTCTTAATCTTCACATTCTGGCACAAATTTTCCTTTTGATGCAGCCATACTTATAATAAACTCCTCCAATTAGAGGTGATTCAGTCCCCTTGACTTTATGAAATTCACAGCTTTGATGACATTATCCATTTTTAAAGCTTTTGCACATAATTTTTCTTGATTTCTAATGCAGTGATATTTCATAAAATGTGGGTTACCACTGGTAGTTGCATCATTTTCTATTAATTTTACATGTCCCTCCTTTTTCCCAACCATCACTGTGGCACCATCAGTAGCTACATCAGATAGGTTGACAAAGGATATAGAAAATTGTTTTTTCCTTTTTGCTGCTTCATACAAATCAAGAGATTTAGTTGTGTATTTCACTGGCATCAAAGAATGCGTTTCTTTAGTGGCATTATATTCATTATCAATACTGCTAATGAAAATGGCAAGTCGAGCCGTGTTTGCAGCATCAATACTTTCAGCTATCACCACTGCATAAAATTTGAAATTAGCAACTTTCCAACATTTTTTTTTCAGTCGATTTCCCTTTTTTCTTCATTTCATCTGACTATAGTTCAGTGAGACAAACTGTTTTCAGAAAAATCAATTTTTTTTTTTTAATCAGGGCATATTATGTCTGCCATGTTTTCCATACATTGCTTAACAAACTCACTATTATGAAATAGTTTTGATTTTTTTTGCAATCAGATTTGCTATCACGTAACTAGTGTTTTTAACAGAGTCCACTTGAGTTTTCAACAGAGTCCAACTTGAGTTTTTTCTTGCTTATGCAGACTTTGTCTCTGAATAAAGAATAAAATTTAAGCTAATTTCAGAACGCTGCCATTAGCAGCATTTTAGTGCTATTTCTGAACCTTCTGCAAGGTATTTTGAACAAAACTTTTTATTTTATTCTTACATTGCAAGCTTTCTTGAAAACTATTTACTGATCCTGTTGGTAACTTTCTTTCGGCTATATCGAAAATGAAGGGGAGCTTTTCTCTTGCAGGAACAAAGCAGGTTATATAACTCATAAAAGCCCATTCGATTCCCGTTAATCTCAGCAACCTCTCTCTGTCCCGACAGGCGTGGTGCGCCAAGTGAGACCCATTGTTGGACCTTTCCATGCCATCCTGAAACTGGAGATGAACTATGTCATGGGTGGAGTGGTATCTCATCGTAACATTGTCAACGTTCACATCTTCGTCTCCGAGTACTGGTTCTGAGAGAGCTTTTAAGGTCCCAGACAAGCAAGCTGCTCCAACCTAAGTCATTACAACAAACTACTATGTCATATACTTGTTTGCAAAACCCGGTAGAGGTTTTTGCTGTTGTTGTTTTATTTTTAAATATTTGTTTCTTGGTTTAAGCAAAATAACAAGCTGTTATGGTGATTAGACATAGAGTGGGGCAAATTAAGTGAGCTGATTTAGTTGTGTGTATAAATAAGTAGTGTGTGAAAGTGCTCAGCTGCCTAGTGACATTTAAGACTTTTCTAAATGTTTATGCAGACTTAACTATTGCTCCTTGGCCTGATAACCAGAGCGACCGAGGATGTGGAACAAACTACGTATCAGAGTTCACTGGGATGAATATATGGTATCTTTGGATGGAAGAAGTTCGGTAAGGATTAGTTATTTCAGCTCCACATAAATTACTTTGAAGGAGTTAGACTGTCAGAAAGTGTAAAAATATTCACTTTTGGGCTCCAGTAGAGTAATTCTGAATGGACACCCCAAATTACTAATCATTTCTGAAATGTTTAATCTACATATTCGGGTATGATTACAAGAGAAAGTACAAAAAGAATTAGAAATAGTAGGAGACTAACAAGCTATTGCACATATTAAAAAATTACTTTTTTTGTTACTTGTTATTTGATTGTAAAGTTATGTTTGATTCTAATTAAACAAATACCTCTCAGTGAAATTATTCATTACGAGGGTAATGAATATTGCTTAAATTCCAGTCTCATCTGTACTCAGCAATACATGGAAACTCAAACCTGTAACTCCTGTGTATCTTGACACCTTTTTAAAATTGGTATTCAGATCAGCATGTTAAACTATACACCTCCTATGCACCAAATCAAGGCATATGTACTAATACAATGAAACGTTCATAAATAAATGGATTTTTAATGTAATTTTTTGGGATCAAAGTAATGTATCATTTTTATTACAGAACAGAATATAACTAGCTCCATGTTTCATTTGTCACATTTGTTAAGATACGAAAAAATAAAGTCAAATGGGAAATACTCAGAAGTGTGCTATGGTTTCTGTTCACCAGAATAACAGTATAATATACAAAAATACATACCCAGTAAGGAAATTAATTATATGTGTATATTATGCATTTGCCTCTTTATACAAAAGCCCCTCGAGCTAAAGGGAATCATTCTATTGAGCTGAATGATCTTTGAAGTTAAACTAGAAGAGTCCACTCTGATCTACTGCAAATAAATGACCACAGCAACTTTACCGTGAACATACAGAAGCTTTCGTGCAGTTCTCCGTGGTAGGGAAAGTTCTCTGCCTGCAGCTGTCTCATTCTATAAATTCAGATTCTATGATAACACATTTTCATAAATATGTGTCGGGTAAAGGTCACCCTCTCGGCAGTGTTTGGTTCTCTCCCTGCTTTTATAGAGAATCTCAGCCCCATACCAAACCTGCTTTTTAGGATGACTTCAGCTGAATATATTGTAAGTATTTTCAGTGGCTGCCTCTACAGTTCAACTTCACTAAATCGTTATTATATTTGAGTAGCAAAATGCTGTGAAACAGATATATTTGTAGCAGATGTGTTCGCAGCGTTCATCATTTAGCTACCTTAAGGGGATTTTGGAAAACTCCAAATTGTGAGAGTTCATTTCAGTGATTACCAGCATAGGTAATTCTGATTTCGATTGGAAATTAAAAAATGTTTTATTATCTTCTGCTCCAAGAAAAAGAGGATGGAAGACTCCAGCTATGTTGTCAAGTTTTTTCTTGCCAGAGTAAGGAACTAAGTAGCCTTTAGTACCAAAAACACAAAAACTCTTTCCATCTAATTTTCTAAACTGTAATTTTATTTCCTTTATTTCCTCTGTACATGGTATTCACTTGCAGTGGAAAGAAATTTGGGACAGCAGAAATCTAATTTTAGGATCAATCTGATGAACAATCAAATTTACACACTTATTTTTGTAAAGGAGAAACCACACAGCTACATGCACCTCTCCCTTTCTTCTCTGCATTTTTGAGTAAAAATAGGGTAGAAAAAGGATTGACGCTACTTCTTGGAAAACTGTTTTCCTGCAGTGTCCCAAATAATATTTATAGATTTGCAGCCAGCTTTTCAAATAGTCTTGCTGTCATATGAGAATGTTAATCCAGTGGACAATTTTGTTCTGTGTATAATCAAAAGTGGAGTGAGTGCTTAGTGCTGTGGTCACTTTGACACGTCCTAACTTTTAGTAGACCATCATGGAATATCTGGAAAATTCCATAGGATAGATTAAGCATTTGTGTCTTCTAAACTTGTTGCAATAAACTATAATTTGTTATAAGTGGGACAAAATAAACCCATTTCTATTTTTATTGGAAAATCATTAGAACTGTTCAAGTAGAAGAACATGCTTAGAAGTAGTCACTGAGATCCCCTCACTTCAAGGGCTTTTCTTTTGCTTGGCTGCATTTGGATTGATTAGATACATTTTAATCCTGGGGACACTGAGAATCACACATACATGAGCATTTAGCAGAAAAAAAAAGAGTAAGTACACACTTCCAACTGTTTACTGGTCTGCTTTTTAAGACTCACACACAGAATGATGTCACGTGCCCCAGAAAAATAAGTGTACACCACTAAAAGAATGAGTAATAACAACAAACAAGTACAAATATTTCTGAGTTATTTCTAGGGGGGTTAGGTTTGGCTGAAAAATTATGCAGTGTACAGAGCTGTCCCTGAGCAAGCAGGGCCGTAGCCTTAGTCTTATTCAAATAAATAAAATGATGAATAACAGAACAGGAATATTTCAGATCATTTTGCTGATAAGCCAGTCTACTTTTTACTTCATCAGTTAAAAAAGCACTTCTTGATGCATCTGTAATTTATTAGCAGGCAGGGAAGACAAAATAACATAGTATGTGTAATCGTAGCACAGCTACTACTTTTACAAAGGGCTTTGAAGCCAAGGACAATAGAAATAAAGAACAAACATTTCATAATATTGCCCAGATGAGTATGTTCCATGTATGATAGCTGTTGCAGTGATGACAAAAGATGTTTTGTGATTTGAGAGAAATGCTGTGTGTCATTCCAGGTTAACTTTCTTAACTGCAATGTGTGGTAACACTTGGAAGCCAATGGTGACTGACTGTAATGATGCAGCGTGGCAAATAGCTTGTCATCACTGTGAATATGCATGCTATTTAGAGATTGTGCACCATTAATGTGTTTCTGTCTCAACCACAAAATCACATTATTCACATGAAAAATATTATAGCATCCATTTTGTCTATCCTGTTCAGGACTGCTTCAGTGACCAAACAAATGCAATCAATCAGTGCTGCAAACATGACCCACGTGAAATCCCCTGTGAGAGAGCTTACCTTGTGCGAGGCAGGGCGGAGTGAAAAACTTGGTGCCAGCTGACTTCTGAGAAGGTTGATGTCTGTTCAGTTCATGTCTAGTTCTGAAGACAGGCCACCAAGCCAAGAGCGCTGCTCAGCTTGGTGTCATCAGCAAACCTGCTGAGGGTACACTCAATCCCAATGTCCACGTCATTGATAAAGATGTTGAAGAGTACCAAGACTGACCCCTAAGGGACACCACTTGTGACTGGCCTCCACCTGGACATAGAGCCATTGACAACAGCCCTCTGCCTACAGCCATCTAACCTATTCTTTATCCACCTCTCAGTCCAGCCTTTCAATCAATCTCTCTCCAATTCAGAGATAAGGATATGGTGCAGAGCCATGTCAAAGGCCTTGCACAAGTCCAGATAGATGACATCAGGTGCTCTTTCTTTGTCCACCAATGTCAATGCTCCATCATAGAAGTCCACTACCTTGACTCACTGTGAACCCCCAAAACTAAATTCTTCATCTATCCTTAGCCTTGTTTGCTCGCAGTGTACCATTCATTATCATTATCAAAACTTTCCCATTATTCCTGCTATTCTTACAAACAGTATCCTAAGAATTTTTTAGGAAAAAAAAAAGTTAACTGAAGAAGATATAGGAAAAAAAAACAAACAAACACAATCACAATGAATTTTCACAATAATTTTCTATATTATTAACTCTTATTTCTGCGCTGGTTATACCAGCGCAGAAATGTCAACCAGTGTTGAACTCATTGAGATCAGCCCTGTGCAGAAGGACCTCAGGGTCCTGATGGATGAGAAGTTGAACATGAGTCAGCAGTGTGTGCTTACAGCACAGAAGGCCAAAAGTATGCTGGGTTGCATCAAAAGAGAAGTGGCCAGAAGGAAGAGAGAGATGATTGTTTCCCTCTACTCTGCCCTTGTCAGGCCTCATTGGAGTACTGTGTCCAGGCCTGGAGCCCCCAGTACAGAAAGGATGCAGAGTTGTCGGAGAGTGGTCCAGAGGAGGGCCATGAGGATGATCCATGAACTGGAGCACCTCTCTTTTTGAAGAAAGGTTGAAGGAGTTGTGTTTGCTCAGACTGGAGAAGAGAATGGTTTGAAAAGATCTCATTGCAGCCTTCAAGTGCTTGAAGGAAGCTTACAGGCAGGAGCGGGACTGTCTTTTTATATGATCTGATACAGATAGGACAAGAAGAAATGGCTGGAAATTAAAAGAGGGGAGATTTAGGTTAGATGTCAAGAAGAAATTTTTCACGCAGTGTGGTGAGGCACTGGAACAGGTTGCCCAGAGAAGTTGTGGATGCTGCATTCGTGGAAGCGTTCGAGGCCAGAATGGATGGATGGATCCTGGGCAGCCTGATTTAGCACTGGCAATCTTGCCATAGTAGTGGGGATGGAACTAGATGATATTTAAGATCCCCTCTAACATAAGCCATTATATGACTCCATTATATGATTCTAAGTGAATTTGAAACAAGGTTACTGGAATTCAGGAGAATCAAAACGTATAATATTTTATTAAAAAAAGAAATAAAAATCTGCTTATAGAAGCATTCTGCAATTTCTTATCTGCAGGCATACCTACTATCTTGCTACTACATGTACCCCTTTGAAAGCTGTTTTCAATAGAAAGGTTCAAGTTTGGGTCCATTGGCTGCAGATCTGTTTTTGTTTTTCAGTAGGTTTAAGACGCAGTCAGAGCTAATTAAACATACTCCTCTTGATTTGTGGAATAGGCCATTCCGTCTGAAAGGGAAAAAAGAAAATCGCTCTTTCCGCCCGCCGGGATTTCTGCTGGATCTTTAAAAGATGTCAGCTGAGGACTCCTCCAGACGCTCGTTCCAAGGGCTGCAGTCAGTCGCCCTCGCAAACAGCGCTTGATTGTTCTGTCTTGGCTGAGCCTGAAGTGAGCACAGTTTTGATAATAATGCCAGAGCCACTTCTGGTTGGCCGGCGCGCGCTTAGCCAGTGAACAAATGCTGCTTTTTCCAGAAGGGCCCAGAGCTTGATTTAATGCCTCACGCCCCGGTTCTGCCTGAGGTTTCTGACACACACGCAAGCCTACCACACCCTCGCTGCCCTCTGCACCTCTGCCCCTGCCCGCCATGGCCAGGCTGCTGGGCCTCACCGCGTGCCTGTGGAGGCTCTTTCCTCAAATTACCCGTGCGGCCAGGCGCTGAGCGCTCCTCTGCTCCGCGACTGCACGGAATTCCACAGCCGTTCCCAGGATCGTTTCTGAGTGTCTTTGTTCCCTGCTGCCTGCGGTGAGCGCAGGAGGTGTGAGGCTGTGTAGAAATTGCTGCTCCCAGACAAGAGAGACATAAAGTACACCCACCAAGTCTCCAAAATCATTGATCTGATGAAAGATTTTTCATTCCTGCTGGGGCTAATAATGCACTATCTGTTCTGTAATAAGCCCCTTTTTTGCTTTCACCTTATCCTATTTCATCTTCTCCAACCCTTTCAATTTAGTGTACTCTCTTCTCCCTTTTCTTATTCTTACTCCCCACTCTACTTTTTCTTCTATCACTGTCTGAGTGTTTGCTTGAAACTAAGCAATTGGAGTTAAACATGTCCACCAGACCCACGGGAGAGACCTTGAAGAGCTGCAGAAAGAAAACCCACCCTGGGATCCTGGTAGATAGCCAGAGGCACATCTTGGTTTCATACCCCAAAGATTTTATTGTGGCATTTCCAGATTATGCCAGGATGGACACCTACATCAGACAGTTGATGCCCACACTCTCTTCTTTTTTTTTTTTTTCCTAACAATTAAATCAACGTACTTCTTCCTTTTAAGGTGGAATAGCCAATGTGGGGCAACAGAGAAGATTCAGAAGCCCTTTTCTGTAGGGTTTTCCCATTTGGGATGTTACTTTGTCACTCTCTGTTGGAAGACAGGCCACAGAGGGAATCACTGAGCTTCCAGATTTGTGGCAAACAATGTTTTTGAGTGCACCATGCTTCGTCCACAGTGTGTCACAGGGTCCAGCTAAAACCCCTGCATGCAGCCCTGTGAGCATGTCTGTATGGGCAGATTCCAGAGAAAATGCTGGGACCAGAATTGACTGTTTGTATGGGTTGTTAGTGATAGGAGAAGGGGGAATGATTTTTAACTAAGACTGGAAAGGTTTAGGTTGGATATTAGGAGAAAGTTTTTCACTCGGGGTGGTGACACACTGGAACAGGTTGCCCAAGGAGGCTGTGGATGCCCCATGCCTGGAGGCATTCAAGGCCAGGCTGGGCAGCCTGGTCTGGTGGTTGGCGACCCTGCACATAGCAAGGGGGTTAAAACTACATGATCACTGTGGTCCTTTTCAACCCAGGCCATTCTATAATTCTGATTCTCTGAATTTGCTCCACAGATGAAGACAGGAATATTATGCGAAATAATACATTCATATGGAGATATAAATACACTTTCTTCCTGCTGCTTCCAGATCTCTTTCTGAGGGTTTCTCTGTGAGTACACGTGATAGAAGTGGGTTGTTGGTCTGGTGGAAATGGATTCCCTCAACTCCTTTATACTAAAGAAATCAAATGAAAGAAAAACAGTTGTGTCTTGCCTGATACCTGGTGATAGATGTTTTGGGCTGGCAATTAGCACAACATGATTGGTGCAGGTTGATCTGCAGGATGGTGATTAGCTCTTTTGATGTGCCAGGAGCTGATGTTTCTTACATGGGTGAGATATGGCGCAGGTCACACAGTGCTGATGAGAGGGAGCTGAGAAAAGGGGCTTGGTTCCCCCAGTCATACTGACCCTGAAAAAGGCAAAAGTGACTTTCTCCGAATCTGCCCCATCTATGACCTTGAACCTGATCTGAAGGACCACCCTCATCTCTGGACGCAAAGCAAGTTAAATTATATGCTACTGGATTGTTCTAATATTGCCAGCGTTCTGGGCAGAAGTTGTAATAATGATAAAAAAGCACCAGTGTAATGGATACCATCATAACTCCATAACTACAGTTTAGGTTTTGAAAATTACAAATATGTGTTTAAGTAAGGCTAACCAGAAAGTACTAGATGGTGTTTTAACTGTGGCCAGCTGTCTAGTATTTAGAAATTAGTAAAGAATGCTTTTCCCTTCTAAAGTGGAAAAATTGCTGTACGTTTGTGCATACTGAGCTGGTGACCATTTGTCCAGTCCACCAGGAAACATCAGGCTATCGGCTACATGCACACAGCCAACAGATGACAAAGTACGTTGTAAGCAGCCGCACACAATATAAGCAGAAAGGGTCTCCATAGCCTTGACTTCACAATGCACTTCATCTCTTTTGGATTAAAGACCTGATTCATAGTCACTAATTTTTGTTGGCTTTTCATCAGTCCTTATCAGTTCGCTTTCTATAGTAATTTTGAGGTTCATTTTGCCATGAGTTGTATATGAGAGACTTATTTCAGTGATATTTCTTCAGCTCATCCAGGCAGTTGGATTCCTTCTAACTCATGTACTTCTGCCTGCTCACCTTTCTATGAATGTATAATTCCCTTATAATTCCATTTGATCCTTACCTCAAGTAAGCTTCACACCTGATCCCCTGTTCCACCTCTAGCTCTGTACACTGGGAAAAAACTGGGAACAGGAAAAGAGTACTTCATCTGCTGATGTTTGTGCCAATAAAACTGAAATGAGCTGGTTTGCCCCTTCAAGCCAACGTGTTTGTACAGCTTCTCGATCCATGTCAGGAACAGACCCGTAGATGAAGAAGACTATGTGGACATGATGTGCAACAAAGCACTGTTCTTAGCCAGCCAAATAGTGGGCATCAATGCTGTTTGACAACATGTAGGTTTCCCTGAATTCCTCTTAGGTGAAGGTTAGGCCGAATTCATCGCTGGTTCAGGCTTGACTTTGTTTTTGATGTCTGGCCAGAGTTAGCTGATAGGTGTGGGTGACTGAAAGATTGCTCTTACTGAAAGACCTCGGCAGAATGTGATTAATTTATTATTATTTCTTCACAAAACCCAGCTTTGCAAGCAAACAGCCTACTGAGAGAGAAGATAAAACTGACTTGTCATAATATGTGATGGAGGAGTTCAAGGAAACACGCTCCCTTCTGTGAGCGGGTGGAGATCAGGGCATCCAGGGTGTCACTAAGTGGATTTAGCATGTTAGCCTCATTCCTATTTCCCTTCTGTCTGATAGGCAAGAGCTGTAGTTAATCATGTAGGGCTGGAGCCATTCATTGGTAGCAACAGGGATTTGACTATCAAATTCAGCAAACTGCTGGCAGGGATCCATACGGGTGGGCTTTCCTAACTGTATGTTGGCAAAACGCTGTAAAAGAGGAAAATGAGGCTTGATCTAACAGAGATAACAGAAAAATAAAGAGTTGTGTAGACAAAAAAGTTGTTTTCTGTCATCCCACCATGCTTGTCAGAGAGGATAAGCAAAAGCAGATGCTATCAATAGGGGAAGGTGTCTGCAAGCAATGAAACAAGACAGGAAGGGAAGAACGTTCAGTATGATCTTAATCATCTGAAACATGCAGTCCAGGAAGGAACCGGGACAATAAATATTAAAGCCAAGACTGATCAAAATGGCACAGCAATGTAGGCAGAAAGAAAGATTTAACACAGAGATAGGGAGAACTGACAGTTCGTCTATTTGCTTCTTCCCTTCTCATCTGATTAAAGTAATTTTGGTGCAGTGGGTTCACAGCTGGGTTTTTTGAGTGGCTGCCAGGTACTATCAGTGTAACTGCTCAGATGAGAGAAGAGCATGTGATTGATGCTACCTGTATGTCAATCAGATAAGTTCTGTATAGACCACAAACTCTGATACAGATGAGAAGTGCTATTGCTGGTTATTTACAGAAACAGCATCACATCTCCCAGTCTGCCCAAAGCTGTGCTCAGGGAGACCTCTGCATGAAGTACTTCCATCTTTAGGGATCCATCAGTAGGAATGACCAGCAGCAATCTAGGAAGCTTAAATCCCATTATTTTTCCATTATATATGAAAGAGTTGTATGAATATTTTTCCCTGTTCACAGGAAACACACTGAGATGTGTTCAGGATGATTTAGTGGTGAGGCAGGAATGAAATATTCTCCACTCTATTTTAAGTCATACCGTATTAGTCCCCATTAATTTGCATGTTATATTAAAATATATATTTGTAAACATACATATGAGTTTTACAAAATCAAGTTAATATAATAACACAGGAAACTACATCAACTCTATACCGAAAGGCCATCAATGTCTTGTCAGAGGAAAATGTCACTGGAGGAACTCAGTTCTACCCATAATTTTCATTGCCCAGTGAATGCCATCACAAGGCCAGTGAGGGTCTGCAGCTGAATCCTTTTAAAAAACTGTTTAACTGAATTAACTTTTATATCACAAACTTCTTACTAAACTGGTGTGGGCTTTAAATGCAAAACTCTAAATTACACTCACTCTATTCTGCCCCATTTGATTGGAATTTGAGTTCAGTCAAAGAAGGGTGCAACAGAATAACCTTATTACACCAACAGATCCCTAGAGTGGGAGGGATGCCACACAATCTTGAGACTGTTACGAGTGTTTTTTCCTGTTTTAGTTGATATGGTTGGGAAATGACCAGAAGTCAAAATGGCTCTCTGGTTACATGTGCTCACAGCTCAAGTTAAGAGGACAGGATTCAGTTCTGCTGTAGATCATCAGCATTTGAAAAAAGTCCACACGGATAGGGTAGCTGCAGTCAGGATAATGCATAACAAAGAGATGTCATAATAAAGTGTATAGGTAAAGCATAGATATAACCAAATTAACTATCAGTAACTTAAAATGCAATATCAGGAACTATCAGATGCAAGTAAGTTCAACAAATCATCTTCAAACCACATCCTACACATGTGAGATTAAAGGAAATATAAGAATGTAATTAGTTGCAATATGCTAAGGAGTTTACTTTTTTTTTTTTTAAGGGCTCTGTAAAAGCAGGCATATAACAACTTGGTAATTATGTTCAGCTTATTTAATTTCCTTTGCAAGACTAATTATGTACATAAGTCATCTTATCCCATACACTGTACAGCTCTTTGGTACCTGCCATACTCTCTAGTAACTCTTTGAAATATCATATAAGCCACTGTGTCAATGTCAACTCTGTTCTGCAGCCAGTAAACACTGTATGAAACATCATTCATATTCAGATAAGGAGTGCTCAGATAAGCAACATGGTAAAATGGCCAAGTAGCATCCATCTGTGAACTTACACTTCACCACGATCTTGTCCAGACACTGCTTCTAATCTCTTCTTCCATTTATGTTTCAATGCCTATGATGGCTTTCCCGGAGTCAGTGGAGCTTTTGCATTAGCTTTGACTAGAGAAGGCTCACAATTCCATTAATAACTGAATCTCTCTCTGCCTCCCTTTCACCTCAGTTTTTTGTCTTTTTCTTTTTACTCTTTTATAGTCCTAAATGCAATAAATCCCTTATAATAATTCAACATTCTTTTTAGTGCACTACAAAGGAAACTCCTGGGGAGAAAAAAGAATGAAGATTTGATAGGTTCTGCGGACTCAAAGCCATTTTCCACATCACCAGGCTTCTGAAGGTCTGCAGGTACCTAGTGAAGTTGTCGTAAGAGTCAAGGCAGATCGGTGGCTTTTTTAATCTAGTCAATAAACTCCTGAGAAAAGCTGGCAGTATTAGAAATAAGTAAATACAAGCCAAAATATGTACAGAAATGCATTTTTAAAAATATCAGTCTCTTGACAAAAAAGACATAATACCAAAAATACATTTGACTTCCTATAAAGTTGCATTTTCCTGCTGCCCAGCCTTACAATTAAACCAGTTTACATACATAAAATTCTAAACAATGACAATGGTATTGGCCCTTGAACTGGGACAGAGGAATAGAAACTGGCTGACAGGCATAGAAAAGTTAATATTACATAGGTGAACTATGAATCAACTGACTGTAAGCCACCTACAGAGTAGAGAAAATAGTCACTTGTTATACAGTGGGCGAAAGTCTACTGGTAGAAAGACTTGCAGCCTCTTCACCTTCAGCTCATGGTCAATAAATCTCATTTGAAAAGCAGCACTGGCAATTTATTCTTTCAGCACCAACAGCCTGTCATCACCATGTTATATTTTTTCTGGCCTCACAGTATGTGCACTGCTGACCTATTATTAGTCATGCTATATCATCATCCGCAACTAATTTGGTTTGTCAGAAGTCAGTGGGTAGAATTGTCCCATTTCACTGTGGTACTCACTGATGGAAGGAAAGGCACTTTACTGTGGAAAAGAAAGATGTGAGGGATAGGGCCATGTAAAGGGGGGGCATCTGGTCTGACCACAGCTGGTGGCAGAGCAGATGTGCATCCTGACATGAGGTTATATCTAGCCTGAGCTGTTTCGATGCAATAGGTTATATATAGCTGCACATGTGATTGAGTTGAATGTCTTGAAGAGATGAAAAGAAACTCAGTAGGGCTGAGCAGTCTTCCCAGTGCTGTTGACATATACTCCACGGCCTTGAGCAAATTGCTTAGGCTTTGTCTACACTAGCAAGTAGTGAAATGGAACGATTAGAGCTAGAGATCAAAACAACTGAGGATAAGGAGTTGACGCTCACGTCCATCCATCCTACAGAGATTTTTTCCCTTTGGTGAAGTCAAGTCTGATCCTTTGCAGTAAGTGTCCATGAGGCTAGAGCACAGTGGTGTGCATCTCTGGTTTAATTTCATCCAAGTTGAATCCATCTTTTTTATGACTTCTCCAAAGGGCAAAACAAAGCATAGCAGGTGGGGAAAATCAGGAGATAATTTCAGAAGTGCAGTAACAGTGCAAACTTAAAATGCTAAAGCGAATAACAATTTCACTCCTCTTGTTTCATAAAGATATTTCTATAGTAAGCTCATTGAGATGCAAGCTGTGTTTAGCTTTTATGATAATGACGGTCATGTAGGAACCTAACAGTAAATAAGATAGCATATACTATTTGAGTCCACTTAGCAATATCTATGCAAAGATCAATAATGTTTAGCAGGTGTATGATAAGCAGAGGTTAGACTGAGAATGCACAAAAAAGTGTTTTTTTCCACACAGTGGGTAATTGAGCTGTGGGGTTCCTTGCCACAGAATATTGTAGATACTAGAAGTTCACTAAGTTACAAAAGTGCTGCTTGGATTTTGGAGGAAGAATAATTCATGGAGGGATATTTCTCCTACATCTCAGGAACACTGAGCTGCAAACTCCTGGAGGATGATCATCATGTGCTCAACCCAGTTACCCAGTACTGGCTACTCCCAGAGAGAGGGTAATGGGACAAGGTGCCCCTGTGATCTAAAATGCCAGAACAACTCCCGAATTGTTCATTTCCATAAAATCCTTCAGAAGCTTCCAAATCTAATTCATATAACTAAACTCAAATCAAATTAGTTTCAACGATTGGAGTTTTTAATTAATTATATTTGAAATACACCTCTTTGGAAAAAGATGATGGAAAAAGGAAACGGCAGAGCTCCTTCTGCAGACTGTCAGTCACAAAGTAACGCCACATGTCTCCCCATCTCAATAGAGGATGATCCGTGATGAGAAACAGCCTCTCTTGAGCATAGGATATAAACTTTGGCTCCTCAGCGTTATGGTGAATTACTGAAAATTGAACATTTCTATTTCAGCCTCAGCATCCGGGGGACTGGGCATTCACACCTTTACACAGAATGGTCATTTCCCCTGAAACCAGACTCTCGTTATGAAAATGAATCTTGTACAGTTGGAAGAGTAGAGCAGTCACGATGGTACTTTACAGGTGTTATAGTTGGAAAAAGTATCATGGTGAGAAAGAAGCTATCAAGGAAGAAATGCTTAACTGTATCTGAGGATCTAGGCTCACAGTGGAAAACTCCAAAAAGGAGGGATTTCCAGAAAGAGATCCTTCCCCAGTGTCAGTCCCAGACCTTAAATGAGGTCTAGGAGGGGTGCAACCAGGCTCCACTCCTTTCAGTCACACCGCTGAGTTGCCTTCACCTGTGCCCCCAAGGCTGACCCAGTTCTTTCCCCAGGTGCTCAGTCAGTGATTCAGCCTGTGGCTCAAGAGTTCCCATACAGATCTGTTCCATGAAAATCTTCGGAATCTATCAAAAGGGCAAAAGTCCCCTATTATTCACACCAAAGCTCTTAATCTGCTACTGGAGGAAAGCCTCAGCTCACACATATGATGCAGGATGCACCTACAGCTGATACTGGTTATGTGCTCCTGACAGCTTTTCTTCTCAACACCAATTTCAGAAGCTCCTACTACTCAGAAGACTTTTCAAACCCTGCATTCTATTTCCCTATCCTAGTAGTGTGGTTAATGCTAACCTTGTATCATTTGTGCTGTAAACCAAGTCTTTTTTGTATTTTAAAAATAAATACATCTCTCTTCTCTGGTAGGTATTTTAACCCAGACACATTCAGCTGCACACTATATTACACTAAAAGATTGCATAAGCACAACAAAGGAGCTACCAATAACTACACAGGGATTTTAAAAAAAATTTGAAAAAATATTCTGGTTTTGCAATAGAATTAAGTTACATATTGTTTGTTGTACTTATGCTTGTAGTGACTCTCATTTATTTGTCCAGATTTTGGCCTCAAAGCCATCAGTTTTTCTTCACAGACCCACACAAACAGCTACGTTCTTTGTGCAGTGCAAAATGTGGGCTTTTTATCAATCAGTCAATACAACCTGGGTGACACTACAGGAAATAAAGTTTAACCTCTTACCCATAGACTAGGTGAGGTCTGGCTTTGTTGTTTTTTTTTTTTTTTTTTTTTCCCCCTTTTGGATCTGTCATTCCTAAGCCATAAAAATTTTTTCTAGGTGTTGGGGATAAGGAAGTCCCAGCCCTAGCAGTGAGCCAGCTGGTACTGATCTATTGCTTCCTAGCAATTAATCACTTTAAAAAATACATATATGTTGTCAGCCTCCTAGTTTATAAAGCCCAGGTATTTTTTCTTTTTAAACCTAACCCCATCCTTTCAGAGTACCCAATTACCACAAGAAATTCAGAGACAGGCCAAACCAGGTTCCAAAGCTACTTGAAAGCACATGGATTTTCTTGAATAGAAGCATGGTGTGCAGAGAACACTGCACACTATGTGCTGCAAAGAGGTAAGCTGTGGAATGGAAAATGCGCTTAGATGGAGAAACACCTGCAGCAGTGGGGTAAACATACTGATGACATTAATTCTTTGTTTTTCAAGAAAAAGCTTTTATTTACATAAAATTTCCCAAACTCAAGGCAATTATCTGTCCCCAACCTTGTGTCATGTAATCATGATGTAGCACTCAGGCTGTCCTGTTGCAGGTGTCCTCTTCAGCTCTAACGCTTGCCAAGGATTAAAGGTTATGCTATCTAGCGGCTGCAGAACAGAGCTGTGACTGTAAACTTTAGCTTAAGTGATTACATTTTGAAGGGAGAATCATGTATTCAGTGTAGAACTAGAGAAAGCTTTATGGTAACATTAATTACTGAGTCATAGCTGTGTAAATGGCTTTAAATGTCTTTGCAGAATAGTAGTACAGTACTTGCCATCTCATTTTTTCTTCCTTAGAAGGTTTTCCATTTCTTCGTCTGCTTACTCTTTTCCTTCTGATAAGATTCAGCATGCAAGTTGGGTTGGGTTAGGTAACATTTCAACAATATCTGGATTAGTTCATTTTTCTTTTTGCCTTTTATGTTACATTGATGTATACAATGCAAGACGCCAAAAGCATGACTCTAAAAGCATAATATGTGTCCTTTTTAGCAGCAGAACCGTCATGAAAGCAGGATAGTGTGCATAAGAGCTGCTTGTAGAGATGTGTAAAGAAAGCTGTTTGCAATGTGTAGGAGGAAGTTCAATCTGTTCCACGAGAAATAACTAGAATCTACTGGGATTTTATCCATTGGCAATTAGCATGTCTATACACACATCTGCCATTCAGGATATATCAGTATGCTCATCTTTATTGTTAGGTTTAAACCTCCTGAAATAAAGTTGTGTAGTAGTAGCAGAAATGGCAGGATGGTAACCCAGGAGGGCAGAAGAGATAGATGATACAGTAGTTTTGTTCAGTTTGACTCCTATGCTGGAGTATATTTACCCATGCATTAATGCAGCACTTCATCTCAACAACATCCAGGGGCATGCAAATGAAGGGCGGAAGCAAGGAACAGCTGTCCAGCCCAGTGCCTTGCAGACAACACACTGGTTATCAAGGAAATTCAGTCTTACTCAGCCAAAGCAGGTAATGGAAACCAGGGTAGCCAGGCAATCTTCTCTGCTTTTGCTTTTTATATCCCAGCTGCTTTTCTGCTTTGTATCCTTTGGTCCACGATGGAGAGCTAGACCCTTGGTCTGACCAATGTCTGTTGTATTTGTTGCTGTTGTTGAGATTCTGAGCTATCCCTAAAAGAAAGTGGGATGCTAATGCATGAAGAAGGGCTCTTGGCTAGGAGCATGAGGCAGGTGCGGTCAGGAGTCTTGGTTCAGCCAAATTTCTCTAAGGAGAAATTTCTCTTGCATACAAATGAAGTGTAGCAAATGCTAGAGTTCTCAATAAACCAAGATTGAAAAGAATCCCAAAATCAAAACAATTCATAGAAGGAAGCTTCAGTTTCTCTTCTAGGCAGTCCAACCCAGAGACCAACTGATTAAATTGACGAAAGGACTGGAAAAATATGGTACATGCAGATATGTGTAAGACAGATGAAATAGTTACCTGTAAACACTAGGCTTACAATACAAACATACTGATTTCCATCTTACAAGGGTAGGGATGCCAGTGCAGAACTAAAATGCTGGTTTCCATACCATCATGAAATAATCCATTATTGACACTTGATAATGTATGGGGCAAACTTGTGTAGAGCATTCAGCTAATGAGCTGAGAAACAATCTGCCCCTCTAACTGTGTGGTGTTTCCTGGAGGTTCTGAAGAAATGATTCAGGTGTTTGAAATTAGTTGAGATGTTTGAGATTACCATAACCCTCCTTGTCTCTGTCTGCCTCTCCGGAAAGCTGCGTCTTCCATAGTTCCTATAGCCCTATGTGGGCACCTCAGCTAGCCTAAATCATCCCAAATGGCACTATACATCTGTGTTCAGGCACCTGGATTGCTCCCATAGGGAGCTCTGCTGGAACCTGTATTTGGATAGAATTATAGTCAGGCGATGGTTGATTTTCACCATTTGGAAGACCCACACACTGTGGAAGGAAGAAAAAAATTATAATAGATTACATAGGGATTGCATGACTAAAATGCTACCAGCTGTGCACAGAAGCATGGAATTATGTTGCTGCAAGCAAGAAAAGGAGTAAAATGCCCACTTTGTTAGCTGGGGGAGACCCAATTTGTAAAGTTCAAATTGCATTCAGACCAAAGTCCAGGGTTACTTTCATCAAAGAAGTGAGCATAGTCTGCTACAGAGGGAAAAAAAAAAAAAAAAAAAAAGCCAGACCAGACCAGTAGAGCAAGCTGAAGTTTTCATCCAGAAGCTTCACATTTTCATTGAGCACTGAACCTGGACACAGCTGCCCAATAGTGAATTAATTCAGAAAAAAGCTGCACTTGAGAACACTGAAGTTATCTTATATAGGTAATGCACCAGAGGCGGACCATATTGGATAATCAGTGTGCTAAGGAAAATCTAGTTTGGAGAACAGAAAAAGTAAAAGAGAGAATATAACATGCAGAAGCTAATTTTTCATGGTATTGACAACTTTGTTTGCTCTTCAGCTTTGATACTCACTGATTGTTTCTTCATTTTTCCATTCCTCAGTGGAGAACTTCCTGTTTCTCAATGCTGGCAAGATGCTCTTGCAGAAGGTCCCAGGTGTTGCACATAATGGAAACTGCAGTTGAGAGGGGCCAGTTCAATGTCGACACATGATTTAAGGTGGTGAATCACACAGAGTTTATGATGTTGTATAAGAAGCATCTGCATTGCTCAGGGATAGTCAAGAACTTTATTGAAACACCCATCAGAATAGCAGCATGGATTTAACAGCATCAACCCTTTCTGCTCTTCTCCTTTCTCTCTGCACAGTGCTCTTCTGCCACGAAAAAATAAACATAAAACTGGTCCTGACAACAGTCACTTCAAGAAATAAAAATGCTGACAGAAGAGCAGCAGATATGAATTTTATGCTTCCAGTTGCAGAAACTACAGAGAGCCCTGAGAGCTGCGTTCCCAGTGAGGAATATATAACTGATTTTTTTTTCATAAGTTCACCTGTCTCTCACTGATAGATGACTGCTTATTTTGGTCGCTAGAAAACAGTTCTGCACAATAACATAGGTGCACTGAATGCTCCAAAGGTCAAGCAGCTTGAGCATGGGAAAATATTTGTGAATGAGGCCAAAAAAACGTACTGAAAGAACTGATTTCTGGCTCAAAGATTAGTCTTCATTTAGAGACTGAGAATTTATTGCTGCCAAAACCAGCATTATCAGCTTTCTGTCAGCAACAATCATCAGGATTTCCTTCCCCAGTCAACATGAGCTGTGACCTCATCGTTGCAAAGGTGAAACCCTGACAGGGATTAAAGGCTAATAGAGAGAAATGAGGTAGCAGGGCTAAACAAAGGGGAGATTGTTACGTGGCAAGAGTGAGCTGAGGCCGAATGTTACAGCTGAAATTTGAACTGGGAGCTGAAGGGAAAAGCCCAGTATTTTTAAGGAGAGTCAAAGTAACACTGGGTCTCTCGGCCTTTGGTGGAGCAGTAAGGCATGCTGCCATCCTGAGCGTCAGGGTGTTTTGAAGCGGGATTAAGATAGTCTTGTGGTTTGTCAAGTGTTTAATTACAATTCTTCAGGGACGCAGCCTGAAAGACACTGGAAACCAATTTAACAATTGTGCCTATCATTATATGCACCAAATTGCTCCTGTGCACATATAATATTTAGCAGTATGAAACAGAGGCTGAGTCTGGGGGCAAGGTTTAGAAATCGAAAAGTGATGAAAGGCAAATGTGTGCTTTATATTCATCAAAGCAATGTAAACCATGGCTGGATAATAAAAGAGGTAAAAAGGGCTCTATGTTGTTGATCTGTGAGTTATTAGCTTTTTTCACTCATCCTTCCCCTTGTGGAACCTACAAGTGAGGAGATTTATTTTGTGGGGACGCTCTTCTCCTGAAGGTCGCTCTTGGCTGCTGCAGAGCCTTCTGATCTTGAATCTCACTGCAGACTTGAACACGGTCCCAGCAGAAGCAGTGTTTGTCATGCTCTGCAGTGGGCTTTTAGGTTAGGACCTTCTGCAGCCTCCTGCACAGCCCTGTTTTTTTCCAGCAGAGGTAGACTTCTGCTGCAGTGCAATTCCAGACGTCTGGTAGCTCCTGGCATCCAGGTTTCCTTCTGCATAGGCTTTAAATACCTTTATCCCACTAATCTGATATCCTTTCTGCCATGTATTGGGCCCTTTTAAAAGGCATCACACAACCTGAATTCTTGCTGGAGCATAGAAGTTACTCAGTGGTGTGAAAGAACTCAGCACCTTCCAGTATGATGATGATTAGAAGCATATATGCCAGTGTCCCTACTGATCCTGAGTGGCCTTCGTGTGCACCCAGCAGAACACATTTCAGGGCCTTCTGTGAGGAACATTTAAGACTTTCACTGCACATTGTTGTTTATATTCTAGACATGATCATCAGCCATAAGTACAAGGTTAAGTCCCTCTCCACTAAAAAATAATCAGTTCAAGCAATCTGATTGCTCCTCAGCTCCCAAAAGGTGGAGCTGCTGGAACAACCTTTGGCTTCTTTTGAACAGTTTTCAAGCTTCTTCTGAAAGGTGAAGTCACATGCAGATAATCCCTCGCCCCCAGGGAAGCATTCAGATTTAAGGTTCCTATCTGTGGAAGGTAGCCAGGCTGAAGTTTACCTCTTGACTAATGATAAAAGCACACAGCAGCTTTGAGAGGTTGGGAGAAGCTTGTGTGCTTTCTGGGCTGAACTGCGTTTTTGTGGAATGGCTCATACATTAAAATATTTAATTGCATGAAAATACTGGAAGTATTAGGATTTAGAAACACTATGGTTTAAGCCCTATTTTTTAGTGCAATGAGGCTAAGAAATATGAAACTTAACAGTGTAGAGGCATAAAGAATCTTGTAACAAAACCTGAAACTATCTACCATCAAAAGACAAGTGGCAGGCTTTAGATTTGTTAGACAACAGTTTTTGGAGAGGAAGACACATATATCATGCTGAACTGAAGGGGAAATTTAAGTAGGCACGATGTAATTACCTTATCTGGAATCCAGCCAGAAAGCCAGACTAGGATCCTTTATTCTCAATAAGAACTTCATGGATTTATGCTTGGCAAACTAATTGCCATGAATAGTTTATTAATTTATATGGTGTCTTTTATTTTTAATTTAATTTTTGTGACCTACCACCTGCAAATAAAGTTAATTTTTCTCTTCTTTCTAACTTGAGTTGTAATCAAACACTGGTCTGAATCCATTTCAGTTGCAGCAGTTCTTGCAAAGTTCTTGTTTTACTTTCATTTGCTCTATTTCCATGAAGGGATCCTAAGACACAGGAAAAATAAATAGATCTGAAGATGTCAGCCTGCTTGAATGTCGGCTTTGATCATTTTTACGAAGTGCTGAGTTTGGGGAAGATGATTTTGCAGACTTTTACAATATTCTGAAAACAAAGTCAGCGAATATCATGACACTTGTTACTACACCTTTGCCAGGAATGAAGCCTGGAAGTTTCACACTGGAGTGGGGCATGAAGTCTTGCTTTCTCTCTGAAACTACATGGAGTACAGGTACCTTAATTCCCACTAAGCCCTGTGCAAATTCTTATCCTAAAGAATAATAGCACTTTACTTTGAGATCTTTGGTCTACTGCTTTTGAGCGTGTTTTATTTGTATTACAATCAACTCCATAGCATGACAGCTAGAGGAAATAGCTGTGCCTTCCACAACATAAACTATTTAAGAGCCAAATTCAGCATAACTCTGCAACTACTATCACAGCCCTCTTCATTTCACTGCTCCCTCTCTTTGCATGCACATTCTAATTTGAAGCAATCTGGAACTATTATTTATTTTTCACTCTATATATGAAAGACAGACTTGATGTTTGCATTGGCTTTGGGCCTCATATGGCATTTTTGAGGATGAACCACATGTGTATGTGGTATTCCAGCTAAATTGAACTGAGAAAATGTGCACACCAACCAGAAACTCCTTCCTGCTCCACTCCACAGTTTCCAAACTGATAACAGGAAAGTGCATGTCAAGCTTCTGCTGGCTAATGTGCAGCCACAGCTTCCTCTCGCCTCCCTCTACTCTTCTGAAAGGCACACACTGAAACCATTTTGTAACAACAGGTGTGCCCAGAGCTGTTTGAGAGAGATTGGTGGGACAGATTTCGGAGAGGTGGGAGGGGAGGAACATTGAGGTGGTCATAAATGGGTGAAATTTTTGCTTTTTTCCTATTATTTGTGAGTGTTCATGGAGAAGAAGATAATGCACACCTAATATGAGTACTAAACAAGAAAGTTCCCAACTGGAGCAAGGGAAAAAGAATGCACCAGGGAGGATGTCAGAACTTGATATCCTGGTTTACCAGTGGACTCTTGTAAGCTCTTCTACGGCCTCAAGCTGGCTAACACATATCTATGCATTGCAGCCAGCAGTATTTTGCTGTGTGATACAAAGAAAAGTTCTGTAATAAGATGAATCTTAAGTGGTGGGTTGGAGAGGCTTGACGTGTGAAGCAACTAATGAATTGCAGAATCCTTGGCTTGACGGCCATTGGTTCAAATCTCACCCCCTTGGTAACAGCCAAACTCTCTGAGACAGACATTCCCCTGTTCTTAGGCATCCTTCACAGTCAGTCATGGCCTTCTAACCACTCCCACAACACCCAGTACAAATAACACCTCTCTGTCTGGAAGCTTGCCGGACATGGATTGGTGCTATGCCAACAGCAGGTATTGATCGTGTTTGAATGCGTACCATCTTTTGGTCACCATGGAAAGGGCTTCAAATTCAATACAAACTGAAATGCAAGCTGTTCCTATCTTTACTGGAGTACTGTGGGAACAGCCATAGTACTGCACTGCTGGTATTTGGGCTGAACTCGCTTCAGGGGCAGACCTTGGTAATTTTTCCAGTAAGTTCACAGACTGATGTGATAGGAAGGAGATGAAATTTGTGTTAATATTTATAAATCAAACCTGACATGTATGTGTTAGGGTTTTCCATCTAACACAGAGCAAACCAGCCAAGATTCAGTGACTGTGCACTGACAATGATGCTCAGAGCTCAGGAAGTGAGCAGTAAGGGAGAAACAACAACTGTGCACAGTAATTGCAGTTTGCTCTTTGTTGTATCAGTCCAGTGGAAGCTTCTAAATTCCTGAGCAACTTCCATTTCCAAAGCAATTTACTTTCCATCTGTGCTCAGCTGAAGGTGGTTCATTTTAATGAACAATTCAGATTTTTAAGATTGTCCACAACTTGGAAAACTTTGATCAGCTCAAAGACAGGTAGACTTAAAAACGTTCACAAATGGAACAAAGCCTGATGCTTGGGGATTTTTTATTGTTTTTTTCCTTTATGATTGAAATAGGAAAGAAACACCTCATTATCTGTACATTTAATATTAGCAACAGCTAACTCAGTCCACATTAACAACTCATCTAAGTGAATTATTAAGAATTCAAAGGTAGACACATTGATAAACTGCCGTTAATATGTTTCCCTGATAGATTCCTCAGTCATTTACACATTCTCTTTTTGTTTAATCATTAAATTGATCAATATTTTCTCCTTCATGGGATTCTCACTTATATTGTTTTGCAGGGAGCTGAGATATTTTTCCCCTCAGAGAAATCATACAGGAAGTAAGAAGACATTTTTATAAGTTAAAGGAACAAACAAAACAGAACAGAACAAGAAAATCGCCTCTTTATATAAGCAAGTTGGCTTTGCTTCTTGTGGAATGTTTCTCTTTAATTCATGTTTAAAAGACCTACCTACCTAGCTCACTGTGAAGTCCTCTTAGCAAGATTCTTAAATGCAAAAAACAAGTAGAATGGTGTTTTGAAGAGAGATTTTTGGACACAGTGCCTGTGGAAGTTAACACACACGTTTAAAAAAGAAGGTATTTCTGAGAAACTTGGCTTGAGAAAGGAAGTTGGAAGCTGCTGTCAGCTCAACTCTTTGTTTGCCAGAGGTCAATGAGTGATGAGAAAAGATTATGCGGCAAGTAAAGAATATTGAGCTTTGAAGCTCTTCTGAAGCATCAAGCTTGCATTTCTTTCTTTCATTTCTTTTCCATCAGTATGAATAAATCCCCTTAATTTTTTTTTCTTTCTTTCTTTTTTTTTAAATCAACATCTGGAACAAACTTTGATTTATCATGTAAACTGCAGTGCTCAACAAGTCATCTTGTTTTTTTACTGGATTCAGCACAGTGTGGTGGCTGAGCGCATGGCTGCTGTACCTGAGCTGTACCTGCTCCTTGGATGGATGCTGTAGGATTTTGTCCACCATCTCCTTCTCAGCACTGAATGGGCAAGCCCTGGACAGTGAGAAGGGCAGAAACATGCCCCAGTTAATGATGCCCCTGTAAAATCGCAGTGTAGCAGAGCAGAGCTTCATTGCCCTTGCTAAAATTAATTTATGAGAGGCCAGATTGTTGAGAATCGAAGTATCCTCTAAAACAAGGAGAGAAATTTCTCAGAAAGGCTCTTCAAGTCATATCGTGATGCATCAGTATGGGAGTAAAGCACCGCGACTCATTTAAGTATCGGAAAACTGTTAAAATGTGAACCCAGTGGCTGAGTTTGTGGCTGTGTTTAAATCTCAGGTATCATTAGTGGGACAGGAGAGGGGTGGAAAAAAGACAGAAATGGCCCATTCAGGACAAAACAAGTCATTATTTCTTCCTTTGCAAACAATGGGGAAAAAAGTAAAAGTGCTTTCATGAGAACCTGTATGAATTTCCTTAAGAGGGTGTACTTTAGATGGAGAATAGGCTAATTGTGTGAGATATTGGGGCTACTAAGGCAACAATGCAACTTTCTGAATATGAAAGCAAACAGATGTAAAAACCCAAAGTAAATCATTAATGTGCATCAGTATTTTGAGATGAGTTGGAGTGACTTATATATTGTAGTCCCTCTTTATTTAATATTTCAAAAGTGTTCTTTGATTTAAAAGCAAACACTTAATAGGGCTCTTTTCAGACAATTATGCTCTTTTCTATACAGCACTCTGAGAAGAGACTGGTTATTGATGCCCTCTAATAGAACAAACACATAAATCTGATGGAGTTAAATTAAACAGGAAGGCCTTGATACCTCAAGAAACTTAAACATAGGCATAATGGTAAGGCTGTGAATCCTCCCAGCCTTGGTGAATACTCGGCTTCTTGCAAACTTGCAAGGGCTTCAGCATGCTGCTGAAGTAAGCTTTACTCAGCCAGTCTGCACTGTACTTTCAGTTGCAACAAACATCTTTCTGTAACAGTATTTTTTAACCAAGCCTTTCTATAACAAAGGAAGATAGTTTGGGACTGGGTGTTATTTCTCAGAATAAAGAAACCCACACTGTGTCTAGCATCATGAAATGGAATTAAACTACGATTTGCAGCTTGAAAATCTTTCTAATTGCTTTCTAGTCCAGCAGAGAAATAAAATTCTTCTCTGATATATGAAGTGTTAAATCTGTGGTAATTTATCCAATGCTGGAGTTTTTCCAGTTCATAATGTATGTGAATGATTACACAAATAAGTTCTTAAGAATTTAAGTAGCGCTTCTTCCCACAGTTGTTTTTGGCACATCACATTTGCTGTATGCTATTCATGTTTCTTCTGTCTTCAAATGTAAGTGGCTGAGTTTTAAGAAGTTTCTGTTGCAGGCCTGGAGAAGGACTTGGGCACATGAGAACTCATCTGGTGCTTTTTGAGAGGGACTTAGTTAATGGTCTAACAAAACGTACTATTTCTTGCAAAGTTTGCTTCTTGTAGGCTATCCCAGCTGCAGCAAACTTCCATCATACAGAGGACACAGGCATAAAGGACAGCCAGGAACTCAGAGCAAGTTTCTCTGCAAAACAAGACACTTTACTGGGAGACTTCCCTTCCAGGACATTTTGCTGACTGCGCCATGAAGTGACACAGCCATACAGAGCTGAGAGGGAAGAGTGCTAAGGCATGGCACAACAAGCAGGGAAACTCCCTCGATCTCCCTGTGGAAGCTCCAGCCCAATGATTATGCCACACCACATCACTACTGACAGTTCCCCGAACAGATTCCTTCTATGGCTAATTAGTCTTCACGAAGCATGAATGGACTCGTTTTCTATCAGGAGACTGAATTTTAGCTGACAAATTAGACAGATTCCCTGAGGCCAGAGTTATGCAGCTTTGCCAGTCTCACTAAAAATGTGATTTATAATAGATTCCTAGTTGCAGGCACTCCTTTCTTCAGGAATGAAAGCACACACCATACTTTGCCTAACACGACGGTCTTACAAACCTTTGTCCTTTGTTAATGAAAGCTGACTCCATTGCTTGCTTTCATCCTAACAAGTGACTCCTCTTTTTCCCTATTGAGCATGATGCTATTGGGAAATTTCAGTCTTTACGCAGAAGTCATATGTGTGCAGGCGAAAACAGAATGGTAGGTGGCAAGTGTATATGTTAGCTCGATACATCAAACCAGATGGAGCTTCTAGCTGGAAAAACAGCTCAGGAGATTTTGACCAAATTCTTACTTTGTGAGGCTACACCTTCAGCACACCACTGTGTTTTCCTCTTATTTACCCCTCCAGTGAAACTGGCATTTGTATTCAGCAAATATCAGCACTCGCTTAGATCAAAAAGCAGGCTTGCCCATCCCCAACAGTGTCTTGAACATGTCTGTATTTGCCTGGTATTAATAGTTAATAGTTGTTTAAATTATTAATTTATACTATTTAATAACTGCTCGCAGCATTATTAAGGTTCCATCAGACTGGGAAATTATGTGAGAAGAGGCTAATAAAAATATACATTCTGGATCTAGTAAGTAGATAATATGAGGCAGATGGATAGAGATCCAGGGGGTTGGTTTTATTTGTATGAGTTTTGGAGGACTCTGCACAGGTGAACAGCCGGACAGCCCCTCTGTTAGAACTTCCTTTTATCTGCTGTTCCATAGCATTATTATACTCAGGCATTAAGAAGTGTGTTTTTTTTTTTTTTTTTTTAAACTTTAAAAAAAAACAAAAACCAAAACTTAAAGAAAGTTAAACTTAAAGAAAATCAGAATCCTGTCATTTAATTTTATTGACTCCTGCAGTGGCTGAATCTTACAATCAGCACATGCGAAAACGAAACTATGTGACTTAATTTATATCTGTGGCTGCTTAAGAAAGTTAAGATGTGATATAAAAATCACAATAATTTATAGATCACTTAACCTTCATCTACTGATACAATCTTGTAGGAAACAAATCATACGAAACACGATGGATCAAAGATCCATTTCAGCCTCGAAATTAGATGCACTTTGTGGACAGTCTTTGAATATTTGTTTAAAAGAAATACAGTTTTCTTCTTTTCAGGTCCACAAGGATAACAGCAAAGTTTCAGCAAATTTCTCTTGTGTTTTCAAATTAAAGGCAATAAAACATCCCCAAATCTACAGCTCTTCTGAAAATGTTACTTTGGTAACAATTGTTCCCTTTTATAAAGTTTTGGTTGTATGCTTCTCTCAAAGGAAAAAAAAAAAGCTAATATACACAATTACTAAGAAATTAGTAAAAACTGAGATTTTTAACTAGATCTTCATGTGCTTCAGAGTATTATATCAAAATAAACATTCATTAGTTTTCACTGCCCTTCTCTCATAATATTAAGATCTTCTCAATTAAATAATTGAGAGAGCCCCAAAAAGAAGATTCTGGAGAACTGATGTTTGAACCCTTTTATTTCTCTGTTCTGTATCTGTTCATCAGTCTAATAGCTCTCCTTTCTTTTAGAGAGATAAAGAATGTATATAGCAACTTCTGAGTTATCAACAGAGTCCTCAGAAGTAATATTTCTTAGTGATGATATAAAACTGGCTTTCAGAAATGCTCCAAAATCAAATGTTTTTCTTAACAGATACCATATCAATCCTAGTCCTGTTGCCCCAACTTATAAAGACAATGTGCTGGTAAAGCACTGTTAGATGGGCTTTAGATGGGAGACCTACATTCTTGTTCTTATGGGATTTATTTAGATCCTAATCTGTCTGTGTAGGCTAAATGAAATACTGTAAATATAACTGTGTCCTGCTACTTTAGTTTATAATAAGTATTCATAGATAGGCTAATTAAATTATTTTATATTTCATAAATTGAATTAATAAATGAAGTAAACTGAACATCCACAATAAATGCATTCAATCTATAGGACTGAAGAGATGAGAATTTCAGTTTTGCAGTCCACGTTTTACATCCACTAGATGTCAGTCTGTGGATGGACCTTGAGGGGTTTGAGCCCAATTCCATAGCTAAAAACGTTCTCAGATTCACACCCTTCCTTGCCAGTCACTAGCAGTAACCCCAAATAACAGATACTCTGAGTCACGATATTGGGTGTTGTTGTTTTTTTTCTGTTGTTCTAGCCCCTATCTTTTCCCTCCAGCAAATACCTCAGCACTGACAGTGTGCACTGATGCTGATAAATGGGAGCAGCGCTGTGTATTGCAGGCTTCCCCACGGGCATTTCTCTTCACTCATCCATTCATAAAGGGCCAAACATGACACATCTACTCTTGAGGACTACCTTGCTTGCAAGCTCGTTGAAAATATTTGAGTGCATGCCTTTAATCACTGACAGTGGCCAGGTGATGAGAAGGTTTTTGTTTATTTCCATTCTGTAAGAGGGATATTTGTTATTGTTTTCTGTGAAGAAAATCTATTTTCAGAAAGTATTCTGACCACTCCAACAGTATCTTTACAGGACAGCCAAAGGCAGTGAACTATTTGGAGATTCAGCAGGTGAATTGAATTTCTCAAGCAGCAGAAAATCAGTCATATTTCCAGGATTGCTCACAGGACTTCTGGAGGTGCTGTGCATGAATGCTGATGGCTTCTGCAGCCTCTACAAGGTAAGTGTCTCACATGCAGCTCTGTGAACATAATGTGACCCTAGCACACAGGGTTTGACGTGCCTGTGTAACTGCACACACAGGCTGAGACTCTGGATGAGCTATCTGCCTGAGAAGCACCAATGCTCTGGGAATGCACAAAAGCCTGGTGAGCTCAGGGTTGGATGTAAGTGCACGTACTTTGTAGTTAGTTACTGCATGCTCAGCTGTCTGGACTGCTGCAATCCAGAAATATTGTTGCTGCTATCAAAACACAGGAAAAGCCAAGAATTTCATGAGAGATGAGATCCAATTGTATGCATATATGAAATCCGTATTATATGGCACAATTCTCAAACTTAGCACTACTCTTGGCAGTATTTTCACACAGTAGTTGAGAACTTAAAGTAACACTGGATAGCTGAAAAGGTCACAAGAGGCAAATTGTAACTGCATGGTCTCACCTTCACAGTCTTCCTCAAGAATCCTTCTTTCCTGCAAAACCTTAAACAAAATGCTTGCAACTTGCATCAGATATGCCTCTGCACAGCCCAATCCACCCGTGGGCATGCCTTTCTGTAGACCTATATCTTCCTGTCACCTTCCCCACATCCATCTTTTTTCTCATGACCAGTGCCAATGACAACCTCCCCTGCAAAGGGAGATGTCCTTCCCTGCTTTCTGTACTGCCTGGAATATCACCATCCTTCCCTATAGGCATTAAACTGTGGGAATTAATATTTTTTTCCCTGAAACCCTGGGTAATTCTCTATCCATGAGAATAAATTGCTGAACAGAAGGATACACCACCCTGGCCGTAATTTTTGCTTTGCTTGCTTGCTCTTCGGTGGCATGAGAATTGATTCTTGTCACCACTAAATCAAAATGGACTGGATGGAGGAGGTTGTGAAGCAGACAAGAGAGCCAGGAGAAGGCACAAAGAAAGGGGGCGAGAGTACCTTGTTAGCAGCTAGCATTTGCGATTAAGCAGCTAAAGATATTTTCAGAGCAGTACGGGAGAGGCCGCAGCTGTGCAATGTGTGGAATGTGACCTGTTGGGAAGGTGTGGGCAGAGCAGCAGGAAGCAGATCAGGGTGGAAAGGGGGAAAAGGAGCAGGTGGCAGAGCAGAACTGGATTTTCCTCCATTCTCTGAGGGAGCTGTTGCCAAGGACAAAGCTATAAGCAACCAGATTAAAACAAATTACTCTTCCCTGAGTGTTTCCTGGTTGATAACCTCATTGTTTAACATCAGGGTGATGGAGAACTTTAGAGATGATGATCCAGCGCTGGACACAGGCTGACACACACTCTTGGTGTGTCTGACAACCTATGTCCCTTAAAAAAATTGCAGGATTCTGTGTTAGAGTACATAGAGTTTCCTTTCATATAGCACCAACCCTCCTGTGATTTAGCTGTGTTTCTTGCTGTATCAGACCAAAATGTAAAGTCAAACTGTACATTATATAAATCAGCTCATCCATGAATGAGGTGAAAATTCCTGAGGTTGCCACAGAACTATATTTCGGTTAACAGCTATCCTAAGTAGCATGTCTCTATTCTTGTTGAAATATGCTTGTACAATTGCCCAGCAGGATGATGACAATGCTGATCCTGATGAAAAAACTCCATGCAGATATGATATAAAAACTTTGTCAAGATAAGTGTTAAGAAGTCCCTTATTTGCTCTGGAAGCCAGACGGCATCAAACAAATGAGTCGAGCATATCTGCAGTGACTCAGAGCCTGAAAACTGAACAGAAGATAAAATTCATTCCTATTTACACCATACATTTTTGCGACTAATGGCAAGTGCTTTGAACATCTCTGGGACATAGCAGGTTTTTTTCCTACCCAGATCTCTTATTCATGAAGGATTGATTTGTGCTATTATAGAACAAATGAGTTACACATACACCTCAACATTAAATGGATCCACTCTTATGTGGATCCTCATACATATGTGCAATAACTTATCTGAAAGCAAATAAACTCTTGAGTTTTTGGTTTGGGACAGCAATAACTAACTCTGGGATTAAGACAGTCTGCAGAATCTATTTCATATAGATTCTTCATTGCTTGCAAATACCCCCAAAAACCCATAAAAGCTGTTTTTGTTCCACCCTGGTTGTTAAGATAGTTCTTCTTCTACTATTAGGTGTGCTTCTAGTCATAATAATGTTCAAAATTCTTAAGCCAATTTCCATAATTTGCCCAATGTAAGTGGGAAACTGAGGTTCTGGATGTGGGTATACTCCATGGCACCGCATGGTGAATCTGCAGTGGAATTCACTGCTCAGCAACAAAGGCTAATCAAAAGCATTTTCCTAAGTGCATCAATCAGTTTCACTGGATCCTATTAAATACTAGACCAAAAATAAAATCTTTGGTCTATAGCTTCAAAGCTCTGTGGCCAAATACGTACTTAATCTAATACAGGCCCGAATAAGAGACAGAAAACTAATGTTTGTGCCGGAAAGAAAACATACTGAGAGATTTGTTTCCTTAGTGTACAGTAACTTTTTCCAGAACCTACATTTCATTTTCTGATGGAAGTACTTTCAAAAAAAAAGGCCAAGCTAACATACATGTTTTGATTAAAATTAATAATCAGCTCTCAGCATTTGAGACATGAGGATTCAAAGTCTGTGACCTGCTTTGTTCTGACCATCCTGTAGAGCTACCATTTGTCAAACAGGGGAACTGTCTCCCTCCAGAATCTCAGCTGTGACAGTTCTTTCTCACTTCAAATGTTTTTCTCCAGCTTCAAATGTCAGTGTCTCAAAAGACAGTTCTACGTCTTAATTTCATACAGAATTGTTAAAAGTAGGGCTTGAATTGTTTATTCTCAGGTAGAACAGCCAGCTTTGGGTGGATTGTTTTCATTCTGGTAGTTCTCTAAATCTGTGCTAAGACAAACTGACATTATTTAGACAGCATGCTATTTCAGGGAAAGACTGGATTCTTCAGGGATCTGTCTGATTTCACAAAATTGGCCACAGCATAGGCCTATTCTGTAATATAGCTGCTACATACCTTCCTAATAAAAACAAATAGAAAACAATGGAAAGATCCTAAATGATTACTTTGGTCTCCTTTTGCTCAATTCAGTAGTTCAGAACTAAACTTAAAACACCACTGATCAGTTTTGGTCTCAGACACTGAAAATAAATGAAATATTACGTGACTTAGCTGTTAGAGGCTAGAAATAAATTTTAAAAAAAATGAAGTGTGAAACACAGTAGTAAAGGTGAGTTCAAGAAATAACATCTGTGAGTAATGTCATAAAAATTACTACAACCTCAAAAGAGATCAAATACATAGGCAAGACTATTTTCACATGGATCCACAAGTAATAATCAATAATACTGATTGTGGAAGCATCTGACAAAACAGGCAATCTGAACTCTCGTTAGAGAAATTCCCCATCTTAATGCTTAGCACTTCTATGGTCTAGTTGGTATTCTCAGATATTTGAACTACAATACTTGGCAATGTAATTCATCAGTCACTATAAACCTTCATACTTAATGGAATAAAAGCTGGTTAACTTTCACATTAAAACATCAAATGTCATCGAAAAAGAATCCCTGAAAAGAAATGTTTATAAGGGATGAACAAAGATTTGATGCTTACAAGATACATGTTTTGTAAAAGACAGGCAAAATGGCAAGTGAAAGGCAATGACAGTGAATAGAACTGGACTGCTGGCCAAACTGTGCCCCTTTCCCAACAGTGTAAAATCATAGAATCAAGGTTGGAAAAGACCTCCAAAATCCACTCACCACCAATATCTCCCCTCGAAACTATGTCTCTCAGTACAACACCTAAATGTTTCTTGAATACCTCCAGAGATGGTGACTCAATCACCTCCCTGGGCAGCCCATTCCAGCGCCTGGCCATTCTTTTGGCAATTTTTTCTTTCATCCAAATGGAATCTCCCCAGTTGCAAATTAAGGCCATTCCCTTTAGTCCTATCACTGGTTACATGGGAGAAGAGGCCGAACCCACCTTTTCTCAGGTAGTTGTAGAGAGCAGTAAGGGCTCCCCTGAGCCTCCTCTTCTCCAGACTGAACAATCCCAGTTCCCTCAGCCATAAGACTTGTGCTCCAGACTCCTCACCCAGCTTTGTTGCCTGTCTCTGGACACGCTCCAGGGCCTTGATGTTTTTCTTGTAGGGAGGTGCCCAAATCTGAACACAGTACTTGAGATGCAGCCTCACCAGAGCTGAATACAGAGGGATAATCACCTCCCTGCTTCTGCTTGCTACACTATTTCTGATACAAGCCAGGATGTCACTGGCTGTCTAGGCCACCTAAACACACTGCTGGCTCATGTTCAGCTGAGTGTCAGTCAATAGCCCCAGGTCCATTTCTTCCATACAGTCTTCCAGCCACCCTGCCCCAAGCTTGTAGAGTTGTCTGGGGTTGTTGTGGCCAAAGCACAGGACCTGGCACTGGTCTTGTTGAATGTATGGTAACTATTGAGTTACGGCCTGAAACTGAGGAAAGGGCCCAGTCTTCCCTGGGAGCACAGACAAAGGCAATTCAACTGTGTGACTAGAAGGCGTGGAGCCTGGCTGAACCTCTTTTAGACCCCATTTAAGGGCTAACTGCCACTCAGGAAGGATCTGTTGTTGGAAATCTCTCTCTTGTGGTTTTCCCTTGCAAGCCTTGATCTCTGGTGACAGGTGAGCACTTTTCTTTTGTAATCCTATTCTATTTGTGCTAGTCCCTTTGCTACTACATTTCTGTATCACCCTTCCACTAATGCTGACCTTTCTGATTGTGACATTGAATCTCGTCCCATTGGCCCCAGCCTAGCAATCCAGCCTATCTAGATCCTTCTATAGGCTCTTCCTACTCCCAGGTGGATGAACACTTCCTCCCAACTTGGTGATATCTGCAAACTTACTGAGGGTGCTCAATGCCCTCACCCAGGTCATCAACAAAGATATTGAATGGGAGAGGCCCCAACACTGACACCTGGGTAACACTACTCATTATCTGCTGCAAACTCAAGCTCCATCCACCACCAGATGTGAATGGTGGGAAACAGATAACCTGTGTTTTTTTGTATCACGCTTTCTTTCGGAAGCATTATTTTTGAATTCCTTGTAACATGTCTGGTGAACTAAGTTTGGTTCCTGTCTACTGAGGCCTTCTGTGGTACGTGGCTACAAACAGTTATCTTATTTATTGGCCCTTATGGTTAAACTAAGACAAGGGTAAACTTCAATAGGTCTAAAGAAGGTTGGGAGGGAAAATGAAATATTCTCTAGCTCTTCTGGGCTTTGAAATGAAACCGGAATCCCCTTCTACTAAGTGAAATCGCTGGCAAAGTATGCCTCATTTATCATTCCAAAACGGAGAGAATCAGTTGTTGCTACAAGAGACTGTGTTTGTATAATAAAGATACATATATGATAGCTGAATATGCTCCAGTTACTCATGACTTTGATTATTTGTGTTTATGTTTTTCTTTCTTCTGACATTTGAAAGTATTGTGGTATATTTTAAAGTTGCAAGGCCAAATATTCAAAAACTAAGATGCTAGGAATTTCTTGAGGCGATGTGATATTGGAGGTGGGGCTCTAGTTTTGAGGGGTGGGCTTAGTGCTCTGTCTGCCTTGTACCACTGGCTTAGTACTCTTAGAAGACAGTTTGGTTAAGTTGTGGTTGGACTCGATGATCTTTAAGATCTTTTCCAACCTGAGCAATTCTATGATCTTATTCACTGAGAACTTTAATTCTTATCCCAGTGTAAATATATTTTGTATATATATTTAGAACACACAGTATTTTACCTGTTTGGACCGTTTGGAGGCAGGCATGTGTGAAAGTGTATAGGAAGAGAGGGAGGAAAACATTTGGGAAATGCTTGGGTGGCATGTGGCAAGCATTCGCCTTTCAGGCTGTGCAGAAAGCCACAAGATGGTCCTGAGGGCCGGCGAACAGAAACTGAACGGGAAGATATCCCTACAGCCAGCTTGTCAAGGGCATTTCTGAGGAAAAGGCAATGTTTGCAGAGCACGGCCCAGAGCGACCGCTTTACCCCATGGGCCAGCCCAGCAGACACTGCTACAGACAGAAAACGCGGAAAGCGGCGAACGGAGGAAAAACCAGCATCCCTTCAGCAACGCGGGCCTTGAGCAGCTCCGGGTGCCGCGCAACGCGCCGCACGCCCGCCCGCTCACACGGCCCGCTGCCGGGGCCGGGCCGCCGCCATTTCCGCGCGGCGGGGGCGGAGCTGGGCCGCGCCGGGGCACGCGATGGCGGCGGCGAAAGGGGGAGCGCTGCCTGAGGCGGCGGAGCGACTGAAGCGATTCATGGCGGCCGAGCCGTCGGCCCGCCTGGAGAGCGTGCGGGCGCTGACGGGTCTGTTCCGGGAGGCGCAGCCCAGGTAGCGTGGAGGAGGGCCTGCCTGCGGCCACGTGCGCCGGGGGAGGGAGCTCCGGCCGTGCCGCCGGGCCTGGGTGGTCCCCGCGGCTGCGAGCGATGTTTGTTGTCTGCCGCGATGTTCGGTCGTGAGCTCGAGGCGCTCGCCTCTGCCGGAGGTATTGCTAAGGAGGCCTTGGAAAGCGGCCACCGGTGGCTTAGCGTCGCTTATTGCTGTTGTTAAAGCTGTGGCTTACCTGGGAAGGCCCGGAGGTCACTTGTGGGGTGGGGACCAGTGGGGTGACCTCCCATGGGTGGGTCTTATGGGTACGGGGCAGGTGGCAGCGTTTTCCCTGCTAGGCAAGAAGTGAGTTCATGTGTATAACGAGCACACGTGGTGGTTTCTCGCTGTGTTGCTGCGGTCCGAGCAAAGCCTTGGGGATGGGAGTGGTTTGTCCGTGCTGGGCAGCAGAGAATGAGTGAGAGGAAGGGGGGATTAGCCTCAGTAAGTTAAAGACATGAAGAACAGAACATACAGTTACTGAAGAAAGCAAGCAGCTGACGTGGAGCATCCTTGTTCTGTAAGGTCAGAGGTGGATCTCTGCAGCACCACCTAATGCTGCTGGCTGCATCAGGGTGATTTGGATATGCAGTGGTTCAGCTTTAGTTTTTCTTGGAGGGTAGGAGACAGTGTAGGTTGATGGGAAGCTGGTGCTCTGTCCTTGTAACAGTAGCTGAAGATTGTAACATCTAGGAAGTTTGATCTTCGCATAAAGTTATCTTGTTATTAACTCCCAGTTCTGTTATGGCTAATTAAACCAACGTTTTGAAGTTTGGAGGGGATATTCTCAGAAGTACTCCCTTCTGTGTATAGGAGAAATCTTTCTGGCTTTCTTTTTTCTCTTGGGAGGCCTAAGGACTTGAGCAAACATTAGATTTACACACTAAAGCATTCTCTTTCTTGCCTCCATCCCTGACGTTTCTGAAACCAGCTTGGACAGGGGAGCAGATATCCCCACAGTAACCAGTGTTCTTTGTGTATAGATGGTGAAGTGGAAGAGAGCATAATTCTTCCAAAAGGGAGAGGGTGTAGTGTGGGTTTACAGCCCATAGGACATGACAGAATGAACAGGAGAGCAACTTCCAGAGTTGGCCAGCCGTGAAAGTTAATGTTCCTTGGTGCTATTGAACCAGAAGAAATAACCCAGTGAGCACTTGATATTTAACTTGTGACATTCATTGATAATTATTTTGTCATTATGCAATTGATAAATCTGCAGTGCTTATGTTAACAAACGTAAAAAGGGAATGGTAGTGTTCTGTAATTCAGAAGCAAATAAGATTAGCAAAATAGGCCTAAAATAACTCAGTTATGTGGAGTTTAGCTCAACTCAAGTTTCCCACATGTTTCAATTGAGACTTCAAGTGCCTTTGAGGAAATGAATTGATTTGTTCCTAATTTACACATGGAAGAAAGTAGCTTTATACTGTTCCAGGCAATGCTGTACTCGCAGGAAGATAAGTACTTCAGTGCATGAGATGTTTAAGTTTTTAAAACATAAAGTAAAAATAGGAAATCCCAACAAGTAGCATGATTTTTTTGAAGGTCTGGTCTTTTGAACAGTTGCATTAATGTTTATAAATCTGTGTTTGATAGGATGCCATCCTGTGTGTTTTTTTTTTTAACAATCAAGCACTTAGGTCATACAAGGAGTGACAGTAATCTTTCTTTTGGCATGGATAAGTGAGTTCGAATGTGTTGTATTGGCATAACAAGAAATTGTTTATCTCTGAAGGCTGGGCTGCTGTACCCTTTGCTTCTGTTTTTTTTGGTGTTCCTGCAGCGTGTTTTGTTTGATGCTGAAAACAAGTGGGAGTAGTGAACTGTGAAGATCTGGCTTAAGGAGTAAAATGCAGGAAGAAGTTTCTGGAATACTGACGGAATGTTCTGAATGAATTTCAAGGCATGTTTAACACAAAGGTATCTTTTCAAATAGAAGCTACTAAAGGGACTTGTTGCTAATTTCGTAGAGTAATGCTAATTTTTCCTAAAGTAATGCTAATTTTTCCTAGTAAAAGATTAAGAAAATACTATGAAAGGGAAATATTTTCCTTTTCAAAAATACATTTTAAATGTTTGTAGCTGCTGCTTATATCTTTACGAAAATCTTTTGGCAAGAAAGATCTGGAAAGAGGAATACTTTAAAAACAAACAAGCAAAAAAACTTTTTGAAAACATTTTTAACATTCTTTAATGTTAGCTAAACATTTCCTGCTCTCCACGCTAGTTTGAAAGTTGAGTTTTATGTCCATGGAGGTGATTTTAATTAAAATGTATTTGTAGCACACACTCAAATTGCAGTGATGTATGAAAGTTTAAGTGCGAGAGTCATATTTTATATAGTTATTACCTGCTTTACTGAACAGCTTTTAAATCCTTACTTCTTTGTTCAGGAGAACTTCTGTGTGTTCACAAAGTTTTTCATTTCTGTTGTAGAAAGAGATTTGACTTCTTCACAAAAACATCTGACTTGATTTCTTTCGTAATGTATGAGAGTCTTGAAGGGCTGTCTCTCCTTGCTGATATGTGGAAGTCCACATCTACTTCTGTGTTTATGGTGAAGACAGGCACTTCCTTGTGTATGCCACCTTTACTCTCATAAGTTAGGCAGAAATTTAGTCGTCGTGTTTTACTGGAACATCTAATCTCTTACTATATTCATTGAATGATATTTTCCTCTCTGAGCTTCAGGGAAGTTTTCACAGGAGCTTGATACCTTTGCAATCCAGTGTCTGCTTCAGACCATCATTCTGCTCTGTTACTCTAACAAGAGTGGAATAGAAACTTTTCCAGAATCAGAATTACTTTAAGGTGTTCTTTCAAGAGCAATAGAGCTGCTAGAACATGCACAGAAGTCCTTGTAGCTTTTTTTGCTTTACCTTTTTGTAAGTCTGTTTTATCAATTAAAATAATTGAATGTTGTATGCTAGTGCATGTCTTGTACTGACCACTGATTTTTTTCATTTTGAAGTTGACTGTGGAAAGGACCATTTGAAGTGATATCAACACATGGCATACACATACGTAAGGCAAACTGCAACCATAGAATCAGACTGAGAGGTTTCCTGTGATAGAATAATGTCTGTGTGTCATCTTTACAGAGAAAACATGCTTTCTCAATAGAGAAGACAGGGCCTAGTGGGTTATCCTTTGCCAGAATGTAGCTTGTGTCTGCATACGTTTGCCACATGCATGGTGGCATGTTGGCCACTTAATGTTTCTTTGGCATGCATATCTGTGTTGAAATGGCAGGAGCTGCAGCACTTATTGCAGGTGGAAGGTTTGAATCCTGTGAATGTCTTTTCTTGTTTTTTAAAACCAAATTCCAGACCTTTCAGGTTATATGCGCTCTACTCTTTTCTTTATGAGTGAGGACCAGGTCTTTTGTTCTTTCTTGTCACTTCGTTTATTTCCCTTCATTTTATTCCTCTGGAAAACGTAGTTTTTCTCTCCCCTATAGATAATTCTCACTGATGGTGTGTTGTGTTTTTCTTTTGTGTCTATTAAGTAGCTGGAAATAATGTTAGTGTATTGGCCTTGATCTACTATGAGGTATTAGCATAAAATCGTATTTCCTGAAGATCTGTAATCTCATGCTTTATTAATTTAACTATGTTTATAGTGGTTTGATTTATGGAAGAGTGATCACTTTTGGTAAAGAATGGGTAGCCCTGTTAGTTGTGCATATATTTGGATATTTGGGGGAGCACAGGTAGTGCTATATCATCTTGTTTGACCAAGAACTTTCAATGCTCTTTTGGAAGAGGGTTTATGTGTATTACTTACATTTGGTATTACTTACCATTGTGTCTTACTTTCTCGAGACTTATTTCTTAATTTTGCATCTAATAGCTTAGAACCTACCTGTTTGATCTTAAATATGCTACAAGTCTGCTTAAGCTTCAGGGAAGTTGCATCTGTATTTCCCTTTCTTTCTTTAATCTAGTCAGAAGTTTTGCATGAAGAAATTTATGGTACTGTACAGGAATGTTCAGTAAACACTCTGTGGTGTTGCTTCTTTTCTTAGCATGGTGTATTAGTAGTTTTAATGCATTGTCATCACCTTGAACATAAAATCAGGGCAGTGTGTGTGAATAGCTGTGCTTGGGAAATGTTGTGCTTATGTGTGTGATAGATCTGCAAATGTGCATGTTGGTTCTGGGAATCTGCTGAACGAAAGTGCTGTACCATGCCCAACATCTTTCTGGTCAATTTGCATAATTATTTCCGTGTTTGGGATTTTGCACTGTTCTTTTACTTACAGTACTGGTGTATTTGTCTGATAAAGAAGGCAGAGTGGACTGCTGAGACGATTAGCTCTGGTGCAGGTGTGTTGTGTCCCACAGTGAGGGATCATGGTGTGCTCCTCTTGGAACTGAGGAGCCCCCAAGGTGAGGAGTGAGCTGCTGGGAGCTGCCAGTGTCCCACAGCCCTTAGGGGAGTGGCTGAGGAGGTGTGGACCTGTTTGCTATCCGCGCAGATTCTCTAGAGAGGTTTCCTGTCTGCTGGGCGCCATCATTCATGATATTAAGATGCTACTGGGCATGGTAAAGGTGAAGGACTGCTGCCCATTTTTGCTATTTCAATTCATTCATATAAGGCTGCAATAAAGAGATTACAAAATATTAAAGAGGATCTTTATGTCCTTTGGAAAGATGTTCAAGGTTGCATTCTCTATCCTCCCAGTTGGAGATTAGGACCTGAGAAGAGGGAAGATAGGTGAGTGATTGGTTGAGGGGCTGGTGCCATGCTCAGAGCTTTGGACTTCATCACAGATGCACCTTTGAGATACCACAGTGTGTTGGCATCAGGTGGGACACAACTGACCGCATCAGGCATGAATATTCTGGCTGGGCTGATTAACCTAGATTTGCTGGGAGAAAGGGGGACTGAGAATAACTTCTTGGTCCAGGTATTGGACAGCCCAAAGTGAAGAGCTTTTAGACCCTGTGCTCACCAGTGCAGATAAGTTCATCATAGAACTTAAGACAGGAGTCGGGCTGGGCTGCAGCAGCCATCGTACGATTGAGTTTGTGAACTCAAGGAATATAGGCTTGGGGTTAACGTGAGGTCAGAACTTCAGAGGAGTGAAGTTATGGCTTTGTAAGAAATTATTGGATGAGATTCCCTTGGAAACTGTCTCAGGGCAAAGGAATGACTTAGAGCTGGCACTTGTTTAAGGACAGCTTTCTGAGAGTACAAGAGCCTTGCATCCCTCAGTGTAAGAGGAGGCAGGAAACGGGCATGGCTGAGCAAGGACCTGCTGGCTAATCTGAGGGATAAAAAGGCAGTGAAAGCAGTGGAGACTGATGATGAGTGGCGTTCCCCAGGGGTCTGTCTTGGGTCCCGTACTCTTCAACATCTTTATTCATAACCTAGATAGTGAAATAGAAAGCGCCCTCTGCTGGTTTGCTGGTGACACTAAGCGGAGTAGTGCAGTTGATAAAAACAGAAGGAAGGGATGCCATCCAAAGAGACCTGGGCAGGCCTGAAAAGTGATTCTGATGAGATTCAACAAAGGTGCTGCACTTTACTCAGCGTAATCCCAGACAGAAGTAAGACTGGAAGGAGAATTCATTGAGAGCAGACCTGCAGGGAAGGACTTGAAGATTCTGGTGGATGAAAATCTTGACATGAGTTGGCAGGGTGCTCTTGTAACTTTGGAATACCAACAGAATCCTGGGCTGCATCAAAAGAGGGGTGGCCAGCGGGTAGAGAGAGGTGATTGTCCCCCTTTGCTCTGCCCTCATGAGGTCTCATCTGAACTAACGTGTGCTGGAGCCCCAAGCTTGAACAATAAAGATGTGGAGTGGGTTTGAAGGACATGAAGAACATGAAGATGATCAGAGGGCTGGAGTGTCTTGCTTATGAAGACAGGCTGAGGGAGTTGGGCATGTTCAGCCTGGAGAAGACATAGCTCAGGGGGGACCTCACTGTAGCCCTTGAGTATGTAAAGGGAGCAAATGAAGAGAAGGAAGACTGACTTTTTATGCAATTGGGTAGTGATGGGAAGGGACTAGGGGGAATAGCTTTAGACTAAAAGAGGGGAAACTTAGGTTAGATACAAGGAGGAAACTCTCTACTTTGAAGGCTTGAGGCACTGGAACAGGTTGCCCAGAGAAGCGAGGTGTTCAAGGCCAGCTAGGTTGGGGCCTAACACATGTGTTAATATGTATTTAGTAGCCTTTTTTTTTTTATTTATTTGAATGTTCTGAGGTGGTGTTGGAAAGCTGTAAGAAACATCAAGGCAGGACATAACTCCCTCACAGCTCTTTTCCTGAAAAGACTGGTGGGATGATTGTATGCACATATTTTGCGCTTTCTGCTTCAGGGATCTTGTATGCTAAGGACAGTTTCAGATTGTTGCTGAAAGATCTTTGGGGTAAAAATAAGTATAACTGACCTGATATGAGCCATCTTATTAACTGAGCTTTATTTATCTATCTATCTATTTATTTATTTATTTTGTGATTTACCACAAATTTATTTATTTCAGAGAAATGGCAGAAGAAAGTCTATTCCGGGATCTCCTGGAAATCCTGATGAGAGCTTCAAATGAAATTGAACAGGCCTGTAAAGATTCCTCTGAACCACTGGATGTAGACACCTGTCTGGTGCTCATAGCAGAATGTTTCAGATGTCTGAGGAATGCCTGTGTTCAGTGTGCCAAGAATCAACATGTCATGAGGTACAGTTTTGATCCATTTTAACTCATACAAAATTATAATCTTCTGGTGTTTGTGTGGTTTTATACAGAGATTCTTGCTTTACACTGCTGTGTTGATTTAACTGCTATTTCCTTTTTGATTCGGTCACTTGAAATGATGTATGCAAGTAGCAAAAATAGCTGGCCTGTCTGTAGGTCAGAGTTTGGGGCATTGATGAATGATATAAGGAAATTACAGTTTGTGTTCTTTGTATAGGTTTATTATGAAAATTGTACAAGCCTTTTGTAAGTTTGACTGTGGAATTAGACTTTTTTTTTTTTTTTTTTTTTTATAATGTAATGAATAAGTAAACAGCCTTGACAGTTACAAGATCAGTATTTTTCCTTAAAGTACATATAGATCTGCTTAGCAGTCCTGGCAGAGTATACTATCTAGATAGCATGTATAGATATATTTAGTTTAGTGCATTTCAACTCTGATATGTATGTTAAATCAGGCTCATTAAGTTATTTAGGCTTTTTTTTAACCTGTTGTGACACTGAAGAGATGCTTGGGATAGAGCTAGCAGTTGTAACAGAAAACCTGGTAGTCTACCCTGCTGTTTAAAAGTAACTCCAGATCCAGCCAATCCAAACAAAAACCCCTAACTGAAAACCAGACCTGTTTCAAAGTTGTTAATTCTTCAAGAATTGAAATACAATCTTAAAATTTGGTTTCTTGGGACTTCTCAAACTTTATTGAACTAAATAAAATAGGGTCTGGGACAGAGTTCAACTCCTGTGCTGGGGCAGAATTTTTGTTAATAGCACAAAAGTTGCAGGGCTTTTTGTAGAAGTCATTGGTTTTAGAATAAGTTAAGTCTACTTAACTCAGTCAGGCTCCTAAATGTTGTTTTCTTGACATTGCTAGCACTTAGCTAGTAATTATGTTGGGGTCAAGAAACTGATTTGACAGAAAACTTACTTATTATTTTTTGCTGAGTGAGTGTTCAAGCAGCCTGGGTTTCCTTATTTGTTACTTCTTGTAGCTTCTTAATTATTCAGCTTGACAAAAGGAAGGGAAGAGAATTGCATGACTGGGAGTTGGTAGAATTATTCCTCTTGGCAGCATGATAAAATATTACCTACTAATGGGTCTAATGGTGTTTTTTTTTTCTAATGGAATTCAGGTATTGAACCTGCTTCTTAATGTGCTCTGCGCAGCTTATGTTTGTGCTGTATGCTTACCCTTGGGATTATAGTTATTATAGTGTTATGGAGTAGATATAGTATAAGACGGCATAGGAAGCTGGGTGCTAATAATTGTAGTTCCCTGTAGATTGCAGGAGGTGGGGAACGCCTGTCTGAACAGAAAGTTCTGGCGATGTTTGTAACAGTAAATGACATTGTGAGTCACTCGGAGGGTGCTGGTTTTGTTCTGTAGCAACATGATGTTTTATGCCCTCCAGTAGGTGCTTTGAGCTGTCTTTATACGAGTCATGTTTGTGTTGATTTTTAATCAGTTACAAATGTGCAATTTATTTAGGAATTAAATATCTTGAATGATAAAAAGCTGTGAGAAGAAGAGAAGTTATGTCTTCGATTTTTTTTTTTTTTTTTTTTTTTTAAGTGTTCAATTTTCAGGTGTTTAAAAAAAAAAACTACACTTTTTTTCTACCAAAATCAGAACTGTTTCTTTATAGGGTAGAATGCAATGATTGTAAACACATGGGTTGTTTAATAACTTTGAAGCTACTGGGGAATATGAAATGTTGTTCTTTCCAGCTTCTGTTCTGCATGCCATGAAGAAATTTTGGGGTCTGAACAAATGGGAAATATATAAAATTTATTAAAACATACACGTATATTATCTATTTATAAATGCATCTCTGGTTTCTTTTCTGTGTTAGAACATAATCAGGAAGATAATGTGTTTGTCTAAGAAACCTTTGCAGAAGAAAAATAATTAATGTTCATCTGCAATGATGTGATATTTTTGCAGTAACTTGTGCTTGGGTGTGGAGATTTAACATAAATGGTATCACAAGGTTTCAGCCACTCAGCTGATTTTAGCTGATCTCAAACAGCTAAACTACTTAAACTGCAATTGAGTTGAAAGGTGAACTTCATCTGTTTATAATGTATTCTTTGACTTATTGGGTTTTGGTTTTTAACCCCTGTTCCATTCATATCCTGGTACATATATTGTCTGCTTTCAAGATTGCTGATTTTTGGCGAAATAATCATATAATTATTTTGGCATTTTTGATGCCAACTTCACTTCTGATAGACTGTAAATTAGTGCATATTTACTGTCACCCTAACGTATTATTAGAACGAGAATGAGTGACTGCTTTGTCTTCTCTTCTTTGCTTCCTGCGAAGAATACTTTGAACCTTCCCTCCACCAGGTATTATTAGAATATGTCTTAGTGAGAGATAATACGTAACTTGGTTGCTTGCTGGTCCCACAGTGCAACCAGTAAATGAATATTATGTAGATTTTCTTGAAAGTTGCTGCTCTAACAATGTAAAAACTCATTGCTTTCTAGATACTATTTTTCTAATGTCTGTTTAGCGTTTGCAAGGCATAAAGAAGTGTTAAGAACTGGGAAAGGGTACAGAGATGCACAAGATCACAGAATCACAGAATGGCCAGGATTGGAAGGGACCTCAAGGATCATGAATATCCAACCCCCCTGCCACATGCAGGGCCACCAACCTCCACATTTAATGCTAAACCAAGGTGTTGAATGTCAAACTGTTGAAGTCTGAAACAAAATGCATATCTGTTCCTTCTCCTTCTAATGGCATTAGTATGGCTGTTAGTCAGAAACAGTAAGAGAAACAACTTCTTATTTCAGGCTTTCTGAAAACATTGAAGGCATGCTATCAGCTGAAGTGAAAAGGCCTTTTGCTTTATTTGGGAGTGTTTAATACAAGATATTTTTTTCCCCCAATTTCATAATAGGAACTTGGGTCTCATCACTACCTCTGTCCATTTGATCAATTTGCTTGATGGAATGCAGGTCAAAGAAGAACCATTACTGATTGGTAAGGATGTGCATTTTTTTTAAATGTATTGTCTGCACTGTATTTTTTATGTGGGAACTCATGTGTTGTATGATGTCACCTTCTTGATTTTTTTTTTTTTATTTTATTTTATTTTTTTTTTGGTACACAAACTTAATTGTTTCTGGAACTGCAACATGCTAATTCTGTTCTCCTTTCTTTCTAACTTGATGTGAATGGTGGGATAGAAGGGCAAAGGTAACTGCCTAGTTGGTGTTCCAAAAGTTAATTAAAATGTTAAGAACTGTGGGCCTTCTGTTATGCTACTTGGAAAAAATCTTAGCTTCAATTTTTTTCCTCACTGCCTTTTTCCCCTGTTCTACCCCTTTTGTTTCCTTTTTTTTTTTTTTTTCCCCTTCAAAATATGTTCTGCTGTTTTGCTGTCTCTTTATTTGATCTGTGAACATACTGAGATGAAGGAACGCTCCCATTATTTTGAATGCCGTTGAAATAAATTATTCTAATAAACAAATCTTGTCTGTGAGGGTTTTTTGTTAACTTTTAATTTTTTTCATATATTGTTTTTGCTTGTTGGCTGGAGAAATAGCTGCCAGGAACTGCGTACTGATTTGAGTACTGTTCACATGTCTTTAGCAAATGAAGTTGTTTTTTTTTTTTTTTCACTCCTTCAAATAGTGAAGAGGAAATCTGTCTTGAGTATTCTTCCTGTTTAATGCTAGTTATTACGACTGATCTTTACCAAATTCCTTTTAACCAAATATTAAGGCATTTTCAGTAATTTTCTTCACATTCTGTGTGTGTGTGGAACTTGATACAGGGCAGTGGACCTCACTCTTTATTGTCTGTGGTTGCAGGGAATAGAGAATGTTTTGTTTCTCTTGCTGCTTTTATTTCTTTTCAGTTCTTTTACTTGAAATAAGTTTTTACTGAGTTCCTGTTGCTGCTTTTCTATAATTCTTGTGAAAGCAAATGAAACTACTGTCATTTGGTAACTTATTTTCAAACACCTTCATGAAACTGGAAGAATCAAGGATACTGCTTTTCCTTCTGACACTGTATTTGGCTCAAAATGAAGCCATTGAGGCATGTAAGGATGTTGTGCATAAACCATGTTCACTTCTTCATCCACTGCTGGAATCCTTCTAGAAAAAGATCAGTGATGCTAGCACAGGTCTTCAATGTGGGAGCACAAAGACTAAATCCCATGAATGACAAAAGGAAGGCTTGCTCAATGGTTGTTAGGAGGAAAAACTGACAGCACGCAGGAATGACTTTTAAGACATTTCTCAGCCTAGAGAGACTGAAAAAATACCATTTAAAAAAAAAAAAAATTAAGGACAAGTGCATATTGTTAATTCACAGAATGATGGAATTATAGGGTTTGGAAGGTACTTCAGGAGATCGTGGGGTTCAGAGTTCCTGCTAAAGGAGGTTCCCTACAGCAGGTCAGGAAAATGTCCAGATGGGTCTTGAATATCTCCAGAGAAGGAGACCCACAACCTTGCAGGGCACCCTGTTTCAGTGCTCTGTAACTCTTACACTAGTTCTTCCTAGTGTTAATGAGGAAATTTTGATATTCCAGTTTCTGCCCATTGCCTCTTGCTCTATTGCTGCACACCATTGAGAAGTGTCCACCCCCATCAACTTGATTACCACACTTTAGATATTTATAAGCACTTATAAGATCCTCTCTCAGCCTTCTCTTATTCGGGCTGAACAGCTCCAAGTTTCTCAGCCTTTCCTTGTACAGGAGATGTTCCAGACCCCTGATCATTTTTGTGGCCCTCTGATGGACTCTTTCAAGGATATCCTTGTCATTTTTGAAATTAGAAGCTTGGAGCTGGACACAATATTCCAAGTGTGGACTCACTGGGGCAGATTAGAGTGGGAGGATCACCTCTCTTGACCTGCTGGGAGCACTCTTTAATTCATCCCAGGATACTGTTGGCCTTTGTAGCCTCAAGGGCTGACTTACGGACCATCTACTGTCCACCAGGACGCTGTCTCTGCAGAGCTCCTTCCTGAGTGATTTGGTGAACTTTGGTGCTTCATACACCCTTCCACATCAGACACCAATTTGTCAGATTGCCCTTCTGCTGCCATCTGCACAGCAACAAAATGTAATAAAGTTTTGGTGGGAAGGTTCAACTTCTATTGTCACACTGCCAACATCCACCTCTGACATACTGGGCTAATGTAATAAAACACGAGGAATTACTTTCAGAGCAGCCCTTATATGTTGTTAAGGAGAATATTTCAAGTTCTTTGTTTGGATATGTCCTGCTTCCCCCTTTAAATTGGTGCTTGAATCTGATGATTATACTTAAATGCTTTTTTATGCCCTTAAGGTATTTTAAATACCTTCTTGTTGCTTCTATAGCAACAGTCTACGTAAAATACAAAGATAAAAAGGTAATACTGTATTGCAGGGAGAACAACACTATGTAATGTTTCAGTTCATGCCTTTCTTAAGGTTTTCCTGAACCATCTCTCTGTAAGATAAAAAGACAGTTGAACTTTCAACTTTATTGAACTTGTGAAGAAAATGAAGATTTTGGTTCAATCTGAGAAAATCTTTTAATCTGATCTGTGATTTGTTTTCACTCTCAAATCTGTCCATGTTTATTAAGTCTCAGAAAGATGTGGTAAGTTTTGTATGAAAGTTCAGTGCACTTACAATTTGTAATGGATTAAAAAAAAAAAAAAGAGGAGGTATATATACCTGGGCCAGCACTGTAGTCAGTGTGGTGGTTTTCAAGGGGGAGAAGAACTACTGTTCTAATGATGTATTAATAATAGAAGCAAAAAAAAGATGCATGGGAAGCAGTGTGATCAAAAACAAGATTTCTTTGCATCTTTTCTGCAAGGAGTAGTAACCATATAAATAGTTTTTATGCTTGTCTGGGTCCTCACTTCATTACATTTACTGAAACAACTCTACTGCAGATTTTCAGCATTTCTCACTGTTCATCTTCAGTAAAAAGATAAATTCCAATAAGCTGCAGAAAAAGCTGTTGTTTTGAGTACATGTTATTCTACTAAGGCAGTGGACAAGAAAAGCTGGAGGTGAGTTAGTATGCCTGTCCTGGAATAGCTCTCTAAGACTTTAGAGAGTTTAAAAATAGCTAGTTAATTCCTACATATGGCACATAAAGATAGTCCTACCCCACCTGCAAGCCAGCCATCCCTTTAGCAATTATTTTCTTTCTTTTTAATATGTACGCTAGAAGAACATTTTTAGGCCTTCCAGTTACAGTGTTGCTTTCAAATAGCTGTTTGTCCCTGCTCTTCCTCTATTCCTCTATTCTTTCTTCCCTTCTTCTTAGTTTTAACTGCACTCTACTTATTTCTCTTGTATTTCTCTTATTTCTCTTGTATTTCCATAAAATACATAGTGGCAATTTCCCTCGATCAATTAATATCTTGTAGCTTGTGGAGAAGGGGATCTCCTTTAAGAAATGTTGGTGAAAGCCAACATTCAGGTGAGTGCTGGGGCTTGCTGAACGGTGATGCTAAACAACTGTTTAATGATTTGTAGCCCTTCCATGCAGAATCAAGACTGATCTATATCAGTGAGTTGCACGTAGTTGCAAATGTGCTGTTTTCTTACTACTCCCTCCTCCTTTGGAGGGCAAAGTTCCTAATCAAGCAGAGAAAATCATGATCTTCCAATAAACAAATAACTTATTCAAATTTTTACTAACAGTGTAGTGAAAAAAAGTGCAAAATATAAGATTAGTGGAATTTTGTTAGTACTCTCTCTACATCCTTTTTTTTCTTTTTTTTCTTTTTTTCTTTTTTTGTAATTAAAAAAAAAATAGCCAGTACAACATTTTTTTTTCTGCTGTGGGTACAAAGACCAAGAACACTTGCCAGAGGAGCAGATGAAGCTGCTGGATGAACTTTAACTGAACTTGAAGCAGACCTAGATCTCCTAAGAACTGAGAAGTAGTTCAGTATGTTAGGGATTGCAGCAGACATAGGAAATATCCTTGTCAAAAGCCCAAATAGAAAATCTGCATGTGATAGTGTGTGTCTTGGTTTGGTTTTGGGATCTTTTTCCCCTTTTTCCTATGGAAAATCTTAAAGCTTTCCAACAAATTTAGAAGAGCTGTGAAAAGTTACATTTAACCTTGTTAGGGTGATAGACCTTCTTCAGATTCCACAGTGGAAATTGGATGTAGGATTCATCTCTGAATTCTGGGGAAAAAATAGTTTTGTTTCTACTTGATAAGTTACAATGAGGGCTGGCCTGTTTTAAAGCAAGCTGATGTTCATTAGTCTGATCCTTTCACTGACTACTTTTTTTCTTTTTACGTTTTGGACAGAAAGTGCTTTAATCTTGTTTGTAAATAGATCTCAAGCCTTTCACCGCTTCAAAATATTGCAGATGCTGAAGAATGTGCTCTGAATTCCAACATAATTGCTGAAAAGTATTTATCCACCAGTGTACTTTGCTGTGCTCTTGGATGAAAAGGCACTGAATGCCTGATAAGTGCTCTGTGAGGAACAGTTTGTTGTGCAGGTTCTCTGAATGAGCTGATTGTACTTTAAAGCAGACCTGAGTGCAACTGTCAGCTACTGAGAGGTACTGCACTGTGTGTGCCTGAGGGAGGTGCTCCAAGCTTTACACTGATGTTCCTCAGCTCCAGGCTGCTGGTGATACTTGAGCAAGCTTTAAACCTACAAGCAGAACTATTATTGTTATGCTGTCCTCATGCATCAAAGTTCTTGTGGGTTTACACCAACCAGGGAAAGCTACATAAAAATGACTTAATAGGAGACTATTAACAACAAATGTCAGTGTCATGGGTGCTCTGTCAGAGTCAATGTCCAGATGTGCAAGCTGCTGCATGGGGTTTTAGACTATTTGCTCATCATAATGTCGTGTCCAGAAATGGTGGCAAAATTGTAGTGGATAATAAGCTTGGATCCTTGAATAGGAATTTGTCTTTGCTTCCAATTCTCTGTAAAGCGCTCAGATATAGTTAAGCTGCTACAGATAGCGTATTCAAAACAGCACTTAAAACATTCCTTTAAAGACAGTGTTGAAGTGTAACTGTATGTAGGATTTTCATGCTGCGCTGATTATAGTAATATGAGCATTTTCTGGTAGACTGCTTAGCAACATGACTATAAATTGTCTGACACTTGTTCACACTGCTTCTTCTGAAGGAAGATTTTTGGGGAAATAAAGCATGTCTTATCTTGAATCGCAGGACTGCCTGGTTTAAAAAGGACCACAATGATCATCTAGTTTCAACCCCCCTGCTATTTGTAGGGTCACTAACCACCAGACCAGGCTGCCCAGACCCATATCCAGCCTGGCCTTGGATGCCTCCAGGGATCCACAACCTCCTTGGGCAGAAGAGGAGAAGGCCTGCAGTGTTGTTCGGATAGAGAACTTGCTGAATCCAAAAAGTCTGTGTGTGGGGGGGGAGGGTTGTTTGATTGTTTGTGTTTTTTTTCGGTTGTTTTTTTTCCCCTCTACCTCAGCATTTATAATTTTTAGGGTTCACCTTCAGTCAATGTTCTTTCAGTGTTCCAACTGATTTGGACATGATCTTCTATCATCATGTATTCTCTTTTAATTAGCAAAAAGCAGAAAACAATTTCTTTTCACTCACTGCTGCCTTTTGGGTTGGTTGTGATCTTTACTTCTTGAGTTATCTTTGCAAAAGTTCCTGAAAATGGAAATGAATAGATATCGGGGATTTCTACTTCCTTAAGAAAGGCAAGGAGAGAGAAACTTTTCAGTTCTGTTCTCTCTTGCAGTGAAAGTAAGCATGAAATGTTTTTTTTATCTGACCTTTTCCTCAAATCTGCATTCAGCTATTTGTAATTTGGAACTGCTTTGGAAAGCAGAGACTGATTGATTCTGAGGGTGGAAGGCGACGTTCTCAAACCTGGTAATGGATACTGAATTGATTTTCCTTTCTAAATTTTTAAATAGATATTCCTTTATCTTTAACTTCCCTTAGATTTTTATCCATTTTTACTCACGTATTTCACGTATTTAGTTATTTTGCTCCCCTAAACAAGGCAATGGCCGCAGCAGCACTGCGGGGATGGAAGCGGGGTGGCTGCTGCACAGGGGTTGCAAGGAGTCGGTCAGCAGGGGGCGAGACCTCGTGTTGCTGGCGGCCGTGGTGGTGGTCCTATTCTGTTTCCAATTCTCTCCTTCATCCCACTGGAGGGGAGCGAGTGAACGGCTGTGTGGTACTGAGCTGCTGCTGGGTTAAACCACAACAGTATTTTAACAGGAAAAAGAACTGGAGTGGTCATATATGGAGCCTAAATATTCTTTACCAAATGCTAGTATTGTTTCTGTTTTATTTCCTGCTTTAAAAATTTGCATTCTGCTTTTCACTGCTTTTTTTGTATTTCTTTAAACACATTGCACTGAATGATTTCATTTCCTGTTTGCATTTTATATTGTATATGAAAAATAAATATTTTTAAAACATGCCTGGAAAGTGTGATAGAGCAGTAAAATTTTACTGGACAGTGCATTTGGGAAACCATTGTTAAATTTTATTGCCTATAAGCCAAGACCATTTCTTTTCTTGTTGTTTGAAAAGCAAGTATCTTCACACTGACTTGGTTATATGGATTTGATTGTAAGGTAACTACAGCTGGAGAAGATGCAACTTCCTAGTTATATCCTGGAGATTATATAACACAGTGGCTACTAAATTTAAACCAACTGGCTTGTCCTTTTTAAAGTTAATCCTTCCTCTCTTCCCACATTAGTTCTATCTATATTTATCTCCAGAGGAGGAAGCAAATTATATATGCGTGCTGTTTCTTGGGTTGTGGGTTTTTTTGGTCCTTTTTTTTTCTTTGAGTAAATATTATGAATTAATATATTGCAAATTTGTTGTGCAAGTCAGATGTATGCTGATTTACATGGAATGAGAGTAAGTTCTTATAAAGCTTGCGCCATTTTACTCATCATGCAGGATCAAAAATACTGTCTCTTATCACATTGAGTACGTATTCATGCTAGCTTTTCTTTCAAGGGAGAGGAAGCGGGAAAGAGAGATTCCTGAATGGATTCACAGTCCATGAGGTTAATTCCCAACAAGCACCATGAAGGAAGCATACATTAGTTACTCAGAGGAAAAGAGGATTTAAGTATCTTCATCTTCATTTTTGTTTATGTATTTATTTTTATTTGAGGTATCCTTTTGCTTAGTCTTAGCAAAACTAAATAAACCAGGCACTAACTTGAATAGGCTTTTTTAGTCGTATAAATAAGGGGCGGCCCTGATCTCAAGAGTTGCCAGTTTCCATGTGTGATCTTTGCTTTATCTGTCTAGGCTTTTTGTGTAGGGGATTGGTGCCAGTACTTTGCTGCCACTGTTAAAGTAAAAACTATAATTACATTGTCAAAATAATATTTATAGTATTTTCAGGGAATAATTGCGGGAGTGTGACGAATATATTATACTCATCAAACTTTTATGTAAACATAAGCATGAGTTTTTTATTTGAGTTATTGGTGTTGTTTTTGGCCTTTGTGTGTTTCCAATTGGTAAAAATAATATTGGGATGTTCATGGTCTTTGTGAATTTGCAGAGTATGTGCCCTAACAATCAGTTGATATGCTGTCTGGTAGATGTAAACTGCTATTTGCACTTGTGTTGGGATTTTAGTCTCATGTTTCCATAGCTTTTAAAAATCCTGTGTTTTTAGAGTTTTGCGATCCCCTAATTATTATAGCACGTAGCATTTTACTACTTCACCAAAGAGGAAAGTTTTGAGCAATTTCTTTGTTCTCTTGGTATCATTTGTTTTTTTTGTTTTGGTTTGTTTTTTTTTTCTTAAGCTTCTGTGAGTCTGAGTGCCTTTGAAAGGTGGCTGTGAATGTCTCCCAGAAACATCTATGCTAGCAAGCAAGTACAGGGTCCTATGCTTAGTTAATGGTATAGGGAGGATGTAAGTGTTCTTGGTGTTGGCTGATGGTAATTTACCAAAGAAACAGAAAAACAAAACTCAAAAATCTTCAGTCATGTCTATATCATAGTTTTAACTTTAGAGCTGCTCTCTGTGCTGTGTCTTTTGGTGAATATTTTCATGGCTTCATAGTGAAGTGTCTGTCTTTGGAACATCTGCAAAGAAGATGATGTTCCTGCAAGCTTCACTCTTCGTATGTCACCCTGATATCACCTTTGCTGGATGAGAAGGGTCTCTGTCTTCACAATTTGGTCTGAAATCTTTAAAGGCAGTGGAAGGACTCTGACTTGGGTGAGCTTTGGTTCAAGTCCTTGTTCATTGACTTTTTTTAAATGAACTACAAAATGGGGAGCCAGTTTTTACACCTCCTTCAGCTGTCCGCAGAAGGGAAAGACCCGAACCTGGATTAAGACAAGTCAAAATTGTGATAAGTTTGCAAATGCTGTCACTTTGGGTGAGTGATAGCATTATCGTTTTCAGCCTGATACATCTGTGTTCATGCATATAGCTTGCCTGTGACTTCTAATATTAATATGGAAACTTTGCATGTGTCTTAATTTCTTTCCCTTATTTCATAACATCTGGAGTGGAATGAGGTTTGAGGTGAGCAAGTTCAAATCCAGGTAATAATGACTAGTTTAGGATAAAGGATGCTATTTAAATGCATCATTTTCTCAATGATAAAAAAGGAAGAGGGGCAGAATGGAGCTTTAAACATGAAAATAGAAGCTCGAGGAGGGCCTGAATCATCATTTCTTGACCTGTGATACCACAGTAGTTGTTGGATCCTGTTTCTGAATATAGTAAACTCCAGCTTGCTGTACTTGTCCTTTGATAATGCTGTGGAATATTGTTACACTCACTCCCCTCATACTTAACCAAAAGAAAACCAAACAAACCTCCCAACTCCAAAAAGAAACTCCAGCCATCCAACCTTTTCCAAGTTCTGATCCTGATTTCCTTTCTCTTTTTTTTTTTTTTTTTTTTTTTTTTTTTTTTTTTTTTTTTTTTCCTTTCCTGTCTTGGGCTTGATTCCCTGCTTGCTTCTGTGGTGATCGACTGGTTTAAGCAGTTCTAAGCTAAATTGTTTTATTTACAGTAGGCTGTAATCCAGATCCTGGCTAGAAAAGCTCACCTTTCTGACAGTTGAAGTAAATGGAATTGAAACCAGACCTTATAGCAGTAACAGAAGCATTAGTGCTTTCCAACAGTGTGGTATTCATTGTACTGATGATCAAAACTGTCCATTCCATGTTGTTTGTGGAAATTCTTTTTAATTGGTGTACTGATAGACTGAGACAGTGGCTGTTTCAGATTCTCTATGGATCATTCTTCTTCTTCTAAGAAAGACCAACCTGAGCTGATATCCTTAAATTGCAACAGTAGGTAGATTGATGGGCAACCTTGCAGAGTTCCCCTTTCTAGTTGCTGATACTGCTTTTAGGCAGTGTTTATTACTGATTCTTTGTTTGGTTGCTTCTTTTTTGGTGTTTTTTTTTTTTTTTTTTCTTTATTTCTTGCTCCTTCAATTTGGAGGCTTTCTGGTGCAGCCTGCCAAGATGTTGCTGATTTATGACACATGCATAGTGGTTTTATTATGTGGAATGATATCCACTTGAAGCGCAAAGGAAATGGGAGTTTGCTGATGTCTATTTAATTAGAATGGTTTCTGGTTACTTTGCTGTTCATTTCAAGTCTCAACCAATGTCTGTGTTTCTGTGGACCTTTAAACACAGTGTTTTGTAAGCCATTTCCTTCCTTCCTTCCTCTTTACTATCCCCCACCCTACCAGCAAGTGTGTCAGCAAGATTCATGAGGAGGCAAGGCAGAAGTAGATGTGAGTCAAAACCTATAGAAATATCTGTAGATGTAAAGTGATGACCATTGGTCGACTGTAAAGGTAAAAGTGTGTAAAAAGAAATAGTTTTGGTATTGTAGATGGAAAATGTGTTTGTTGTCTCCTTCTTTTGTTGGAAGGACTGTGGTTTTACTCTGTTCTGATGCTGTATGCCAAATCAGCAGCTGCATGGGCAGCTCTGGCATGAGCAGTACCATTGTAATCCTGATGGTCTGACCTCACAACTGCTGCTTGATGCCTATGTTAGTAGCTGCCCTCTGCATCAAAGGCAGAAGGAGGAACTAGTCTTTATCTCCTAATTTACTGCTATGCGTTGGAACAGGAAAGAAGGGTGTGCCAATTGTGTACTGTCCCTATAGATCCTGAGGTTATTTGCAATGATGGCCTAGTGCAGGCCACAGCTTCTTTTCTGTCTTGTGGCTGTAATGAAGGAGAAGCAGAAGAGATAAAGGATACATTTGTGCTATTACAGGATATGGCCAGATTTATGTAGTTTTTCTTGTTAATTTTTGTTTTTGTAGGCTGGGACTTCAAGACGGTAAGATCAAGATAGGGAGAACAGGATAAACAAGTCATTTAGTGCAGACAGCTTCCTGGAGGCAGAGCATCTGAAACATAACGTAGAGAGAAGTTTTCACTCGTACTAAGAGGAAGTGCCCTTTTTTAAGAGTCTTCCACAGACATCCAAGAGTGCTGTAGTTCTTCCTGCTGGGAAAGTGAAGATGGAGGGAGAATGGAAAGGAGCTAGAAAAGGTTCCATGGAAGAAAGAACAATGTGAGACACCCGCGTCTATTTGCGTAAATTGTTTCTGGTTTGAATCAAAATCCAAACAGTAAAAATTATGTAAAAGTTAGCCTTTTGGGCCCAATCTCTTGATTGTCAGTATCATGTCACAGCTTCCATTTTGAAGTTATTTAGCATGGCACTGATGGGACAAAGAGGGCATCTGTCTGTAACTGTGGCTTTCCAGACGTAAGCTATAAGATTCCTTTTCATTCTGCTGCATCCTTTTTGTTAACAGCTTTGGGCTGGCAGAGAAATTTTGCATGACTGTCCTTTTCTTCTCAGTGAGAATTCTAGGGAATGCCGCCAGTGCAGAAAGGAAAAGTGACAAGATTTGTGCCAGATTATATCAAATTCTTTCCCTTTATTCCATTCTGCATACTTAATAATGTGTGATATGGAAGGAAACATAACAAGGAGATTAGAGAAAACAAGCAACCTTTAAATGTATGTAACAATGGCAGTGCCCCAAAACGTGTGCGCCAAAACCATTGCTGTATAATAAAGTGGATATGGAACTAAATATACCAAATGTAAGTGTATTTGATCTCTGCCTGTTACAAACGGACCATGACGACCATCACACATTATTACCCAGATATAAATTGTCCAAGGCAGAAAAATTCTGATAACCTTTTCACAGATTTACAGAAAAAGATCATTTAACTTTTCTAAAGAAACACAAAGCACTTGAATGGAAAGTTTGCTTTAACATCTGCAGCATGCCATCAAAAATAACACTTATGGTAACACTAAATAATTGAAGCAAGATTGCTTGTAATCTTGGTTAGTATTTTAGATGTTAATCATTTCCTACTTTTTAGACCTGTGCAAGGTATCATGTAGTAGTAGCATGTCATATGATTAGATACCATGAATAACGCACACTGGGTGGCCAGTCCTTTTCGTTGGTTGTTGGTTTAGGTTTTTTTGTTTCCTGGCGTGGTTTAAGTCTGGGTTCAGACTCCCCAGTACTTCAAACTTGCTGATTTTGCTGGAGCAAGCTCTTTAAAGGGACATTAGATTAAGGTTCAACTTTTTGGGCTGACTCAAAAAAAAAAGAAAAAAAAGAAAAAAAAAAAGAATTTTGTATCCTGATGTGTGTAAGAAGCTTATTAAAGCAGTTTGGCAGTCTGCAAGCACTTACGCACTTTAGATAGGAGAGTAATCTCAAGCATATTTTTTTGCTGCTTCAGGGATTGTAACAGGATTTGCATTTACTGTGCCTTTAGACTTTAATAGCTAATTTGCTACAGAAATGAACATACCTGTGATTGTTTCTTTCTAAAATTAAAAAACAATGCAATTAAAACACTAGAAGATAAAGCCCCATTACTATATTTAATAAGATTTTGCAAGTTCTGTATTAAAGTTCTGTTTGAAACTGATTTCATGTCAGACAACACGCTGTCAAACTGATTCTAAATGAACAAAAACTATTTTTGAAATCTACTATTAAGAGGTCTTGTTGTAAGTTACTTTATATTAGAAACTCATTTGGTTGTCTACTGATTCAACTCATCTCCATTCTAATTCACTTATAACTTTACATTTTACATAACTTTTTTTTTTTCTTCTTCTTCTGTTTTTGAGGCAAGTTCTCCTTTGTAGGAAAAAAAAAAAAGTGTTAAGATGTTGCCCTGACCCTTATCTCCCAGCACCAGAATGGTTGTCCAGTCACTGAATGTAATGTTCTGTTATTATTAGAGTTGTCATTTCTGAAGGAAAATTAAGAATTGCTTTCTTCTGGAGGTGAAGGAGTTGAAGAGTGGGAACAGAAAATTACTAAATACAACATTCTCGGTATTCCACAGATGGTAAAAACGGGTTATTAGTCTGCATTGCAGCAAGTGCAGTATGATCAATGCCAAAATATAATCAGTAGCTAGGCGTTCATTTTATTTACAGAAATAAAATACTAAGCACTATTTTAATAACTGTAAATGACAGAGCCCATATATGTATTGTACATTCAATTTGAATAGTCTAGACAGACTGTTCTCCAAGGAAAATACATTTTCATCAGTATTTGTGGTATGATTCATGGTGGTGAAGAGGCAAATAGCTCTTTTTATGACTGAAAGTTGCTTTAATTTGCAGCCACAAGGAAAGAAGTCCGTGACCGGATGACAGTGGTGGAAACTCAGGTTTTATAGTAATAGAGGTTTACACCTTATGCTGAGCTGAGGGTTTTATTTTTCCAGGGATGGCATCATCAAAAAGCATCTTGCACTTGTTTGCAAACAACCAGAAGAGGTCTATATAAAGTTTTCAGTTCACAACTCAGATTTGCAAAGCTCACGGTGACAGGCTGTTTAAAATGAGTGCTGGCTGTCAGTAGGTAGGGATTTAGCATAAATACTTGTAAATCTTTGTGTATGCACCCAGTGTAGAGGAGGTGCACCAACTCTGTCTTCCATGCCTAGTTAGTTGTCAGCAAAACATTAGAGAGATATGTGAGTTTGCTAGTGTTATGTTTGCAATTTTGCAGTTGATGTTGCATTTCTTTATACACGTTGGGATTGGATTTATTTTGTATCTTTAAGCAGTGCCTGCTTATGTTCAGACTAAACATTACGTAGATGGCACTTCTGATAAGAGAGAAAAGCAAAAGGCTAAGTACATATTTATAGTTGTCTGTTCTGCCTACCTCAAATAAAAATAATGGAAATCTCGTGACTGTTGTAAGCTGGAATTTCAGCAACTTTTCTTTGGAAATAGTACCACATGGAGGAGAACAAAACAGTGTACTGCTTTTTCAAAATGCGGCGCTTTAAATCTTTGTCCTAATAACTTGAAGTATTTAATTTTTCATTTGATACACAGTCTGATTCTGCAATTGGTACTGAAATGACTTCTTTTGGACTGTAAGGAGCAATAGAGAGTCAGGCCTGTGAAGTATTCATGTCTATTTCAGTCTGTCTCAGTAGCACTGCAGTATAATGAAGTGAAAACTGTGTGTTAGAGTGTGGTTCCTTTTGGTTATGATCATGAATGATTGAAGGGAACATATTGAACTGTGTTCTTGAAGATACTGATGTTCTAGAGTGCATTTAAACCACTGTCTTGGAAGGGCATAAAACAATAGCACCTGCCTCATTTTTGCATGGGTAGTATTGAGTGATTCAAAAAGATCAGTTTATATGTAGTCAAACATGCTAAAATTCATTAGGAAATATGTTAATTGTACATATTTTATACCAAGATTATTTTTGGAGTTTCTAGGAACTATTGGAATTTGGCAAAAAGCTTCTTCAGCTCTAGGGTTGATCTGTGTATCAGAAGTTACATCTTAGTACATATAATTTCACAGTGGTTGACCATCAGGTTAAAAATAGTCTGGTTGACCACACACAGTGTAACTTTTTACTTTTTTTTTTTTTTAATTAAAATTTAGCTGTCCCTATACCCACAAAAGCATTTGTTAAGGTCAGCACTGGTGGACACCAAGATGAGGGGACGGAGTTAAGGGTTAAATAAATCACTTCTATGGAAAGGACAAAGTGTTTTTTATGGGGAGTGTTTCACAAATAATAGCTAATGCAGCTGAAACTAGTGGTTGGCAATCATTCTAGCTGCGTAAAGATCCTAAGTTTTCATAGAAAAAGGGAGGTAGTCTCCCTTTTTCAGACAATGTGTTACTGAATGGATAGCAGAGTTCTTTCAGCTGTGTAATGGAGTTGGACTCAATAATCCATTTCTAGATTTTTTTTGTTGCTTTTCCTCCAAGTACAATGTGTTTTTGAAGAGGAGAAATTAGTATCTATGTTTTAGCGATTTGTAAGGACTACTGGAGGGTGTGTTGCAGCAATGAAGTCTGATAGATATAAAACAAACAAGAGGAACCTGGAAGTTACATGCTAAGAGGCTTCCATGGTCTGTTATTTGCTTGTTTCCTTAACTCATCAGTACCCCTGGGTCTTGCTATGAATTAACAGATTCGTTTTTGTTGTTGTTGTTAATCTGTGCTTTAAAAAACAAAAGCAAAAAAACTTAAATATCAATGTATAGATTTTCAATGCTTAAATCAAAATTCAGTGTTATATGGTATTGGTCATATGCTAGTATTTTTAATGTGGAATCCTTTTTGGATATAAATGCCGTTTCTCTGATATGTGTTGCGGTAAGACAACCAAGTAGACCTCAGAGGTGTGTGAGTGTCCTAGTAGGTTTTTTGTGTTTTGTATTTTTAGTGCATAACTGTGCAGACAGTGATGCAGTGTGTGTGCTCTGATGAGCTACTCTGGTTGTGGTGCTGTAATGTCTTATACCATCGTTTACACCTCTTCATCATTTGCTTTCCTTTGTGACTACTGAGTGTTGTACATAAATACATTCCAGTACACAAAGTGTATTTGGTATGTGCTGTTCACCTGACATCTCACTGAGTACTCTGTAATGAATTATATTTTTAATGTAATATTATTATATTTTTGAGGGGTAGGAAAAAGAAAAATCAAAAATTGTAAAAATATTGCAGCAGTTGCATTGTAACTGTGGCAGAGCATATGAGTTAATTGAGTTGACACATTCTGAGCAAAGATTTATACACTGATTTGTGTAATCTTTATTCCTGAAGTAGATCACTTGCCTCAGGTGCTTGTAGAATTACACCTTCCCTTTAAACTGCTTGAGATTTTTCACAAGATTACTTTTGTGAGGAAACCCTGCAATATTGAGATACGCTTAATGTGAGTAGATACTCCTGCTTTTGTCTCACAGATTAACTGCTTGCCCATATATTGATTTGTTTCTTCAAAGTAAATGAAAAATATTAGCCTCTGTGGCTTAAAAAGCACTTACAGATTAAACTGTTTCTTTTTTCATGGCATGGAAAGAGCCATGGTCTTCCCTGGATCCTTCTCATTTGTTCAGGGAATCAAGATGAAAGGAGAACTTTGATTGATTACTTTCACAAATACTAAGACTCTAATGTGTGATTAATAGGTAATTTCTGGATATTTATTATCATATTACAAACATATGCTTTTTATAGTTGTCACTGTGAGAATGTCAATAAGGATCTTTAACTTCTTTTTCCTTAGTTTGGTATTTTTTGACAGCCTAGTCTCTGAAGAGCTAAGTGTAATTGCTGCATAAAAAAGATCAAGCAAATCTTAGTTAAAAAGTAGACTAAAACTAAATTGAGAGGTCTTTTCATAGTAGAATAGGTAAGGAGTACACATAGAGAAATAAAATCCTATTAGGATTTACCACCTTTTTAGGTTTTTTTCTAGCAGGGAAACATTTCCATAAGATGTCTGCTAGAAGAGTAGTGTGCCCATGATAGCTGTCCTGCAGAAAAACTCTTCAGTCAGCAGGATGGGAATCAGATGAATGGAAGAAATGGCAGCACAGTGATGGGCAGAGGGGGTAAAAAGAAAATAAAAAGGTGCAAATAGACCTTGCAGTGCAAGTAGACTAGTAGATTTGCAAGTAGAAAGAACACAGATAGTAAAAACAAAGCCTAAAGGAGAAGATGATTTGAAGTGCATTACGGAAGAGACATATATATTTTGGACTTAAATGAGATACATGGGAAAAAAGTTAATATTCTTTAAAACCAATTTGCCTCATTTTTGACTCGCTTTCTTTTTCTTCCCAAGAGGACATATGCCCAACCCTTGGTAGGAGATGTGACTGCCAGCTGGCACAACACCTTTTAAAGAGATCTTATGTTTTCTGAATCTGACAACATTTGTCACATCTGTACATAACAGACAACTATTTTTATTATTTGTTAAACTGCATTTTAATATTTGAGATTCCTCATCAACCTGTAAAAAATGATCAAGCTATTGAAAGCTGTCAGTAACACCAAAAGTGTTTAATTTTGTGAGCTCTGTGGGTTTGTGCTTTTGATTTTGTTAACTTACGTATTTATATTTTTTGCAGAATTGCTGAGATTGGAAGGGAGATTAAGGATCATCTAGTTCTAACTCTTCTTCTATGGACAGGGTTGACACTCACTAGATCAAACTGCCCAGGTCCCCATCCAGCCTGATCTTGAACACCTCTAGAGATGATGCATCCACAACTTCTTCTTGTTCCAGTGCCTCACCAGCCTCTGAGTAAAGAATTTCTTCCTAACATATAACCTAAATTTTCCCTCTGTTAGTCTAAAGCCATTCCCCTTTGTTTTATCACTATCAGACTGTGTAAAAAGTTGGTCTCTCTCCTTCATGTACTGGGAAGGAGGGGTTCTTTGATATTAACTCCATCAACATCTATGATTCATCTTACAGGTTGGAGAAATGGGCCCATGAAAACCTAATGAGGTTCAACAAGGCCAAGTGCAAAGTGCTGCACTTGGGCCTGAGCAGTCACAGGTGTTTGTACAAACTGTGGGGGTAGAACTCCTTGGGAGCAGATCTGTGGAGAAGGACTTGGGAGTCCTGGTAGATTAGAAGCTGGACGTGAGCCGGCAATGTGTGCCTGCAGCCCAGAAGGCCAACTGCGTTCTAAGCTGCATTAAAAAAGGGGTGCCCAGCAGGGAGAGGGAGGCGATTGTCCCCCTCGGCTCTTGTGAGGCCCCATCTGCAATACTGCATCCAGGCCTGGAGCCTCCAGTACAGGAAGGATTATGGCGCTCTTGGAGCGGATCCAGAGTAGGGCCACTAAGATAATCAAAGAACTGGATCACCTCTCCTATGAGGAAAAGTTGAGGGAACTAGGATTGTTAAGCTTGGAGAAGAGAAGGCTCCAGGGAGACCTCATTGTGGCCTTCCAATACTTGAAGGGAGCATATAAACAGGAGGGGAAATGGCTGTTTACGAGGGTGGATAGTGATAGGACAAGGGGGAATGGTCTTAAACTGAGACAAAGGAAGTTTAAGTTAGATATTAGGAGGAAGTTTTTCAATCTGAGGTTGGTGACACACTGGAACAGGTTGTCCAGGGAGGTTGTGGATGCCCCATCCCTGGATGCATTCAAAGCCAGGCTGGACGTGGCTCTGGGCAGCCTGGTCTGGTGGTTGGTGACCCTGCACATAGCAGGGCTGTTGAAACTAGACTAAACGTCTAGTTTTTATGTCCTTTTCAACCCAGACCATTCTATGGTTCTATGACTCATCTTCTTCCTTTGTTTTAAAACTGTATTAAGAGGAGTTTGAAATAAATCCTTTGTGATAATAGTAGGAATACATTGTTAAATAGTGTTAAAATGAGAGGCAGTTCTGCTCAGTGTACTGGCTCTAATTTTACTGCGGTAGAGACCTGAAATGGTTAACTACATTAACATACCATATTAAATATTTGTCCTACTACACAAAATTTAGTGTAGGTATCTTGGGAGTAGATTGGATTCTCCTGTTGTGTTTTTGCCTGCTGTAACGTATTTTTAAAGCTAACTTATGGAGAGCATCCGGGGAGCTCTTCTAGTAGCAGGCGGACCAGCTTTTGCAGAGTTTGAGTGATGGCAAACAGCCTGTTTATGTTAATCCAGTGCTATAAAGAACCTCCTCTGATTAGAGGTAAAACGGACGCTGCAATGTGGCAGCTACTGCTTCTGCATGGGTCTGTTTCAGTTTGCACCAACTGCAACTCTATGCTTTCGTTCATTTCCATCTATCTTATACTTTCACTGACTCAGTTAGTTTTTGTAATCATTAGCGGCCATTGCTTGATGTTAATGTAAGTCTCATTGGAGGTGGAAAGAAAAAAGTTTTGTTCTGATTACAATTCCAGAATGTGGAAAATCAATTCCATTAGAGGAGAAAAAGCTAATATTAACATACAATAACAGTGAGAAACTGCACAGAAAACCGAATTGAGATGTATTGTGTATGTGTGTGTGTGAGTAGATACATATATGTAATGTTGAAAAGTTTCATTTCTATGAAATTGATTAGTGTTTTGCTGAATTTCCAGTTAATATGTTGTCTGGTTTTTTTTCGTTTTTTTTTTTTTTTTTTTTTTCTTTTTTTCAGCTTTTCGATGTAGCCTCCAGTTTCTTGGAAACATTGCAGCAGGAAATGGAGATTCCCAGAATAGCATTTGGAAGTGTGCTTTCCCAGATCTCTTCTTGTAAGCATGGATGCGGCTTTTTTTATAATGTAATTTCTGTGGTTTTATTCAAATCTTTTGTACACGACAGTTGTGCTTCTTCTAGCACCATAAAGCTTTGAAAAATAACTTTGGGGAAAATGGAGCGGTTGAGACCATATCCTGTAGATGTTTTTTTTTGTTAGTCAACCACAGGGGTCAGGACCTTTGAAAACCTGTTTGTTATAAACTGACAGTAAATTGATTTTATTTGACACAAACTGGAAGAAAATTATGTTTAAATAATGAGCTTCAAGCATAAGCTTTATTTCAGAGGTATTTTCAAGTAGTTATACACTGCCTGTTTCCAAGAATGTGACTTCTCTTTCATTCACATTGCTTATGTATAGACCAGTCAGTTATTTGTGGATTAGATGGGATCTACAAAAAGTGGCTTAATATCTGTGTCTTCCGTTCCCTTTGCCATTCATCCTAGCCTTAATGAAATACGTTTCTGGAGATTGATGATGTGGCATGAAACATTACATAAACCATTTTGTGTGGACACATGACAATATTTTTGGTGTAGTTGGCCAAATCTTTCACAGTAAGCTGCTGATAAAGGCATATTCGTTGAATTTGGTGCTCAGGATGAGTATATGTTTGGAGTCCGCTTGTCAGAGGATTGTATGGTAATAGATACAGGTTATTATTATTGTTTCATTCAATTCCTAAATTTCTAGTTAGTTCAGATATTGTACTAGTATTATAAATCACATCTTAAGTTTGACTTCCAGTTTCAGATTTTCTTTCTTTGCAGTTGACTTTATATCTCTTGAGCTACGGCAAACTCATGATTCTCTGAAAGACAGCAGACAAGAACAAATAAACAAGCTGAATGTCCTTAAGTGTGTTTTTCCAGCATCAGTTTTAACTTACCGTCTTAACTATTCATTTTCTCTTGAAGAACCTGCCTAACCTACAGTGATGAAAAAATTGTTGCCTACTGTTGTATGGTCTTATTTACCTGCCTTAATACAGAGAAAGTGAAGGAACTGATGGATCCTGGGAACTTGCCTGTGGCTCTTCACATCATAAAAGTCTACAAAGAACGACTAGAGTCTGAGTGGTCGTATGTATCTTTTAGACATTTTTTCCTCTTAAATAAGTGTTTTAGTAGCATCAATCTCTCCGTGAAAGTGTCTGAATTTGTGGCTCTGAAAAGTAGTAAATGATGATCTATATGTAAGTTACTAATTTGATCTCAAGTTCTTCTCATAAACTTATACTGACTAATTTGATTTCCCTTAAACTAAGACTGTCTTTGTTGAGGATATAAACAGGAGTTGTAGACTCAGTGGAGTACTCTTCTTATTAACAAATCTGCTGTCTAGTGTGACATACAATCATTTTTACATTGAAACAGAGAAGTCATGTTGTATGTGAATCTTCTAAATTTCATTTTCTAAAACTAATCGGTGGGTTTATTCCATCAAGCTTTGAATTTTTTGCTAATGGCTATTTCTGTAAATATTTCTGTCACTTATGCATTTGAGAAATGTTGTGTTTGTCAACAAGGATATGCACAATAATTCAGGGTTTTTTTAATATGAGAAAAATACTGGATAAAAGAGGATTATTAAAACAAAACTCCATATACTTTTTTATTTTTCTCTTGAAGGACATGTTTAAAGTAAAAATTTAATTAGGAAAAATTATCAAGGTTTAAATAGATATTTAGAAATCCGTTTTCCTTGCATTAGTACTGAAAAAAAAATTACTTAATTTTTTTTTTGGGGGGGGGAGGGTGGTCTTTTTTCCTAACCAGGTCAGTTTGCATAGGACATAAGTAGTTTGCAGAAAGGAAACTTAGTTTTAGGATCAGGTGACTAGACTTCCATTTCAAAAGTGACTAACCGAATCATTAGTTTTGGCCACAGTCAGTAGAGGTACGTGTGAAACAGATGACTTTTCAGGTAATTATCTTGATTATCCTTTGTTTTTTTTATGTGTTGAAGATAATGTTTTGACTAAGATATGAAAGCCAAGAAATCACCGAGATTAGAAAAGACCCCTAAGGTCATCCAGTCCAACCATCCACATTTCACCAATGTTTTCTAGTAAAGCATATCCCTCAGTACAGCATCTAAGTGTTTCTTGAACACCTCCAGTGTTGGTGACTCCACCACCAGCCCATTCCACTGCCTGACCTCTGTCTCAGGGAAGAAGTAGTAATTCCTGACGTCCAACCTGGATCTCCGTTAGTGCAACGTGAGGCCAGTTCCCTCTAGTCCTATTACTAGTTACATGGGAGATCAGGCCAACTCCTACCTCACCACAGCCTCATTTTGGGTAGCTGTAGAAAGCGATAAGGTCACCACCTGAGCTTCCTCTTCTCCAGATTTTAAGTAGTCTCGACCACTCCTCATAAGGGTTGTGTTACCACTGGTTACTCTCCAGCCTTGTTACCCTTCTCTGAACTTTTTTTCTTACTTCACTTAGCCACTGTATGAACATTAATATCATGCTTTGATCTTACATCATACAGTGCAACATGTGGACATAAGTATGTGGCTATAAAAGTATCTCTGAAGACAGTATTCTGAGTACTGAAAGATGTGGAAAGCCTAGCAAATTAGTATTCTTGTTTTGAGTTGTACAATTACTATATATATATATTATTATTTTTTTGCAATATCTGTATTGCAAACTAGCAAGAGGTATTTTTGTTTGTCTTTTTTGGTAGTATTAACATAGAATGTTTCTCTTAGGCAACAAGTTGTTCTTTAGCTTTAAATACAGAGGTTATTAACTTACTAATCTTATGAATCTGGATATTTTTTCACAAGAAAACAAGTTGTATTTTAGATTCTGCTTTACTTCCTGCCACTTTCTATAATTTTGCGATCTGTAAAGCGCATAGTACAAGAGCATTATTATACCTGATGTAATACAACCAAACTTTCTTGCCTAAAAATTTCTCTTTATTATCTAGAGTATGAGAATATTATTTGTCTTGAGGATAGTCCTAAGGTGGACCTGAAAGCCAGTTTCATTTTTTACTGCTGATTTTCCTCCTGTTAAATAAATGTGAATGGATATATTCATATAATACTAAGATGATATCAGGTTAATTTTTTCTTGCTTTCTTTTTCTTGCTCTTGTTGCTGAGCAAGAGGAGGTGCACCAGCCAGCTGACTTTCTCATGCCTTGCCTAGTCTAGCTGTTTTTTTCTCCAGTTCTCCAAACTTAGGGGAAAATTCTATTTCCAGCAATATTGAATCTGCTTTTTGTAGAAAACCTTTAGTGGACTAATCGGTGTTCTCTATTTACTAGGTTAAAATGCTGCTCCATTCTGTCACGCATAAGCTGGAATTCTTTTGAGGTGTAAGTGTCCTTCTGCTATAGCTGTTATTTAGACTTGATTTGATAGCATCCAGAAATTTCTTCTTAAAGTGTTCTCTGCTCTGAAGAGAAAAGCTTAGCAGCAGAAAGGATTTCTAATTTTGATAGAAGTGATGTTATTTATGAGTTCTTTGGCTGAGGAAAGTTGAAGTATCCTTCAACTTTCGTCTCTCTAACTGTACTATAGAAGACGTTATCTCGTCTCTCTAACTGTACTATAGAAAAAATATTTGGTCAGCAGTTCATTGAACATTTTGGAGCTGTACTTTACCTCTCGCTGAAGTACGATCCTAGTGGTATGTTTAGATGAATTTGCATAGCTGCAGAATTTGCAACAAAGCTGATACTTTGTTGTGAAGATTTGAGTCCCTTAGGCCACAGCGACCAGAGTGCACAGAAACCATTTTGAAGCAGCTGTTCTTGCATTAGATAGCTGAGCCAAAATATAAACTAGTCATCTTCCAAGAGGTTATGCTCACTGCCAGACTCATATGTGACTGAATTTAGAATGTTCTTATTTTTAAAGTTAAAAATATTACTTAATTTCTGCCTACCTTCTTGTGTCTCAGTTTGAGCATCTGGTTTCTTATTACGCTGAATAAAAAGTGTATGCCACATGTGTTTATTCATCTTGGCTGTGCTTTCTTGCTGTCAAACATTGCTCTTACGTATTGAAAATCTTTCTTTGAATAACCATATGAGTTTTGGTTGTAGGCAAACCATTTATTCACGATTGTATTCTATTTCATTTTATTACTTACTAAAGCTAATAAATTAATGTTCCTCTAGAGTTAGTATCCAATGAATTCTGAAAATAATCATGATGCTTAAGTTATTTTTCCATTTGCTGCTATGAATCATTAGAACAGAGAGAGGACAGCCAGGGCGAACATTTGGATTTAAAGCAATTGGCTGAACTATGGTCTCTCCCATGGGGTCCTTCCTGCTCCTTTCTGCTAAGCACATGTTTGGGTTTCCTACTGTAGCCCCATCACAGCAGGGGAAGCACATCTTGAAAATCTTTTTCTCATTCAGTTGACAATTCTTGCTCAGTTCTTGATCCCATTCATATTTAGAGTCTGGATTTTCATCTCCATGCTGGAAAAGTCCTCAGGGAGAGTTTAAGAGGAGCCTCATTCCAGCCTTTGGCTTCTGACATTCCTCCCTCTAGTCTTGCAGCAATTTTCTAGGAAGAAGTCTTTGTCAGAGGAAATCTGAGATTATTCTAAGCAGTTCTTGAGAGCTTTCTTTTCTAGAAGTGGCTGTTGGTGGCAGAACTCCTGCAATTCCTGTGTTGACTGCAGTAAGCTTCTTTTCTAATTAAAAAGGGTGAAGGAAGCGTCTCTGAAGACAGGGCATTGTTTTCTGGGTTCCCCTTCACTTCTTCTTGCATCAAAAGCTATTCAGTAGAAAACAAGGATCTTCTGTTGGGGAAAAAAGAATATCTGGAGTGTTGCATGTTGGTGGCTATGCTTTCTGAGGGGAGGAGAGAGAATACCTCAGATTAGCATCTGCTGAATCTATTCAGAGGTGGAAAGCATGCTGTCCATTTTTAAAAGCATTTTTTTGAATCCCAAAAGATCTGGTTTGGAGATCAGCATATTGAGATTTTTGAGACTAAGCACTGATGCATTTATATGAGATTTTTGTAGACTGATAACATAAATTATCTCAGAACATGGAAAAAAAGGAGATTCAATGATGCATGCCTACATTTGTCTTTCTCAGTGACACACTTTTTATTGTTTTCTGTAGCATACACTGAGCTAACAAATAGTTAATAAATTTCAGAAGTAAGTTGGTTCTACATGGAGTGCCCTTATAGAATCAGGTACCTGTTTATCTATACCAGATGGTCTGAAGGCTCATTTCATTAAGCTTGTGGTTACTTGTAAGCTTCAGAAATGCCTCTATCTCTGAAATCTGTTAAGTTGCAAAATGTAATTCACACATTTTACTGATACCTTCTCTTTCTCTTTTAGAAGCTTGATCCTCTGAACAGCTCCAAGATTTTTTTTAATATTTCTTTCTTTGCCATCTTTAATATTGGATACAGAGCGTTACTTCAAAATAGCTTTAATTAACATTTATTAGGCTCTGTATTTTTGAAATGCCTCTGAACTTTCAGTCAACGCAGCTTCTTAACTTGTTTTGTGGCAGCGATCCTGTAATCTTGAATACTAGGCAATATACTGAGATTGTTGCTGGTCTGACTCCCAAGGGCAGTGATCTGAGACAGGCATCTCTAACAGATTCTTCAGAATGTAGCCTGACTGGATGTATACTCCTTTGTTTTCTAGCCTTTAGCTAAAATGTTAGAACAAGACAAAACTAGAAGTTTTACGGACTGAAAGCTGTTGAAAATTACCTGTCTTGTCCTGAATGTTTGGATCTGTATTTTGGCCTGTAAAGAATGCCCAGAGCTTACTGCATTCAGAATGTTTAGAGGGGAATGATGTTAAAGAATGCGATTCAAAGCATAAGTCTTTGCAAAGACTGGCTCTGCAGAAACAAGTTAGTAAGTTTCTTTTCTTTGGTTTGATTTATGCCATAGTAATTAAATGATCCTATCTACTCAACAGTTCTTTGCAGTGTAGTTGTTCTCTGGAAAATGCAAGGACCTTTGTAATGTGCATTTACTGTCTAGGCTGTTAGCCTAAGAATACGTATCTGCTGACTGGTGGAAAATTTTTTAAGCTGCTACAGCTTGGTGTATGTTACTGTTCCTGTCCTGCCTTCAGTCCTGAAAACTTGTCCTTTAGGCAAGTAGGCTCCCCTTTGAGGTATTGGTTTTGATCTCTGTCTTGCAGTTTGCTCTGTTCATGGACACAGTTGTGGAATTAGCATTCCTTCTTGCAAGTGGAAAGGTTTTAAACCTCAATATTTTTTTTCTGTTGTTTCCACCTTCTTTTGAGGTTTTTGTTTGTTTGTTTGTTTGTTTTCATTTAATATTAGTTCTCTTTTATTTTATCTCTCACAACAGATCTGTCGGTTAAACTGTGGTCGGTCTTTCTGCATTATTCATACTTAGATTTTACTTTTTCCAATGTGCAGTCTACCCACTACCATTCAAAGGAATGAGCATAGTTTGCAAGCTCCTGTGAGACGATCCTTTATTTTCTGTGTATCCTCATCTTTCCAGTGTACCTCCATTATGGACGCTAATGCACTTCTGAAAAGTTGATAATTTGTTTTGACCATATCTCAAGCATGTAAGTGAATATGCTTAGTCTGTAAGGTTATGTTTCTTTTTATAATCCTGCTTTATTTTGGCAACTGTTGCCTGCCTAAGGATACTATCTGGGAATTGGACAGATCCTTCCCTTAGGAAACACAGCTGGAACACCCTGTTCAGTAACTGAAACATGTTTCCCACTCACTATTCCCATGTGGTTACTACCAAAATCTGAAGAATCTTCTAACAAGCTCCTCTGCAGCAGTTCCAAGGGAAGAAGAAAGCACAAGCAATATCCAGCATTACATGTGCAATACAATGAAAAGCCTTGCCAAGCTCTGCCATTTTTTTCTACAAAAATGTTTTTGTTTTAAACATGCAGAAGCCTATGCTATTAGGCTCTGGAAAATTGTGGAGCCTTTAAAAAGTCATTCCTCTGTGTTTCACAACACATGCGTACCAACTCCCTTTCGGGTTTATATTAATCAGCAGCAGTGAAGTGTGTTGCACAGTTTAGAAGCTGCTGTATTTAGAAGAGAAACCAGCATAGAATGCCACATGAAATCTATTTTAAAATATTGAACCTGCAAACATATGTGTTTTGTAAAATAATTAGGAAAAAGTAGTACAAAACTACATTATAATTTATCCTAACCGAGACCAGTGTGTAATCTAAAAGCTGTTTATTTTAGAAATAGTTGGGTGGTTCCATTAGAGATGAGAGTATAGCTTTGTCATCACTTTTTCCAAGTGTGTGCAACATGCAGTGCTGCTACTATGAAAAAACAGGTTGCATTTTTGATTCCTGAAAAGCGAGGAACAGAAATCCTCCATTTTAAATAAGAGGCATAATATGCCTTTTGGCTTCCATCAAAATGATATTAAGAGTATGGTCAGCTGTTTGGCATTAGAAATAAGTTTTTCTGAACATCTACTGTTTCTTTTTGAAACCACAGCTTGGTGATGACTGTAAAGATTAGGTTATGGGACTACGCCTCCCCATTTTTGCCTTTGGTTATTTTGTCTTGGCTTATGGAAAGAAGTGTGGACAGAAACTAGTTGCTCCTGTGGCAAGGAGTCTTGCCCATGGACACAGATTTGAAGGCAAAGATGGAACTCTGCAGTAGAGTGCTTGTTGCTTAATTGGTATGCATGCAGTGCAAAAACCAGAAAATGTTACTTTTTTTCCTTTTGGGGCTGGCAAATCTGCCTGTCCTCTCTGATAGTTTAGGGTTTCCCCTGCTCCTTTCTGCTCTTTAGAAGGTAATTCTTATTTTTAATTCCAGGAAAGTTCAAGTTATGTTGCAGGTTCCAAGTTCAACTGTGGTTTTAAATAGTACTGACAATTGGAAAAGTTTCTTTAATTGTAGAGATCTGAGTAGCTTCTACTTTCTATTTGCAGAAGCAGCATATTGGCACAGATCTCCCCAGTCTCTGAAAGCTCAGGTTCACGTGTTTATTTGTCCTTTCACCTCTTTCTTCTCTTTCTTCTTGAGTATTTTACGAAGACAAAGGGGTAGAAAGTAATTTTTTACTTTGTAGCACTTCAGGGAAAAAAAAAAAAAGTGATTCAGAGTTTGCCCAAAAGTAAAAATAAATCTCCTTTCGGTGTCTTCCACATGTAGCTATTGAATTGAACAGGAGTGTATTCTAAATGTAAGAAATATTATAGGTAGTTTGAAGTTGGTCTTGTAGGCCTGAGAGTTGACTTAGTGGACCATATCATGGCCTGTGCAAGGAGGATTCATTCATTACAAGTAATAACTTTTGAAGATGGAAGGATATTCACTGTTGTGTTTTATTCCATTCAGGAGAAGAGTATTGTTACTGTACTTGGGATTGAGCCTTAAATATAGAAATGTTTTCCCTTACTGTCCTTTTGAGCAAGAAGTGCTTTAATTCTGCTGTTTGAGTAGAGTTAATTACACACACTCCAATTCTCGTTAGTTGTTTTTTGTTTGTTTATTTTTTGTCTTCTTTTAGTGGTTTAGATAGAATGCTTATGCTGTTGTGGAAGGCCAGAATACTTCTGTTTCTCAAGTGTGTTCTGGTCCCAAGTACATTGTTTTTTCCTGTTGTTCTTTTGTTTTGTTTTGTTTTAAAGGCTTGTGAGACAGCTTTAAAAAATTGGCTGCCTAAATTTTCTTTTTCTTTTCTTTTTCTTTTTCTTTTTCTTTTTCTTTTTCTTTTTCTTTTTCTTTTTCTTTTTCTTTTTCTTTTTCTTTTTCTTTTCTTTTCTTTTCTTTTCTTTTCTTTTCTTTTCTTTTCTTTTCTTTTCTTTTCTTTTCTTTTCTTTTCTTTTCTTTTCTTTTCTTTTCTTTTCTTTTCTTTTCTTTTCTTTTCTTCAAAACTTGGATTATTTGTCATGCTTGTTTGTTGTAGTAAAAATTAGTATTTCATTCTGATTAAGGAATGGGTGGCATGACTTTGTTTGAGATGGTGAAATATGCTTTTGGTTTTGAGATGAGAAGTTTGCTGATCAAACAGAGAATTCCTGTGTGTTTTTATTCTTTCTCCTAAAAAAATTTTGTTGTCTTCTGAGACAAAGCATGCTGTTCTCCGGACTTGCTAATATAATCAAATCAACTTAATATGGAGCATAACATTTTGTGATCAAATTGATTGCTTACACTCAGCTTTGACTGGAGTATAATATGTTATAAATATATATTTGGGATATACTGAGTTCAAGTGTAGCTTATACTATTTTGTCTTGTCTGATGCTCTAGTTCCATTTGGAACAGTGAAACCCTTTGCTATTTTTAAATCTTTGAGCATCTCCTCCTGTAGTTACCTACTATGTAAGTGCCTGATATATATTTTTTTAAGTTTTTACAAGATTTTTAGCCAAACAATTTTTAAATTTCAAGAACATTAGCATATTTAATAACACTGTTCATTTGTTACTTTGCAATGCTTGCATAACAACTTTAATTTTCACCAGTTCTTTCACTAAATTATAGTGGTACTGAGTTTATCCCAGTGGTTCTTGTGTTGGCCTCCAAAGAGATTTAAATCTATTATCAGAGCCTTTTTTTGGCGTCTGTAATGCCATGTTAAGTCAATAACCTGAAACTAAGTGTCTTTCTTATTTCAAGGTTCTGGATTGTCTTACTTTCATTCTTCTTCTTCTCCCTTACCTAAATGAAAAACAAGAGAGCTGAAGACTGAAAATGGCAACTTTAATTTCTTGCACTCTTGTTTTACTACCACCAGAATTTCTGAACATGGTATCTAGAGAGAAGTGCTTTATCCCACTACTGATTTTTTTTATGACATCTCCTGGTAATGCTCTTGAAAAATGTAATGCACTGTATTCTTTCATGCAGTAATGTAGGCAGTAGATAGGTTAAAAGAGAAAATCAAATATGGATTGTCTTGAAGTTAAAAGATGAAGAAGCACATATAGAAGTACACGCATCTTTATAAGCAAAAACTTTCCTCTAAAATACTTCAGACTTGTCTAGCTATGAAATTCTAGTCCAATTCTAATTCTAGTGACAGATGCATGTTAATAAATACAAGAGTATAGTCCAAATAATGACTGAAAGACCAAATAATGACTGAAATATGGATCTTCCATTTAGCAGTAGTAATCACCAGTTTGCAATTATTAGCGTTATATACATATATTTTGTGAGAAGTATTTAGTTTTTTTAACTGCAAGACAAGTATCCAATAAGATTTCCCTAAAGCAATATTGATCATGAAAGGTAGAACACAAAATTTATAGTTCCAGTTGCCACATTGAAAAATTAAGCTTTGTATTGTTCTTTAAATGCAATATTAACATGCTTCATTGTCAACTGAATTTTTTACATTAAGAAGCTACACAGGCCTGTCACAGGCCTTTGTTGGAAGCAGCGTCACGATCCCAGGCGCTGGTGCTTATGGGGGACTTCAATCATCCAGATATTTGCTGGAAAAGCAATGTGGCCAGGCATGCGCGGTCCAGACGGTTCCTGCAATGTGTTGAAGACAACTTCCTGATGCAGGTGGTTGAGGAATCGACAAGGAGAGGGGTACTGCTGGACCTTATTCTCACTAATAGAGAAGGGCTTGTCAGGAAAGTAAAGGTCGGGGGCAGCTTGGGTTGTAGTGACCACGAGATGGTGGAGTTCAAGATCCTGAGTGGAAGAAGTAAAGCAAAAAGTAGGATTGCTATCCTGGACTTTAGGAGAGCCAACTTCGATCTCTTTCGGGGCCTACTTGGAGCTGTCTCATGGGCTAGGGTGTTGGAAGGCAAGGGGGCCTGTGAGAGCTGGTCAGCATTTAAGCAGCTCTTCTTCCAAGCTCAGGATCAGTGCGTCCCTGTGAGGAAGAAATCGGGAAAGGGTGGCAGGAGACCTGTGTGGATGAGCAAGGAGCTCGTGCACAAATTCAAAGGAAAGAAGAAGGCCCATGAAATGTGGAAAAAGGGTCTGACTACTTGGGAAGAATACAGGAATGTTGTCAGGGTCTGCAGGGATGCGACAAGGAAGGCTAAAGCCCGCCTGGAATTAAATCTGGCAAAGGGGATAAAGGATAATAAAAAAGGTTTTTTCAAGTACATTAACAGTAAAAGGAAGACTAGGGAGAATGTGGCTCCCCTGCTAAGTGACGGGGGTGTGCTGGTAACGGGGGATGCTGAGAAGGCGGAGATACTGAATGCCTTCTTTGCTTCTGTCTTCAGTGAAAAAGCTCCCCCTCGGGAATCTGAGACCCTGGAGATTAGTGAGAGGATCTGGGGAATGGAAGACCCCCCTTCTGTCAGGGAAGAGGTGGTCCGGGAGCGCCTAGGCAACATCAGTGTTCAGAAATCCATGGGACCCGATGGGATTCATCCACGGGTGCTGAAGGAGCTGGCAGAGGTGATTGCTGAACCGCTTTCGGTCATCTTTGAGAAGTCTTGGAAGACGGGGAAGGTGCCTGAAGACTGGAAGATAGCCAACGTCACCCCAGTCTTCAAAAAAGGCAAGAAGGAAGACCCAGGCAATTATAGGCCAGTCAGCCTCACCTCTGTCCCTGGAAAGGTGATGGAACAGCTTGTACTGGATGTCATCTCCAGACAACTGGAAGAAGAGGAGGTTATCAGGAGTAGTCAGCACGGGTTCACAAGGGGGACGTCATGCTTGACCAACCTGGTAGCCTTCTATGATGTTGTCTCTGGCTGGGTGGACAGGGGGAGAGCAGTGGATGTAGTCTACCTTGATTTCAGCAAGGCATTTGATACTGTCCCCCATGACGTCCTTATAACAAAGCTGAGGAAGTGTGGGATAGATGAGTGGACAGTGAGGTGGGTTGAGAACTGGCTGACTGGCAGAGCGCAGAGGGTCGTTGTTGGTGGTGCAGAGTCCGGTTGGAGGCCTGTAACCAGCGGTGTTCCTCAGGGGTCTGTGCTGGGTCTGGTCTTGTTCAACATCTTCATCAATGACCTTGATGAGGGGATAATGGCCACCCTCAGCAAGTTTGCCGATGATACGAAGTTGGGAGGATTGGCTGACATGCCTGAAGGCTGTGTTGCCATTCAGCAAGACCTGGATAGGCTGGAGAGCTGGGCAGAAAAAAACCGGATGAGGTTTAACAAAAGCAAGTGTAGAGTCTTGCATCTGGGGAGGAATAATTCCATGCACCAGTACAGGTTGGGGGATGAGCTGCTGGAGGGGAGCTCTGCGGAAAGGGACCTGGGTGTCCTGGTGGACGACAGGTTGGCCATGAGCCAGCAGTGTGCCCTTGTGGCCAAAAAGGCCAATGGCTTACTGGGGTGCATTAAAAAGAGCGTGGCCAGCAGGTCAAAGGAGGTGATCCTCCCCCTCTACTCTGCCCTGGTAAGACCTCATCTGGAGTACTGCGTCCAGTTCTGGGCTCCCCAGTACAAAAAAGACAGGGATCTCTTGGAAAGAGTCCAGCGGAGGGCCACGAAGATGGTGAAGGGCCTGGAGCATCTCTCCTATGAGGAAAGGCTGAGTGAACTGGGTCTGTTCAGCCTTGAGAAAAGGAGACTGAGAGGGGACCTGATCCAGGTCTATAAATATCTAAGGTGTGGGGGGCAGAATGGCGAGGCCGGACTCTTTTCAGTGGTGAGTGGAGACAGGACAAGGGGAAATGGCCAGAAACTGGAGCATAGGAAGTTCCGCACAAACATGCGCAAGAACTTCTTTACAGTGAGGGTGACGGAGCACTGGAACAGGCTGCCCAGGGAGGTGGTGGAGTCTCCTTCTCTGGAGATGTTCAAGACCTGCCTGGATGCCTACCTGTGCTACCTGATGTAGGGAACCTGCTTTGGGAGGGGGGTTGGACTCGATGATCTCAGGAGGTCCCTTCCAACCCCTACAGTTCTGTGATTCTGTGATTTTCACAGCCATAGTTATGGATTTGGGGTTTGTTTGTTCGCTTGTCCCTTTTATGACTGCAGATGGAAACCTTTGCTTCTACTCAAATTCTTAAGAAATGCAGTCAGTTATCATCTTGAAGGTTTAACTGTGGATAGCTCTTATGCCATGAATTGTTGGTTTAAGAACTGTGGAAGTATTCTCCTTGACTGCTGTGTCAATGGTTTGATGTAATTGTGGTGTTACATCTGAGTCTTTGCTGCTTAGTGTTGAAATATACAAGGGCTGCACTAAAAATAATACTGGCCAATGATAGCAGAGACAGGTGTTTGCAGGATAGCAGTGAAGTTGAACCTTCCCACCAACATTTCATTAAATTTTGTTGCCATGTGACAGATGACAGCAGAAGGACAGTGACAAAATGACATTTGAAATGGAAGTGCATATGAGGCAAAGGTGTGTCAATGAATTCATTCATTTGGAAAAAATTGTATCCAGTGGCATTCATCAACATTTGCTAAATGTTTAGGGAGACTAAATTGTGGATGTTAGCACAGTGAGATGGTGGGTTGTGCGTTCCAGCAGTGGTGACAGTGGTGGTGGGTCTCCTCGCTTAGCATGCAAGCTCCTGTTCATTGCTGGCAAAAAACTGCAGATGGAGACTGTTGGAAAGTTGTGTTTTATAGCTAAGGATTTGCCTTATCAAATAGTGTTATTGTGCTCTTTGTATCTGTTGTAGCTTCTATAGGAACAAATAGGAGGCATTACTTTTGGAACAACATTTATATGTGTGCTGGTAATTGTGGGGAAGTCTATACATTCAAATTTGTGTTGAGAAACTCTTAGATTGATGTTAAAATGGTTTTAAGTTGAGGGAGGGAAGATTTAGGTTGGATGTCAAAGGGAAGTTCTTTACAGAGAGAGTGGTGAAGTTGCTGGAACAGGCTGCCCAGAGAGGCTGTGGATGCCCCGTCCCTGGAGGTGTTCAAGGCCAGGTTGGATGGGGCCCTGGGCAGCCTGGTCTAGGATTAAATGTGGAGGTTGGTGGCCCTGCATGTGATAGGGAGTTTGGAGATTAATGATCCTTGAGGTCCCTTCCAACCCGGGCCATTCTGTGATATGTCTATATATGTGTATATACAAATATGCATATACATTTATCCTTCTAAAATTTCCATATTAAAATAACTGAACCAGGTGCTGGCTGAGTCTACATTTAGCATTGGAAACAATAATAGCTATTAACTTTCTGGACTTCTTGTTCTTTTATTCCCCAAATTGTTACTGATTTTTTTTCCTAAAAGTAATTTGTTAAATCTGTAGGCTTTCTATGTAATCTTTCTGTTGGCTATTAATGAATTTTTGATAAGCAAAAGGCTATTTGGAGAGTGGAATGTTGGCAGGAGATGGATGGAATATTTGAAATGCTTGGTTTTCATCATACTATGCCTATTCTTCACAGCAGCTTCATGAGCAGAGGATGTTCTGAGATTTGTTCAGTAATTAATTTATATTTTATAGGAATAAACATAGATTGAAAAACGCATAGTTTAATATTCGTATACCTATGCAGAATACATAACACTGTCACTACTTCTAGGTTCATAATTTAAGGATTTTTTTTAAATTATTTTTTTTAATGATGCTGGAAGAACATGACTAGGTTGAAATTACAGGGCCAGTGTCTAATGTTGTGAATGATACTTCGGAGAAGTAGACTTCTCCAAAGATCATAGTACACAGTACTAGTACATAGTACATAGTACAGATCATAGACTGTATTTCATCCCCTTACAGAGCAAGGAGTTGAATTTAGATATTGGCTTCAGTTTGTGTTAAAGAAGGGGAGTGTTTTTTTGGCAAGTTAAGAGAAGTTTTTTGCTTCCATGCATCTGACAACGCAGTTTCTGTTTATTTGGATGCTTTGTTTGATTTTATTTTATTATTTTATTGAGAATTTATTTGGATGCTTAAAATCAGTGTTGTGATAAATACCATAATAGTATTCAAGCCTAAACTTTGGCTTTTTGCTCAGATACCTAAAAATTGGATTAGTCATTTATTATTGGAATTGTGGCATTCCTTTTCTATAACTGGTGAAAGATCTTAACTAGCTTTCCTCCAAGCTTGTTTGGAAATGGGAAAATGTAGGGGAAACAATACACAATTAGAGAAATAGTATTAGAAGTATGTCAAATGGTTCTTTACAAGTAAAATTAAGTAGCACCATTTGGAATAATGGAGAAGCTGTTTTCTTTGTATAACCAGTAATAAATATTTTTCTTTTTTTTTTTCTTTAGGTTCTTAATTGTTACAGACTATTTGCTGCAATGTCCAGAGTTGGTAAAAGCCCTCTATGCCAAACTGAGCAATCAAGAAAGGTAACCCCAAAACCAATGTGGCTTTTAGTATTTAGCATTCCATATAGAGTATCCTGTTCACATGATTGAAAAACTGTGTGGTTTCGTAGTTGGCACAAAATCTCTAAATACATGTTTCTATGTCAGTAATGGTTTTAAATTGGTTGGTTAACATTACAGTTTAGCCACAACTGGCAGTGATTTATGTAGGGTTGCAGAATCCAGGTTGGCGCCATTACTTGGTAAAGAAATACTTCAGAAAAAAAAAAAAAAAAAGAAAAAAAAAAAACACACAAGACTTCATGCCTGTGCCTTGATTTCATAAGAGCACCACACCCTGCAGCGTTTTACAGCTATATGTCAAATGTCTTCATATGTTCATGCTCCCACTGTATTTGTAAGAAATGAAAAAAAAGACTTTACTGAACATGGAAGTATACCTAGTGCTGGTTAGTGGAACATAAAAACAAACAAAAGTAGATGTGCCGATGCTTGTGATAACTTAATCTTTTTAGTATTTCCAGAACTAAAAATAATAATAATATTAGAATATTCTCACATTATGTGATCCTATGTTTGTGTATTCAAAATAGCTACTTTCTTCCCCCTTTGCATAGGGAAGTTGCAGGTAAAAGACAACACATTAAAAAAATCCCTGTGACTTATGTTTTTTTTCTGTGATTTTGATCTGTCTAAAACCAAAGTGTTATTACAAATGATCATTCAGACACAGGATAGAGGAACAAAAGAAATATGTTATAAATTGAGGTAAATAGCATAGATATACAGGTGAGAGATGGGAATAATGAGGGATATACTGTTCTTCTTTCTCCTTTCATCAGGTTAACCAACTGGAAACAAAAAATGAAGTGTGTGCTTACTGTGTCTACTGATAGAGGTTCATTAACCAAGTGTAGAATTGCAAGGTTGGAAATGACCTGTAAGATCATCCAGTCCAACCATCCTCCCACTACCATTGCTATCACAAGCCTCTAAATATCTTGTAACTCCAAAGTGGTTAGTGGGAGAGGCTGTTTTTTTGTTTTAGTGATCCTCTTGAGGACAGCCAAGACTGGGTTAGGTTGTTTGTTTGTTTTATATCATAGAATCATACTGTAGAATCATAGAATGGCCTAGGTTGAAAAGGACCACAATGTCCATCTAGTTTCAACCCCCTGCTATGTGCAGGACCACCAACCACCAGACCAGGCTGCCCAGAGCCACATCCAGCGTGGCCTTGAATGCCTCCAGGGATGGGGCATCCACAACCTCCCTGGACAACCTGTTCCAGTGTGTCACCAACCTCAGATTGAAAAACTTCCTCCTAATATCTAACTTAAACTTCCCTTGTCTCAGTTTAAGACCATTCCCCCTTGTCCTAACACTATCCACCCTCGTAAACAGCCATTTCCCCTCCTGTTTATATGCTTCCTTCAAGTATTGGAAGGCCACAGTGAGGTCTCCCTGGAGCCTTCTCTTCTCCAAGCTTAACAATCCCAGTTCCCTCAACCTTTCCTCATAGGAGAGGTGCTCCAGCCCTCTCATCATCATAGTGGCCCTCCTCTGGAAGAGTTCCGCGTCTTTCTTGTGCTGGAGACCCCAGGCCTGGATGCAGTATTGCAGATGGGGCCTCACAAGAGCCAAGTAGAGGGGGACAATCGCCTCCCTCTCCCTGCTGGGCACCCCTTTTTTAATGCAGCCCAGAACACAGTTGGCCTTCCGGGCTGCAAGCGCACACATTGCCGGCTCATGTCCAGCTTCTAATCTACCAGGACCCCCAACTCATTCTCTGCAGGTCTGCTCTCAAGGAGCTCTTCTCCCAGTCTGTACAAATACCTGGGATTGCTCAGGCCCAAGTGCAGCACTTTGCATTTGGCCTTATTGAACCTCATTAGGGTTTCATGGGCCAACCTCTCCAGCCTGTCCAGATCCTTTTGGATGGCTTCCCTTCCTTCCATTGTATCATCTGCACCACACAGCATGGTGTCATCTGCAAACTTGCTGAGGATGCACTTGAGGACATCGTCTATGTCATTGATGAAAACTGTTTTTTTTAATCTGAAATTCTTTTGATTTGTAACAGTACTTGTAAGCACCTTATGTAGGTGTAACTGATCGTAAACTCATAAATTAAGGATGGACTATAATCCCACAATTAACTCCAGCTATTTTGTGTCTGTAAATCTATAAACATTACCACAAATGAAAACCTGCCACTGGTCATCAGCAGTCCTGTAGCAGGAAGTGGTGCCAGTTACATTACTCAAGTACCAATTTCACTGCTGTTAATTTGTTCAATGAATACATCATCCACTGAGAACACTAATCCAAACCAAATCTAATAGTTCAGAGGCCTAAAAAATTTTAAACATTTGTTTTGTAATGTTGTTGCTGTTGATTAATGCAAGAAACCTTCTTAAAAATGACAGTAGATGTATGCATTTTAAAAGTTTTACAATGTAATTAAGACTTTCAAGGCATTAACTTAAACTGTCCACACTAGTGCCTAACTTGAGTAAGCTTTTTCTGCATTCTTCTGCCAAATGCTTGCATACATGTCAGGGAAATCTCAAATCTGGCAAAGAATTCAAGTATCTGTACAGTCTTTTGGCTCAGTACTATAGCCATGTCTCTGCTGTAATCACTTGCAAAGAAATAGAAGACTGTCACATCATCATACACTTTTCAGAGCAAGAGTATCATTAAAAGTGCTGATCACGTTTTCTCAGTACTTATTCCATGCAGTTTGCAAACTCAGGCATGCAACATCAAATTGCTTAAATTTCTTAGGAAATGAAAAAGAAAATTGTTCAGAAGTCAGGAATTTGTCTTTTAATGGGAAATTCAGATTACAGAACCACTTCTACAACAAGAGCTACTTATGGCACACATCATGGCCACAATATCACAAATATACTAGATTTCAATTACAGGAAATGCTTTGAATAGTGCAAATACTGCAAATAGTGCAAATATTGTGGTTATAAACTGCATATACTTGGTTATCTAAGGCAACTGCCAACTTTAAGAGTCACTACTAACGTATGTACTCACAAACTTTCTCAACATAGTTAATTCTTTTTGGTAAATATATTTAAAGTAAGCGTATTTAATGTGCGTGATGGAAAACACTGTAACTGAGAGGTACCATTTATTCATGAGCTTAAGCTGCCTTCTCCAGACACCTCAATACCGCATCCGTCCTTTCTCCGTTTATTTGGCTCAGTCAGCCTTATTGGACACCAATGCGGCACTCTTGCGGTGAAGGCTCCTTGTCTCGTTTCGAAACAATGAATTCCCTATGCTTCGGTTTATACTGTCACTTTTTTTCCCTAGTTAATGACAGTCAAAATGTGTTTATCTGACCTGGTTTTGTCTTCTCATATATCTCAAAAAAATGCATTTTTAAATACTCTAGAATGTTACATAGAAAGATGCCATTGCTGGGTTGTTGTTTGTTTTTTTTTTTAACTGAGACATTTCTACAACATGTATTTCCATGTGTTTGACAGTAAATCAAGAGGCATCAAATTCACAACTGAACTGTGATTTTCTTTTTGAAAAGCATAGTAGAGTTTACATGATTTGTAGTAATAAATTCAGTGAAAATCCATAAACCTACACAAACATACTTCCTGTCAACATAGCTGATGACCATCTGTACAGTGCGTGAAATGAACTCAGCAGGGTCCTTTCTACAAACTGTTCATGGCATTGAGTGCACCCTCAGCAAGTTCGCAGATGATACCAAGCTGAGTGGTGTAGTTGATACATTGGAAGGAAGGGAAGCCATCCAGAAGGATCTGGACAGGCTGGAGAAGTGGGCCCATGAAACCCCAATGAGGTTCAATAAGGCCAAGTGCAAAGTGCTGCACTTGGGCCTGAGCAATCCCAGGTATTTGTACAGACTGGGAGAAGAGCTCCTTGAGAGCAGACCTGCAGAGAATGAGTTGGGGGTCCTGGTAGATTAGAAGCTGGACATGAGCCGGCAATGTGTGCGCTTGCAGCCCGGAAGGCCAACTGTGTTCTGGGCTGCATTAAAAGAAGGATGTGGCTGCAGGGGGAAGGAGGCGATTGTCCCCCTCTACTCAGCTCTTGTGACTCTTAGATGGTCTTTGAGGTCCGTTTCAAAACAGGCCATTCTATGAATTGAGGTATTTTGAGAAAGAGGTTAATTTGTCTTACAGAACCACTGTTAGTGGAGTGCTTCAATGCCGAGATATCCCAGTGTTATGGAATGTTACAATTATCTGGCACTTTGGAAGGTATAAATGATTCACATTTGCAGTAAAAATTGTTGAATGATAATAACATTATGAAATTGTATGTTACTGTTTTTAGTTGAGCTTAGCAAAACTTCACTGTACTTTGTAATAATGGGTTTCCAGGTACAAATTGTACATTAAGGTTGTAATTTGCCTGCAGATTCTGAGAGTCAACAGCATGTTTATATGTGATTGCAAATACTTAATAGTAATTGTTCCAAGCTCCTGCTAATTTGATTGGATTTAGGAGGAATGAAGTAAATTTGGTTGGGGGAGTGGGGAACATGAGATTGACAAAGGTCTTCCTATGTGGTGCCAAAAAAAAAAAAAAAAAAAAAAAAAAAAGGAAGATAACACTGCACTTACTGGCACAATCAACTCCAAATAAATGTAATAAACACATACGTTTGTATTCAGATATTGAATGAAAATTCATGGTGAGATATGCTAAAACTGGTACTTGCATTTGTCATGTTTTGTGGCACTTTATTGTTAGCTATCATCTGATGGCTAAACAACTGTGAGATCAGATAAAAGAAATTAGCAAGTTTTACTATTTTGGAGAAATAACTTGGAAAAATTCTAGGGAGCCTTGGAGGAAAACAGGAACAGTAGAAGAAAGGAATGTAAGGGAACTTGCATTAGAACAAAAAGCATTGCTCTCAGGAAGTTTTTGGCTGAATGCCAGACTTGCTGGAAATTCTGGGGAAAGATGGGCATGTCCTGAAATGACTGCCTGGAAGACAACTCAATAAAACAGTTCTTGACATATAAATACCTCAAGAGAACAGAAAATCTTCATATACTGTCTGCATGTAATTTCTTTTAAATATCACTGTTATTTCTCTCCAGAAAGATTATGGCTGCCTTACAGGGTACATGATTTTATTCCAAGAGTAAGAGTAATGCTAAAAATTTTCTTAGCAGTAATAATTTTGTATCACTAATGCAGTTTATGTAAATATAGGGTGACCCTCTAAATTCTTTACAAAAGAATTGCTTGTCTGTTTTAAACATGGCTTTTTGGTTTGCTGGTGTAACAGTAGCTGACTGGTGTTCTGTTACACAGGAGATAATATTTTATGGGAATAATTCCAGTACTCATAAATTCTATGAGGAGCTTTTCTTTCATAGCTTAACGTACACTTGAAATGCTCAAAACCTGGTAAAAACAGATGAGTAATATCTAGCCCTGTTTTGGGGATGAGTGAAATGTCAATGTAGTTAGCCTGATTTTAGTCTAGATTGTCAAAGCTGAAAGCCTAAGGTTGTTGATTAATGGTAGGTTGTAGACAGGAAAGCTTGTGTTACCCAGTTTTAACCTGCTGAACAAACATGATGACTGTTCTGTGTTGTTATTCGATTGTGTTTGTAAGTGAAGCCTGTGAGAGAGTTTACCAGTGTTTGGTAGACTTCTGACTTAAGTCTACCCTTCTGCAAATGTGTTAAGTACATTTCTGTGCTACCACATTGAAAAAGCATTTTGTACTCATTCAGATAATTGTTTAATGCAGCTATATTAATGACATTTAAGGCTAGGTTTAGCAAGAACTGATTAACTGTTACTTGATCAGTAGGGGTGAGGTTAATAAAGCAGTGACCGTGCTGTTTCCACAGAAGACGACATTTTTCTTCCTCTTCTGACAATTGGCTTGGTGAATTTAAAAAAAAAAAAAAAGAAAGAAAGAAAGAAAGAAAAACCATCTGAATTGCTCCACTTATGTAAATGTCAGCCTTTCTATTTGAATTGCAAATATTTTAGTAAAATAGCCTACTGTTGAATTTGTTCAATAAATAGAGCTCTTTCAGATTGAGAGAATTACAGTTAACTCCACTAGCCCATGCTCTCTCTTCAGTGCTGGAGTTCAACAGCAAAGCTGTGGTAGAGCCTCTGCCACTTTAAAGTTCTCCTTCCTCAAAATACTCTGAGTTTGCCATGATAGCGTGAAGGGACATCAGAAGTAAAGCAGCATTAGAATTGGTAAATTAAGTGACCTGAGTACTTAGCTGAGCACCTATGTTATGTATCTACTTTTAATAGGCTGAATTACTCTCCTTGGATATATGAATAATTAACTTGAATTTACAGTAATCCATCTAGTGACAATTATAAAAGAGCGCAGTGTACATGCGAGGTCTGTTCCAAAAGTAATGCCTCCTATTTTTTTTATTTTGGCATATGATGTCAGGGATGAATGTTGGTGGTATGGCAGTAAAGGTTGAACCTTCTCAGCAACATTTCATTAAATTTTGCTCATGTGACAGATGACAGCAGAGATGCAGTCTGACAAATGATGTCTGAAATGAAAGTGCATATGAAGCAGAAGTGTGTGAATGAATTCCTTCATGTGGAAAAAATTGTGTCTAGTGACATTCATCAACACTTGCTGAATGTTTAGGGAGATCTAATTGTGGATGTTAGCACAGTGAAATGGTGGGTGTAGTGTTCCAGCAGTGACGACAGCATGTGAAGTACAAGCCATGTTCCAGATGGCCATGCGCAACTGTCACACCACAAAATGAAGAGCATCTCCATCAGTTGATCACAGGGAACTGTGTATGAAGCTGAATATTGGCTGCAGTACGTTGGAAACATTGATGGCAAAGTTGGAATATTGCAAAGTTTGTGCAAGGTGGGTCCCACAAATGCTGGGACAGAAAAAACACTGTCTGCAAGTTTTTCAGAGCCTATTGAGCCAATATGAGGTGACAGTGTCTTGGATTGCATCCTCACTGATGATGAGACATGGTATCACCACTACAGGCTGGAGTCAAAATGACAGTCCTGGAGTGGCGACATGAGAATTCCCCTGCAAAGAATAAGTTCAAGGTGCAGACCTCTGTGGATAAAGTGGTGCCTTTTGGGATAGGAAAGGAGTGATCCTTCAGAATTTACTAGAATCTAGACAAACCATCAGCCATTATCACTGACTACACTAAAGGCTTGAACTTCCTGAGAAGTAGAAAATCTTTCTTTTGCAATATGATAACACCAGGCCTGATATAATTTTGAAGATCTTGGAGCATGTTGCCAATCTTACCTGGATTCTCCTTTCACATCCACTGTATAGTCTGGATTTGGCACCTGCTGATTTCCATCTGTTCAGGCTGATGAAAAATGGAATGCATTGCATGGACAATGTTTTCCTAGCAACAGTGCCATCACAGCAGCTTTGAAGCAATGGATCATCTCTGCTGGTGGAGATTTTTTACAAGTGCAGCATGCAGAGTTCTTATTCATGGCTGGTGAAAATGCATAGTAAATGATGGTGATTATGTAAAAACAAGTGCTTTGTAGATGAAAATTTGCTCTAACAAATAGAGTTGTTGTTCTCTTTATATCAGTTGTAGTTTCCATGGAAATAAATAGAAGATATTACTTTTGGAGCAACCTACACATCAATTTTTATTTCCTCATTTTCTTCTCTGAACTGGTTTAGGGTTGGGGAGGAAGATTAGTGGAGGACTGTGGAAGGCGAGGGCCATGTGGAAGCTGTCAAATAGTCTGTGTTTGGTTCGCTTAACAACAGTTTATAAAAGTTTCTTTGGTGGAAATTTTTGACATACATAATATGCGTAATAACGTTGTGTTAGAGCATAAGAAATTGAAATAGACCTGACAAAAATATTGAACATCTGGCCAGATTGTATTCATCAGAGGATGAATTAAATTAATTGTGTGCAGAAATAAACCAACAAACAGGCAGTGATTGCCAGTGTTCTTTGTTTTTTAAAAATCCACTGTTAGTAGCACGCTCACTGTTTATATCATTTTAAGCAACTCTTTGCTTATTCAACTGATAATTCTGTAATGCTTAGTGAATATAATTAACAAGGTGTCTTCTGATTCTAGGGTTACTTTTTTAGAGCTGATAATGGCAAAAATGAGTGAGAAGAACTCAGTTACCAGTGAAGAAATGCATGTGTTCATGAGACATGCTGATTTCCTTGCAGGCTGTTTCCAAGAGAAATGTGAAGCTGTGCTCAAGCTGACTTCTGCAGCAGATGCAGAAGATGAGGTATGACTAATTAAAACAAACATGTTACAGTATTAGAATGTGAAGTGGTGAATTACTACTTGACTGCATTCCCGAGCTTCCTTTGTATGGGGAAAGCAGTAATAAGTTCACAGTTAGGGCTGTCTGTTTTTGTACAATAATTGATGGTTATTTCAATTAATATTTAATATGCCAGTAAGTTCCCCAGCACTGATTTTTTGGAAGTGCATTTGGCTGCTTGTTGGGCAGATATTCCCTGACTGTTCAGGACCTGGAACGTAAGTTCTCTTCATGGAATGCACATGTAATCAGCTCAGTGCAAGGTTGCTGTCTGAAATGTATTGTGACCCACCATGGAATAGAGGGCTTTAATTGCTGACTCTTCCCTGTTTCTATGTGATCTGGGGCTCTTTGGTGGACCTTCATTCTTCTCAAAAGGTGGCACTCCTGGGGTTAGCTTGGGTCCTCAGTTTGAAGCTACGGAGTTTACTGGATTCTTAGTGGCAAATAGCTCCTGTCTCCTGAGCCCTCAGACACTTGCCTCAACTCCAGTCCGGCTGGAAGAAATTTATTATTGCTTCAGACTTAATGAAGTGTTTCTGTTGAGGACGGCCACAATAAATTCCCTTTGCAAGCTAAATAGGAAAGATTTTATGGGTCACAAGTGGCTTGTGGGCTGCACTTTGGGAGCCTCAGATACAGAGCTGAGTTCTGGATGGTCTTATTTTATTTCTTTCTTATGAAGTATCCAAGAGTTGCTGGCAACTTGCCACACCATTTTGTACACTAAGAAGATTTAGACCATCTAAGGGTAGAGGTCTTTTCAAATTATTTGGTGTCCAGTTTTTCCTTTGACTTTCAACAAGCTTCTCAAAGACCTAACCAATGCGTTTGGGAGTGTAGAACAATTAACACCATATCTTGCAGTGAGCTTTTTTGTGTTGTGCTATAGATGACTGTATTCTAAGCAGGTAGGGACAGTAGTATCAGTCTCAATTCTTGATGTCTTTCATAGATTTTTAGTTTTTCAGCTCAAATGAAGATGTGTTGTTCTTTTAAGACAACGAGACAGAATACTCAAAGCCTGAGAAAAGAAATACACCGAATTAGTTGAATATTAATGATTAATTATACTTAGTTTCAGAACTGTAATTAACAGATTTTCTTAATAATTAAAAGCTATATTTAAGAAGAAGTCACAACTAGCTTCTGCCTTGACAGAGGGCCACTGTAGTACACTGTGTGTACTACACAAAATACTTGGAAGTATTTTATGGGTAAGCAAAATTAAGCTGTAATAGTTTATTTTGTAGAAATACTTCTGAACAGCTGTCATAATTGTAATGTAAGTGGAACATAGTGATTTTTATATGTTTCTACATGATGTGTTGCACTTCCTTACTTACTGTGTTTTTCTAGTTTAAATTTTACTAGTATTTTACATGTATTTTGAGAAGTGCTATGAATGTACACCTAAAATCACGTTAGGAGAGGTGATAGCTGGGTGCATAAGAAAAAAAATCACTGGAATGCTTTCCTTATTTTCAAAGAAGGGTTTTTCACTTCTTGTGCTTCCCCTGAAACACTAGTGACTGCACCGTCTAAGCTGCATTTCCAGACTTAATTGACTACTTCTGGAAAAGGTATCAGCTTGACATAAGAGGAAATACGCTGAGACAGTTCCATCTTTTTTTATTCTTCATTTTTTCCTTTTTATTCCTGTATGGTTCCGTTCCAAGTATTCAGTGGTTTCAGTTCTTGGAAAAAAACATTTGTTTGCACCTAGCAGAAAGAGGCCTCTGTCCAGCTTGAATCTTTTGGGGCAGCAGTATTGAGAATAGTAATATTCTCAATATATAATGTCCAGCTGACACTGACTTTTTATCCTTTTCACAAGTATGGTATATGAGAGGCTCATTTAAGGATCACAAAGTAAGTCATAAAGAGCTTAATATAGTGAGATAAATGGCAATAGCTTGTTTTTTTAAAGTGTTTGTAGATTGACTGTATGCATTTATTCATGATACATGCTTGCCATAGGTAAAAAAAAAACAACAAAAAAAAAAACAAAAACAGATAAATTCATTAAACTGTTTCTTGTCAGAAATTATGAAAAACTGTACCAATTTCTCTTTGCTTAGGTAAATATTTTAGGTTTTGCCTAAGAATGGTATTTAACCGGAGGGAGAAAAAGGAGCAATTGTGTACAATGCCTGTCATTTAAAATGCTATATTCAGCATCTGTGATATTAAACTGAACTCTGCCTGGACTTCCATTTGGCCCTGAGGCTAAGTGCCTTTGTCAGGCAGTGCCTGCACTAGGAAGCTGACGTGGCCTCCACAGCTAGGAGGCCGCATTTGAAAACTGCCTTCTGGGAATAGTCATTGACCTGACCCAGAATGCTGGCTCAGGGGTCAGGTCCACTGCTTAATTTATTATATGTAGATGCTGCTTTTTTTCCATAAGGAACATTAGGTCTTGTACCTTCTGTCTCAAATCAATGAGAAGTTAATTCCGTGCTTCTGCAGTGTTCAAACCAATGTTTAAAATAGCTTTTCATTACAAGCTTGACTTCAACAGTAATTTGTTTTCACTAGTTTTTAACTATACTTGTAAGATAAAACACTTTCCTAGATTTCTCTCTATAAAGAACATCTTTTCTGGGTCTCTCTGAAAATATGTTCAAAAAACTTTTCAGTAATTTCACTGCTTACTTCTCAGGTTATATCCAAATTGTGATGGCTGTCAGTTTTCAAAACATTTTGCAGTCTGAATAGCTTATTGTCTCTGAATTGCAAAGGAAATATCCTACCTTATTGCCTTTCTTTTGTGCAGCCATAGAGAAACCTGAAGAGGTTTGAAACACAGGTTTGAAAAAATATGTATGTGGATATGTGCAAAAATGTATGTGCATTCAAGCTTCATAAGTAGATAAAAATTTGTGACTTTATTTATGCTTTCTAAGCAATCTGTTCCTCTTTCCAAATCCAAGTGGAACAGTGGTGGACCTGAGACAAATCATGAGATAAGAGGAAGGAAGAGAAAGTAGTGCAGAGAAGTATGGAGAGAGCAGTGAACAAAGGTGTTTTCTTTTTTTCTATTCTATTTCTTTTATTTTATTTTCCTTTATTTATTTGTTTGTTTGTTTGTTTGTTTAAAGGAGAGGGTAATGGGGTTGTGGTAATGAAAAGTGAAAAAGCATAAGACTGAGAAATAAGTAAGGTGTGGCTTTTCCCATTATTATCTACTACAGAGCTTTATCACGTAAATGGGCAGAAAGTGAGGTACACATAGGCAGCAAGGGCTGCTCTATCTTCCTAGAGTGATTTATGGCTGCCATTGACACTTGTTTGCTTTGCAGATGTTAAGCAGGTAACTCAGTCTTGTCGCAAAGTGTAACTCTGTGCCCAGAGAAGTTGCTGATTTTACCTCTTTGGAGGTACTGAGAGGCTGCAAGGATGTTGTCCTGGGTACCTTACACAGGGTGTCCTTTCTGGAGCAGGGGTTGGAGCAGGTGGACCCAGAGGACCGTGCCAACTTAAACCAATCTGTGATTCTATGATAAATTTTTGTCGCACGAAGGTCAGTGTTAAGTGTACAAGCTGAAGAGGATGTTGGTTAAGCTACAGTCTTGTTACAGTGCAATATGAGTTGAAAAATGGAAATACCTTATTGTTTTCTTTGAAATACAGTTGAGATAGGCTAGTTTTATTCTAGTACAATGACCAATTTATTCAAAGACTGTTTCTGTGCTACAGAAAGCACTTTATTGAATTAATTCAGGTCAAGTTGTGTTGTACACTTATGTTAAGAAGAAATTTTAGCATCTGGCCTCTAAACCCATTTCTGTTGTCAAAGGTTGTTGGAAGAAATAAAAAATGTTATATTTGTAGTCTTTAACATTAAACACCATTGCTGATTATTTATATTATGCTATATGGCTTATATTGATTCAAAAATATAATGATATTTGTTTGTAAAGGTATTCTTTTCCTGGATGTGAAGAAAACAAGACAGAAATAGTTAATGTGGTCTGTGTATGGGTCTTTTTAAGGCTACTTTCAGTTTACATACCACACCTTGTGTGGCATCGTCTTGCAGTCACAATATGGTTGTTGAGTAATATGTGTGCTCAAAATTTTACTATTCACTCCTATAGAAGTGGATTGTCGTTCTAAACATGTGTCAATATAGCCTGTGAGAAAATATAGTTCTCTAGTTGAATAAATAATGCACAAATAAGATTGTGTCTCATACCTAACCAAAATGCTGCATCTGTGATCTGAATCCTATTTACCCAAGAATAATGTAAATTCTCGCAGCCAAAGTTCATTTGACCACAGAACTTTACAGAATTCCTGCGGATAACAAATTGGTGTCTTGCAGGCGGTGTTTGTGTCTTTAAAGTGGGATGGTCCTACTGAATAAAGTCAAAGAAAACATTTATACAGAAATAATTTTCTCAGCTAGTAATTTTCTTCTTTTCTGCTTGTGGAAGCTACTGTGTTTTTGTTAAAAACATCCGTTATGCCTCTGTTTTGTTTTCCCCATGATTTTTCAAGGCACGTATAACACTGTTAGACTGTAGGAAATAAATTATTTCAATGTGATACATTGTTGTATAAGGATCCCTTTCTTTACTCAAATTCTTAGTGGCTATCAAGAAGAGGAAAGGAGAAGGCAAAAAGAAACTGAGGTTCCAAGAGTTTTTGTCCTATAGAAGTTGAACTTCTATATTCTTGTGATATTGTTCATAAAACATTTTCAGAAATGTAGCTTTCATTTATAGGAAGCCCTGGTTACAATTCGGCTTCTTGACATTCTTTGTGAAATGACATCAAACAATGGACAACTAGAGTATCTGCAGACCTTGCCTGATTTGCTTCGAACAGCCATAGGTAAGTGAAAGCCAAAGAGTTTATTAACTGTTGGCTTGCTCCAAATCACGTTGCTCTGTGAATGAAAACATGTTTTTCACAACTGGTAGCAATTTTCATTTTGACCTTCTAAAAAAAAATAAATAAGAGATTGAATTAATGTACATTTTCAAATATTTGATGTGTTCCTGGAATTTTTTTGCTGCTCAGCTTGCTCTGTTGGCTCCTATTACCCAACAGAGCCTTTATTCAGCTCTCAGCACTGCACTATTTATACAGTAAAAGTTGTGCAAAAAGAAGTGCTTCCACTGTTCTTCCATGAACTGAATGTGTGAAGAAGTACCTCAAAAAGTGGAAAAGATAATTCTCCAAGCCTGTTTCCTTCTTTTTCCCGAATTCATGAAACTAAATACAGTTCAAGTTTTAGCCAAATTCTGTGAGAAAGAAGAAACAAGAAACAACAAACTGAGAGTTGCTCACAAATGAAATGATGCCAAGATGGTCCATAGAGACCCTGTATACTCAGAGAGGAAGGAGAATGATATAACTGACATGACCTTCCTAAATTATACCACTGTCTCAGATTGACATGTAGTACCATTTTCTGAATAACTTGTGAAAATTTGATGGATGTTAAAGAGAAATATGTAATACTGAAGGAAAAAGAAATGTAACACTAAAATGCAAAATGTAATACTAAAAATGAATGAAACACATGTTAATTATGAATTTTTTGAGGTATTCTAGAGCTCAGGATAAATTAAAAAAAACAACCTCTGTATTTGATTACAGGGGCATCTAGCAACTACCATAGCATAAATTAGTATTTCCCAGTTTGCACAACTATGACAGTCAGTGTTTTATAATGATAGGTCAGAGTGGAAGATGTTCAGAATATCTTTTCTCGTACTACAGAGTTAGGAACAGATTGAAGAAGAGAGAAAAAAAGTAATTCCACAATTAATACATATTTATGTAAGAATTGTTAACTAAAATAAGTTTTTCTAGAAATTTTCTGTTTTAAACCAAAAATCAGATCGTAATTACAATGCCAGAAGTATCAGTAGCCTACAAATTGTGACTCTGAGAGCAGAGATAGTCAGAACTAGCCTTCGGACTTCATATATGAACTATGTAAGTGTGAAAAAAAGATTCAGAAGTACCTTCTGGCCTTGAGAACAGTCTTGTGTGGTTTACACTAGCACAAATTGAGAAATAAAAATTTATGAAACTTTTGAGCTTATTTTGATATAACCCTAAAAATACACAATTTCATTGACTTTCTTGAACCTAACAACTAGAAATGGTAGTAAAGCTCTGTGCAAAGTAATGCTAATTATTTGTGTGGAAAATAATTCAAGTGCTTTTCTTTTCTGTAGATACCCTGAGACTAACTCATCTTGCTGGAAAACAGACTGTAAATATTTTCACCACCACACATGCTATGACATGGCAAGAGGAAATTTCACATCCAGCTGTGGGTTTTAAAGCTCATCTCATTCGTTTGATTGGGAATTTGTGTTACAAAAATAAGGAAAACCAAGACAAGGTAATTGTATTCTTATTTCTCACAAAACTCTCACATATGAGCAGATGTGTACCGTTATCGGTATTCCACATCATAACATCATGCAGTGCACTGGGAGTTAAGGAGTTAATGCTCCAGTTCCAGGTACCTGCTCCAGAAGAGAAGAACCACATGCCCCAGAGGACTGTTTGCTGTTCTCTTACCATATCTGCTCAGAGGGAAAAGATGTAAAGACCCTTCATAGGTCATTTGCCCTTCCCTTTTTGATCTCCGCAGTGTGTGAGCTCCCTAGATCACAGAATCACAGAATTGTAGGGGTTGGAAGGGACCTCCAGAGATCATCGAGTCCAACCCCCCTGCCAAAGCAGGTTCCCTACACCAGGTCGCACAGGTAGGCATCCAGGCAGGTCTTGAATATCTCCAGAGAAGGAGACTCCACCACCTCCCTGGGCAGCCTGTTCCAGTGCTCCGTCACCTCACTGTAAAGAAGTTCTTGCGCATGTTTGTGCGGAACTTCCTATGCTGCAGTTTCCAGCCGTTTCCCCTTGTCCTGTCTCCACTCACCACTGAAAACAGTCTGGCCTCGCCATTCTGCCCCCCACAGATCATCTCACCTCAGCAGTAGAGTAAGGGCTTCAGCTTTTGGACATTCTCTCTCAATTGTTTTATGAGCTTCAATTCTAATTATATTGTATTAAATTGTATTATAGTGTGTTACCTTACATTCCAGTATCTTATTTAGAAAATTAGTTTGTTTCTCCTCAGGTTGTTGCCGCTGTTTTGATTTTAGACCCATCTCTCTACCCTTTTTCCTTTCCTGGGGGTGGATCCATGGGTCCCCCTGCCCTGCTAGTCACAGAACTGTGCTGAACCAGCCTGTAAACCGTTGACACTTTTGATAAATCGTTGACAGTTACTGATAAAAATATTTTGTTGATCTATAGTTAGGAATTAAAATAGGTCTTGCAAAGTTTGAGGTTATTTTTGAGTGTTTTTGAGCTAATACAACAGATGTGTTAACTTCTGTACAGAAATGTAGTACGTCTGTCTACATTTTCACAGAATCATAGAACTATAAGGGTTAGAAGGGATCTCTGGGCACCATCTAGTCCAATTAGCCTGGCCAATACAGGCATTCTATAGCAGATTACACGTAAAAGCATCCAGGTCGGTTTTGAATATCTCCAAAGAAGGAGACATCTTCCAGTGTTCTGTCACCCTTACAGTAAAGAAGTTTTTCCTTATGTTCAGATGGAACTTCCTATGTTCGCTTCTGCCAACTGCTCCTTGCTCTGTCACTGGGCGCTGTTGAAAAGAGCCTGGCCCCATGCACTTCACTCCCACACTTCAGATATTTATAAGCGTTGGTAAGATTCCCCGTCAGTCTTCTGTTCTCCAGGCTGAACTATCCCAGGTCTCTCAGTCTTTCCATGTAAGGGAGATGTTTCAAGCCCCTGTTCATCTTTGTGGCCCTCTGCTGGACTCTCTCTAGAAGATCCCTGTCCTTCTTGAGCTAAAAAGCCCAGAACTGGATACCGTGCTCCAGATGCAGCTTCTCCAAGGCAGAGTAGAGGAAGAGGAGAACCTCCCTGGACCTTCTGGCCACACTCTTTTTGATGTGCCCCAGGATACCATTAATCTTCTTGGCCACAAGAACACACTTCTGGCTCGTGGTCAGCCTCTTGTCCACTGGGACACCTAGGTCCTTCTCTGCAGAACTCCTTTCCAGAAGGAGTTAGTCCCTAACCTGCATGGAGTTATTTCTCCCAAGGTGTAGGACTCTACACTTAGCCTCAGGAGGCCCATTTCTGCATATCCATGCCTCGCTGAATTTGCCTCAGTCCTATAAACTGCTTACCAGTGCCCAATTTCTTTACTATTTTCACGATTGCACTTCATTTAAAATGCCTGAAAATAGATCTCATTGTGAAGGAAAATTGAATTATTGTACAAACTTTAATTTTTTAATTAGTATCACTGCTTTTTTTTTTTTTTTTTGCTTTTTTTTTTTTCCCCCCCTTCTTTGAATTTTTTCATGAAACTTCAAAAATATAGGTCTGCTTCTATCACATTACTTTGAACCTTTTATATTTGAAATTCCTGTGCGGAAAATAAAGGATTTTTTTTTTTTTTTCCACAGTGAGGAAAACAGCAAAATGTTTTCAACTATGAAAATCTTCCCTCCAACTCTTGTTAGACTCTAGTTTCAGCAGGAATTGTAGCTGCAGAAAAATGCTGTCATATGGTTTGTTTGAATACTGAAAAGATCAAGTAGGTAATTGTGTACAAGGAAATACGGGGACATTTTTCTTTATTCCTATAGGTTTTATTAACTCAAATAAAAGTTCTTAATGAAACAGTTTTCAGACTAAAGAATGAAAAGCATGGAAGAAAGACTGTATCAAATTTGTAGGAAAGAATATAACAGTATTTTACCTTCCCTCTTACAGTACTCAAATGAGACTGATTTCAGCAAGTACTAACAGTACAGCAGTTAATAGTGTTTACTCTGCAGGAAGTTGCATACGATGAGATACTCTTGGTTTAATTCTGTGTTGCTAAGGAGCTATTAAACAAGTGAATACTGAAAAATCAGTTAGCTTCTATTTACTAAATATTTTCTTTGTGATTTCTTCATTTTACAAAGATGTTAGTTTCTTTTTTACATAAAGCCATTAAATCTGATTTGAAGAAACTGTAGCACTTGAAATTAGATATTTATAATTGGCAGCAGGGTGTGATCATAGTGTATGTCCTTTTTCCTTTATTTTTTTCTCCAGGTGCATAGAAAGTTCAAAAATCTGACAAATGCTATACTGCTTCACAAGTGCTAATAATGTGTGCACAGAGCATATGGATGGGAGATATGGTAATGATGACCCCTCTCCCTGTTTGTATTAATGTATTGAATGAAAGATTTTAATATTTCTGAAAAAAATTAATAATTCTATTATTGGCTTTTGTACAGCTCCATCTCTGACTTTTTACAATGTAATAGGTGTTTATGCGAATGGAATATGTTTTTGTGGAATACCTGGAATATTCCAGGTGCAATATGTGGAATATTTTGTGGGATTATGTTGAAGGATATGAGATGGAACTTCTCTAGGCAACCTGTTCCCACACCTGACCAGTAAAGAATTTCCTACTCATATCTAACTTAAATCTCTTCTTTTAGTATAAACTGTTCCCCCTTGTCTTGTCACTATTAGACCATGTAAAAAGTTGATCTCCTTCCTGTTAGAAGCTCCCTGTATGCACTGAAAATCTGCAATAAGATCTCCCTAGAGCTATCTCTTCTCCAGGCTGAACATGCCCAGCTCCTTCAGCCTGTGTTCATAGGCAAGACACTCCAATCCTCTGATCATCTTCATGGCTCTCCTTTGAACCCACTCCAACAGTTCCACATCTTTATTGTTCAAGCCTGGGGCTCCAGCACACAGTACTTCACAGTACCTAATGAAGGCAGTCTGTACTTCTGTCTGGGATTATGCTGACTGAAGTGCAGCACCTTGTACTAGATCTTGTTGATTCTCACTAGGTTCACATGAGGCAAACTTTTCAAGTTAGTGTAGGTCCTTCTGGATGGCATCCCTTCCTTCTGTTTTATCAACTGCAGCAGTGAACCTGTTGTCTGCAGACCTGCTGAGGATGCACTCAATGCCACTATCTAGGTCATTGATGAAGATGTTGAAGAGCACTGGTCCCAAGACAGACTCCTGGGGGACACCACTTGTGACTGGCCTCCATTTAAATATAAAGCTGTTGACCACAACCCTCTGGCTGTAACCATCCAACTGCTGGACTGACTTTGGCTTACTTTGGGAATTGTGTTCTCTTCAGTCAGTTCCACATGTTGCATGATATGAGAGGGTTATGCATGCCATATCAAAACCTCTTAAACAGCACTGTTTGTATCGTGACTCATTAATAAGCCAAGGCTTTCATACTTACTTTTTCTAATATTTCTATGTAACTTTCAGTCACAGTAGGCCTCATTTCCCAGTAATAGTGATAAATGATGTGTCTTAACATATGATAGAGCAGTGCTACCACGAGGAGCACTAGTAACAGAGGTAAAGGAACAGAGAAAGCCAGTAGTGGAAGGATAATACTTCTGCAAAAGGCTACTTCTCTATCTCTAGTTATGACATCCCCCTTCTGTAAGAGCAAAAGTTGTAGGGGCTTTACATACTAGTTTGTTGGCAGTAGTGAAAAGTCTTGTAATTAAAAAAATATATCTTAGTGCTTTATTACTTCATTTTGTTTAAAAGCATTCTTTGTTTTTAGAAAGCATTCTTTGCCTCCTACTTTGTTAGTTTAGGAATGCATTCGTTCCAACTTAACTTCCTCATAGTTTTGTTTACACTATTATGATCAGTTCTGAAGATATAAGGGAGCGGACAGATGTTTAAGCTGTTAACTGAGGTGCATTTATTAAAATAGGCCTTGCCAGGCTTACTGCTGAATTACATGTTTTGATATGCTGAATGGATTGGTATTTATAAGAAGAATGTTTGATAAAATGATCGTTTTGGACTTCAAAAAGTTGTGTACGTGCTGGCAGCAGTATGTTCTGGCTTCTGTAGTGTGTCTTGTATAAACAAGAATTGTTATTACATGTTTTTTACTGAATTCTGTTATACTTAAGAATAAGTAACTAGTAATAGTAACTGATAACTTTATGATTGTTACCTTTCCTATCAATCACTCCTGGATTTCATACACTTTTGCATGAAGAGAAGAGAGCAAATAGAACTGCTGTTCTGAAAATACCAGTTGTTGAGTTAGTTGCATGTGAACTCGCCAGAATCCTACATTAGTTGTGCAGTTCTACAGTGCTTATCCTCACTATAGGAGGAGAAGGTGCTGAGAGTTATTGCTGTACATGGAAGGTGGTCCTGTAGCTTGTATTTCATGCTTCCTTCACAAATACACATTTTATTAACTCTACTGAAAGAAAGAGGGTGGATTCTCAGGCTGAGCAAGGAGTGGAATTTGGCTGTTGGCTGATGAATGCAATTAATCTATACTACAGCTATAGTTGTATATATAGTTGTATATATATAGTTGTAGAAATGAAACAAATACAAGACAAGTCATTGCATTTAATTTGCACCCATGTTTCCCTGTCCATTTACAGGAGAATCTGCTGGAAGGTCAGATGACTGATTTTCTACCTTATTTTGACAATGTCACAACCTTGTTAGTTTTCCCTAAAACTAAAATACTTAGATTAATTTAATTCTGTGTCATCAGTACTCAAATAATCCACAGAACAATATAGACCTTGTTCTGTATTGTTTCAGTTGACTTTTCTACAAAGAGAGGAATTCTGTTGACCTTAATCATATTACCTTACTGGAGTTAGTAAATAGGGAAATGAAAGGAAGAGAAGATTTGACAGAGTTTGGTTACAGTCTTTATTTATGATTCATTTTGGTTCACTACTACATTTGAGATCAAACAAGGAAATCTGTATTGTCTGGAGATTCTATCCTATGAATACCATCTTTGAAAGATGCAGAATTGTTTGAAATAAACTATACATGAGACATCAGCTGTGTGTATTGCACGGAGGGAGCAATCAGCTACTGGAACATCAGCATGCTGAGATCACTATATAATGCTGCCTTTTGAGAGGGATCTTGAAGGAAAAATCATAACATTTCTGAATTCAGAGTTAAGGCTAATTTAATGAGAACAAAATTTGGGTTTGGTGTTGTGATATTAATGTGCTGCCTTTGCTGCCTTCAGCTGATTGTCATTATTGATAGTTTATTGCTGCTTGTTACTTTGTGTAAAGTTGTGCAAAGTGTGTAAAGTTGATATTCTACGCCAGTCTGATGCCCATTCAGCACAGGACAAAGGTCTCTTAATGATGAATTTGCACAAGTATGCTGTTGAGATGTCTTTTCTAATTAAGAAAAGCTGATCTCAGAAGTAAAGAAAGGAATCCATATCCTTATGCCAAGAAGTTTTTGCATAATGGCGATGCTGATGAACCTAACTCTGGGTATTAATCTCAGAAAGTGTTTTACAGAAATGTTGTATTGTTTGTGTAGGGGGAAAAAAGAAATAAGTATGAAGTTGCCTGTGGTACGTGTGACTATCATCTTCTTAGCTAAACGAGTTCACTCTGAGACGGACAGTTCGTCAGAGAAATTTTTTGACATGCCTTTTCTTTATTTGAGTTGATAGAGGTGCTTGTACTGATGTAATTGCAGTACAGAGCTCAGTGAAATTTTTTCTGTGAGAAAAGGGAAAAGAAGAACAGCTTAAAAAGTCTAAACAAAAATAGCATATAAAAGGATGCTGTTTGATGTAACTTGTATTTTTTTATACACATTCAATCTAAGTTGTTTTATCTAAGACTTACTCTTCCTAAATTGAAGACTCTTCTGCTTGCAGAATGAACAAGATTTGTTGTTTTGGAATTCAGTTTTCCTTTCTCTACTTCACTGGGAGAGAAACAAAAGACAACTTAGCCACTTGTTAAATAAAATATTTCTCACCTAAGTTTGTCAGAAGGATTGTGTGTGCTTCTCTTTTCTAACTGTTCAGTCTAACTTAACTATTTTAAGTAATTATATTCCTCCTTACATGGCATGAGAGGATCTGGAGTAACTTGCAATGAAAGCCAATCCACTTTTATTTATGTATGGCTGTTGGGAGAGGGAGTAGAAAATTAGGGCTGCTGCAACATAGATTTCTAAAGGAAGGAAGCAATATGGTAATCATTTTTTTCCTAATGTTAAATGTAATATGCCTAAAATGTACAAGTTTCTTAGTTTAGACTTGAGCAAAAAGGAAGATCCTTTTGGATCTGATCACTGAAGGGGTGAAATCTTGCATGCTTAACTGTAAAAATAAGCACAGTTTCACTACATAAGATGTTTGGATGGGACTATTTTGGTATTGTAGGTATCGATATGTTTTAATGCTTTACTAGATAAGAGCAAGAACGTTCAGAGTGTTGAACCTTTTAATTGCTCTTTTGTCTAGCTCAGGTACTATAAAAGTCATCAGCAAAGCTTAAGAAGGATTCTCTCACAGAAGTGCTTTAAAAGTATAAGTTTTGCTGTGGAAATGAGATCACAACCCAGGTAATGTTGAGCTGCCACCTTTAGAAAAGTGCCTGGGAGAGTGTCTTTCAAAGTATCCATTGCAATATAGAGGATAACTTTCTAGTACTGGTCCTGTATGGATTTTATGTTAGTACTCTGCTCTTGTTCCAACCATTAAGGGCCTAGTGAAGTACCACATCCACTAAAAATTTTAAATGTCTTTGTTTATAGAATGGCCTCATGTAATACTTACCTGGAATGTGCACTGTGTGGCAGTTGTCTCTGGAAAACTAAAATGAACTAGCATTACACCACCTGTGTAATGAGTGGGTTACAGGAAGCCCTTGTATATATCACAGGTGGTTCTTAAAAGTGCTTCATTGTGACACAAATGAATGTTTTCTTGGCATTTGCAGGTATAATCTCTCTTTGAGAAGATCTGTCAGCATCTTTTTGTCAAATGCCCTGCCTTTTTATGAAGACGTGTGTTACAGAATATGTTTATAAATGTGTTTTTGTGCATCTGCATAAGATGTGTACAAAAGGACTCCTGTGGCAGCATGTCATCAATTTGGTAGAACTGTAATGTCTTCAGCCTAGCATTGCTATCTTAGAAAAGCAGCTTTCCCTGCTTGACTTCAATCAGTATACCTTCTGTTGCCAGGCCAGAAAATTGTTTGCTGAAAATCCTGTTGAAGCATGTGAGGCCAAATCACAGCACCATAATTTTAAAAAGAAACCTGGATGTGTTTTGTGTGCTGATGGAGGATCTGATTCAATGCTTTTTCTCTTCTCACCTTCTGACCCACTATTACTGTCAACCTACTCCTGCAGGCTTTTCTATAAAAGTGTCAAACTATTCCTTTGAAAATCAACTTCAAAGAAAACATTTTTATTAATGCAGACGTACAGAAGTTTTCTTTGCTTGTAAGAAAAATGAATAGTGATTTTTAGATCTTAAAAATATTTTTTTCTTATTTGTGTTGGTGCTTTAAAAAAAAAAATCCGGTATTGAGATGGACTCTTCATTCATGAGAGCTTTTTTTATGGACTTTGTTAGGAAGAGTTTCTGTGTGTATGTAGTTTCCATTTCAGGAAGTTTTAATGATTATGTGTATGTTTTGTGTATATACATTTAATGTGCATTAATGTCCCTTGAAAGAAGATCTTCTTTCTAGATTTCAGATAGAATCTGCGGTCTTGATTTCATAGACACAAACCTGTAATCAAATTAATGATCTGTTGCACGAGAAGAAAGGAAATAAGAAAATAATTGAAATTATAGAGAATACTGAAATCATTTTAAACATTTGGTTTTATGGCTGTGGCTATGTATATATATTCTCTTACATAATAATGTTTTAATGTAAATTTACTATTTGAAAGATGCATTTATTACAGACTTGTTAAAATAATTCCTTTGCAAATTTATGTGTAGAAAATTAGAATTCTGTTCAACATGGTTGAACTCATCCAGAAGCTGGGAATTTTACTTTCATGCTATCTGCACTTGTTATTACTAGACTGTAAGATATTTATAGACAGAAATACTAAAAAAAAAATTAAAAAATAAAAGCCTTTGATAGATGCAATTTAGAGATAAATTAAGAAACTAATATGCAGTCTACTTATGTTCAGCTTCATGTATCATCTCGTTCAAAAGCCTGAGGCATTAGCTAGCTTTCAGCATGAAATTTAGTGCTAGAGCATGCATACTTGAGTTATTGTATATCATACATACTAAATATATGATTTTTATAGACACATAAATCACAATGTCAGGGTTCTTGTATTTTTTCAATGTAAAGTTGATTTTAATCTCAACAAAGTGGATAAATTTGTCTTAATAAGAGTCTGATCCTTTGCAAAGGTTATGCATGCTGATTAATTAAAGGAAGATGCATTTTCTCAGAATTTCAGGTAAATTTAGAGAATAATTGCTGACAATCCTGCCTTGTGGAAGGCAGAGCAAAGAGATACAGTCAACATCATGTGAGGACTGGGCTGGTCCTAGTTGGCTACAGTAAATAAAAAATGTTGAGGGCAAGTAGCAGAATGCTGCATGGCTCTCGTTCACATGGTTTATCTCAGTTTGAGGCATCTTCACTTTCATCTTCCCACACCAAAATCAAATCACAGAATTACTTTTCCTATGCATCTTCTTGAGAGGAGCCCAAGACCAATGCTGTATACCCAATCAGTCCTAAATGATGTCAAGGAATGCTAGTTGTCTTGAGTCAACAGCTGCCAGGAGACATCTTAACATTACAATGACTGAAAGGGCAACCACAAGCCAGTGCTGAAGCTGCTGTCCTCTAATATAATTAGAAGCCCTGCTGAAATGAGCTGTAGAAGCCAAGTTTGTTGCAGCCTTCAGACTGTACTAGTATATTGTTACTTAGGATGAGCTTTGCGAGTCTTTCCCTTGCTTCCACTCTGTCTTGCATCTCCTGTAAAGATTCTTGAACTTACTTTGTTCACAGTAAGTGAAAGTAGAGCTTGGGTCCCCTTGGCCTAAGCAATCAAAAATAAAGACATGCTCTTCAAGAAGTTATTTCTTAGTAAACATTTGGTAATTCCTTGCTTGTTCAATTGTAATTCTCTTGAATTACAAGGCACAGTTTTGAAGCTGCTGTACTTTGCTCCTGTATTATTAATGGTGGCATTTTGTAGTTTCTAACCTTTTCAGTAGCTTGTTTTTCTTTAAAATGATTCTCAGAACACAGAATAGTCTCAATCTACAGGAGGTTCATTAAGTATTACATTTATCTGTTTGTAAGAGGGTGCTTTGAGAGTTAACTATTTGGAGTTTGCAGTGGCTATTTAGTATGCAGTGGAACCGGGTTGTAAAGCAGGTGGACTGTGTGATTTGATAACGGATTTCCTCAACTGTTGCAGGGTGTATTGGGACGTGTAAGGATTTTACTCTGCTTTGCTATATTACTTACAGAAGTGTTTCAGGTAACAGAACTACTGGAAGGAGCCAAGTGCTATTATACAGAGTGCAATTTAGTTTCTGAATCCTTTTGTGGTTGGCCATTCGTAATTTGGGACTTTCCAAAACTACAAGGGAAACGTTATAAAAACATACTGCAGCCAGTATCACACAGTGTAGTGACCGTCAATGGAAAAACTTGCAGTTTAAGATATTGTTACTTTAGCAAAAGCGGTTGCACGTATCACAAACAATGAACAGTTACTAAAGGATCAACATTCAGACTTGTTTTTCAGTTAAAAAATTTATAATTTTCATTATGGGAAAAGTCCTGGAGTCGAGGATCTGTTTGTAAAAAAGCTGCAAAGAAAAGACCTCAAACCAACGCATAACTCTCTTGCTCAAAAATATGAGGAACAATAAATGCCTGAATAGTAAGCACAAACAGGGGTTTATCCCATTTATTTAGTCAAGCTGGTAAAGAATAACACTCCATTTCTGTTTTACAAAACAGAGGTTAATGTTTTTCTCTTTAAATGATGGAAAAGTCTTGCTTGTCATCTTCGTGTACATTGATATTTTCTGTTTCTCATTGGCTGCTAGCCACTCCATAATTGGTTGGTAAATCAAGACACTTTTATGAGTATTTCCCTTCTTTTTATTAAAATAGCAATCTTACATAATACACAACTGATGGAAAATAAATGCTAAAAATTAAATTTACAAAATATTTGTTCAAAGTTACTTTTTTTTCACAGCACGCCATACCATGGGAAGAATGTACACATCGTGTTAGTGATTGTTAACTTGACTAAAGCCTCTCAGTGTGTTTGAACTCTTTTTGTGTAGTATTTCTTTAGTGCCTCAGCTTCCCTTGCATTAAAACCGTGAAATCTCTTAAATGTTTCAGTGCAAATTTTCTGTTTTCTTTTAATGTTTGATTTCAGTGTGTGAGAAATCATTTAGATTCTGTGGAATATTCTGCTTCCAGGAGACTGTTTTCTTCAGCAATGTTTTTGAACACAAGGGTTTTTTATCCATAAAACGTATGACTGTAGTTGTCCCAGTAAAAATGTTGCTGAAATAGTTCATGGCATTCTTTCAGTGAAGAAAAATAAATTGTCTGCTTCATAAACAGTGGGACACTGCACTAAAGAGGTCACTCCATTTATAGTTACTTAGTTTATGATAATATAATACTTCTTATTTTTGACTTGCTTACAAGCAGTTTGTTTTACTTTTCAGTAGGTACTTTCTACAAAAGCATAGTAGCAGAAAAAGGCATTAAAAATAGGTATGTGAACTCCCAACACTTACCAGTCTGCTATTGTTACGTGTGAAGCAAATATGATGCATTTCAGTTGCCTCTTTTCTAGGTCATTTGGGGGAAGAAACCAATAGCTGCTTGTGAAAGAGGATTGAAGGGAGAGCAGCATGTTGGATCATCCTTAAACAATAACCTAGTTCTCATCATGCAGTTAATCAAATATTTCAGTCTTTTCCTGAATACTCCAGTGAAAGTTGTTGGGATTTGTGTACTAAGCACTGAATAAAAATAATAATTATTATTATTATTTAACAGTATTTGATTATAAAATTACTTGCAGGAAGAAATGAAAGGCCCTTAGAGGAAAGTGCTAAGGCTAGAGTTGATATTTTGTAATGGTTTATAAGATTAAAAGAAAAAAAAAAAAAGGAAGCCCATACTTATTTTTGAAAAATGGAAGAAAATATACTTGCCTTGCTTTGTTTGAAATCACGCACCACCTGTTCTGTTTTGGATGAAGAATATGCTGTGACTTGAAGATATCATAAGACAAAAAGTTGATCATAGGGAAGAAGATACAAAAGATTCTTAAATTTTCCTTCATCCCAAGTTCCAAGTAACCAAGTTGGTAACTATCTTCAATATGCTGTTACTGCCTTGCAGTGAGTGTGAGGCTACATCTTCAAGTCCTTAAACAAAGCAATTATTGTAATTGCAAGACGTTTCTTTTTTCTTTCTGAAAGACCATAATTCAGCTGTTTATATGTTTATTGGAAAACGTAACATTACATATAAAATGAAGAATAGGATTAGCACTGTTCACTTAGAAGTATTCTGTCCTGCACTGTTAAAAAAAAAATGGAGTTGTGTGGCAGTCTGCAGACTTCTAAAGACTTCCCTGACTGGTCTCATTTAAAACACAAACACCAAACACCATTAAACTGTCTTCTGGCTTTAATAGTCAGTTCAGTTCTGCAGTCTGCTACTTACAGTTCCCTAGAGTTCTAAAAAGATATTTCATAGTCCTTTCCTGAAACACTTGCTTCATTTTACTATGCTAAAAAAAAAAAAGTATCATAAAAGATAGCTTCATACTTAATGTGTAATAGAGTGCGCATCCTTTACACACACAGTAGAAAATTAATGGTTTGTTCTTTGACCCATCACTAAAATCTCGGAAGCCCTGCATACAAGGGAACATGGAAACAGAGAATAGTGAATGCCATTAATAATGTCTGTGTGCTGTTTCCAATTTTCAAGCCTACTAGCTTTCTGCTTTTTACTTTAACCCTCCTTGGCTGCAAGGTTTGAGATGATATAAATATACTCAATAACTTATTCTTTACAGTTCCTTAAAACATTTTATTGCTACTAAAGTCACTTCAGAATTGCAATAGGATACTCTGGGGTGTGTCATTATGGGAAACTGCCACCACTTGGGTGGTTGTGCTACTTTACTTTTTGTCATAAGTCAGTGCTCTCCAAGCAGTGCAATTGAGGATGACATGCTCTTGTATTTAGCTGCGGAAATTTACCATGAAATGCATCAATCACAAGCACAGATTGTTATGTCTTGAAGTAATCCTACAGCATTTCTCACATTATTTTTGTTATTTGAGTATTGTGTTGGTATCTTTGCCACAGATTAATTTGTATGCATGGCACTGAATTTTTTCAAACCTTTGATTCAATCTGAAGTAAAAGGAGAGTGCTAAGTAAAGCTGAACACAACAGTACTCATCGTTGGAGTATACCATATCAGATTCATATTTATTTTCCTTGCTGAATTCATAGGTTTCTGAGGAAGTTTTATGGGCATGCCTGAATGACTTGGAACTTCCCATTGCAGTAAGAATTTTAGTAGCTGAACTGAATCATCTGACTTTCCCAACTTTTATCTCCATATTTTTTCATAACTCCGGAGTAGCTGGGAATCTTCACTTATTGCTCTTATTTGGAACAAAATTCAATTTTGAAATTTCAGTGGTCTCTTATAAAAAGTGTCCTCAGCCCAGTTCAAATCACATAGTTGATTTTTTGCATTTAATTTCCTTTAACTTTATAATTTTTATTCCAGTGCTAAAGAAGAGTATGAGAACCACTTTTATGACAGTGTTTTGAGAGCCAACAAATGAAGACCATTTGATGACTGTCTTTAGTGGACTGAGAATAAGATAGCAAGTGACTAAAAATAGAAAACATACACTATATTGTTGATGCAAATTTGTACAAATTCAACTGTCCAAATAAATCACAGGATGGGGAGGTTGGTGGCCCTGTATATTGCAGGGGGATTGGAGATTCATGATCCTTGAGGTCCCTTCCAACCCTGGCCATTCTGTGATTCTGTGATGTTTAACATTATTATGTGTGGATTTTTTTTTTACTCCTAGTACAGGGATAGGCAAAGACCATTCTAGAAAATACTTGGTATTTCAAGTGAAATCCATCTGTGTTGGACCTTAATTTATCCATATTAAGTAGCAGATCTAGCCCTTAAAAAAGCTAGGAGACTGCTCCTTGTGGCAGCATCTATTTGTTCATGAAAAGTGGTTTCTGTTTCAGGAACCGTAAGGGAATGATGAAAGCTGAATTGTTTAAAAATAAATGAACCAATTGTGTTACTGTCTTGCGGGAACCTATTCTGAATTCTCAAGTGTTTATATTATCATCTCAATGGCTGGAAACTACTGTGTTTTGCTTTGGAAAGACTAGTGGAAAAAATTATTCAGCAACTGAGATGGCTTGTTATCCTATTCTAGTGGCTGGACACTTCAGCTACTGCTCGTTTTCGCTCAGTCTTGATGAAGTGCAAAGTACCTTCTTGCTGTCTTCCCTTCTGCCTCAGTAAGGTCAAAATCCATCTTCTCAACCAGTTCTCTTCAGAGAGTTTTAGAATATCATAAAGAAATTCCACTTTTATATTCTAATTAATTTTTTTCTTCCCAGAGAGATGCAAGGGTCATCTCTCTGGGGGGAGCTGAAAACAACCTCATGTCTATCCAAGAAATAATACTGAAGTGGGAGAATATACTAGAAGTTAATGCAGCAGGAGCAGTAAGTATCATTGCCACAATTTCTGAATTTCAGATTTAAGAACAGTTGGCCAATTTTGTCATACAAGCTTACTTAAGTATATATCTACAGGAAGGTAAGGGGAAGAGTATTCTGGGGTCACTACCTTCGCTGAAATGGACTTAAAGGTATTTCTTAGCTATCAAAGTAATTCACACCAGTACAAGTTGCTCTCAGACCAGCCAGGCAAGTCTGCTGGAGAAAGGAGCCTCTGTCCACAAATATTTCAGTAGATCTGCAGGATGTGGTGAACTCCAATAATAGACTTGATTGCCACAAGCCACAGCTGCCTCTATTCTAAGCCAAAGTGCCTGTAGTCTGCAGTAGACCTAGGAATTCACTAGTACTAGGATTAGAGGATTAGTGTTCTTTTCTCCTTTGAGTTAGAACATCCCATTATCTCCTATCACTTCCACTGTTTAGAAAAATAAAAACAATAAAAAAAAACCCTAATAAATAAGGTAAAATTTTATTTTCTGCACTATCATAAGTGTGAAGAAACCTGGTAAGTAGGTTTATTTCTTTTCCTATTAAGCTGCTCTGTTGCTCAAATCTGAATGCTGGATTCTGTCCAGATTTTCAATTCCTATTAGTTATTACCTATGTTCTTGAGCAGGTCTTAGGAGAAAACCTGCACCTGTTTGTCAGCCTGTCTGGTTGCAGGACCTCGAGTATATATTTCTCATTACATAGTCATTATGTAGTTTTCATGAGGTACATTCAGAAGGAATAAGTTTTTAAACATATCTTTAATGTTGACTGAAGATTGCTTGCAAATCTTCAGTGTTCATTTCATGGGGTTGCTTTTCTTTGGCGTGTCCTAATCCAGTATGATTTTCTGACTGGAGAAGTCCTGCATACTTGCCGAAAGAAGGGCCTCAATGGATCACCCCAATTTGCATTTCCAGAGCAGGACTGGTTAGAGTATTCATGGTTAAGATTTGGCAGCTCATTTGTGAAAACCTGCAGTATTGGACACTGCTTCAGCATTCTTTGAGTCTCATATTCCAGCATATTGCAGTGTTTGACTCATCATTGCCGCTATAGATATTTTCTGTGTTTGTAATATGAATGTTCTCTACTTTAGGCCCACTATTTCTTGTCCTAGTAGATGTAGACAGTAGACTAGACTTTTTTCTTGAAGCTCTTTAAAGGTCATTGTGTTCCCTAGCAAAATTTTGCATTGGATCAACGATGTTGCTATTGCGCTCATGCTTTTTGTCACGTATCATGGTTTTAGATCTCACTTTTCTTTCCAGCCAGCACAGATATTTTTCAATATATCGGTTTATTAAGAATTCTTATCTGTTACTCTAGAGAGTACTTGGTTATCTTATTTTAGATAGTTGAGAAATTTTATTAATCACGGATAATTTATATATGGATTTATTATATGCATTTAAAAGAATACATTTAAATGAGCAGTCTGGCATCTGAAAAAGAAATTTATTTAAGCTATCTGTGTCATGAGAGGTCATTGAATATTCGGAATTATTCTAGCAGTAGACAAGAATCCATAATTTTTTTTTTTCTAGAACCATTTCTGTTAATTACATGCTGTCATAAATTTTCTGACAACTCTTTCTAGTGTTATTATCAGTAAAGGTTCATATTACAGTAAAAAGAACTTGACCTTGAACAAACAGGAGTTGGTAGAGTGACATGGAAGTTTCTTAGCCTCCCACAGTCATTAACACTGGAAGGGATTTCAGGATCTGTAGTCCAACCTCCTGCTCAAAGTTGAGTTCTCCAAGCCCTGCAGGCTTCAGAAGGAGTGGCTGGAAAGCTGCCTGATGGAAAGGGACTTTGGTGTACTGATTGACAGTCAGCTGAATATGAGCCAGCAGTGTGCCTAGGTGACCAAGAAGTCCAGTGGCATCCTGGCTTGTATCAGGAATAGCCTGCTGAGCAGGACTAAGGAAGTAGTCCTGCCCCTGTTCTCAGCACTGAGGCCTCACCTCGAGTACTGTGTTCAATTTTGGGCACCGCAGTACAGAAAGGACATTGAGGTTCTGGAGCAGGTCCAAAGAAGGGCAGCAAGGCTGGTGAAGGGCTTGGAGAATATGCCCTACAATGAGTGACTGAAGGAACTGGGGCTGTTCAGTCTGGGGAAGAGGAAGCTGAGGGGAGACATTATTACTCTCTTCCAATGTCTGCGCTTACAGTGAGAGCGGGGTTGGTCTCTTCTCACTGGTGACAGGTGACAGGATGAGGGGAAATGGCCTCAAGTTGCGCAAGGGTAAGTTTAGGTTGGATATCAGGAAAAACTTCTTTACAGAAAGTGTTCTTAAGCACAGGAATAGGCTCCCCAGGGAGATGGTTGAGTCACCATCCCTCGATGTATTTAAAAACCATTTGGATGTGGTGCTCAGGGACATGATGTAGTGGAGGGTTGTTAGAGTTGGGATAGTAAGGTTAGGTTGCAGTTGGACTTGATGATCTTTGAGGTCTTTTCCAACCTGACCAATTCTGTGATTCTGTGATTCAGACCAGGTTGCTCAGGTCTTTATCCAGACAAGTCTTGAAGACTCCCAAGATGGGAAAGTCCACTGTGCCTTTTGGCAAACTGCTCCATATCTTCATAATAAAGATCTTCTTTATATACAGTTAGAAATTTTTGTTTCATTCTTGTGACTGTTTTTCTTTGTTTAATCCACTATGAACATGAATCAGGAGAGTTGGTCAATAATGCCCTTGTGGACATGGGCAGCTTGCTGTCAGTATTTTTAAGCCTGCTACTCTCCAGGCTGAAAAAGCCGTTCTTTCAAATACTCTTCACGTGATGTAGCTTCAGCCCCTTAAGCTGCTTATTGTTTAATCAGTACCTAGAAGAATAATTGCTTTCCTCAGTCTTCTGGCCGTGCTCCTTTTGATATAGTTTGTAGTGCTGTTAGGCTTCGTCTCTGCCAGAGCACGCTGGATTACTTTCAGCCTACTGTTCAGCAGGATCCTCAGGTTCTTTTCAGCAACACTGCTGTATATGCAAACAGACCACAGCCTGCATCTTTGCCAGGAATTAGTCTATTCCAGGCATAGATCTTTGCATTTGTCATCACTGAGTTTTTAAGGCTTCTTTTGGAAATAGCCTGTCTAGATCTGTCTTGGATGACAGCCTGCTTTTAAGAGCATCAGCAATATAGAGTTGTCCCAAATTCATTGTGGGTGCATTCCCTCTCCTTCTCCAGGTAGCTGATAGAGATCCTAAGTAGGATAGAACTTACAGCAGGCCCTTGAAGAACTCTGTCTGTAATGATCATTCAAGCAAACCACGAACTAGTAGCAACAGTATTTTGCCTGATGATTCAACCTTGATTGCCTAATTCTCCAATTCTTCTGAAACTTCACAGAATTATTGATCAGGACAGAAATTATCTAAATGAATGCTTTGCTATCTGAAATAAGAAGGTTCACGGTTCCTTCTGTAAAGGTTACCAGACCATGCATTATGATGCACACTAGGGGAATAAGTGTGGTTTCCTTAAAAGAGAAGTGCAAAATTTAATTACATTCACCTGTTGTGTAATGTAAGATTGATGTTGGTACCTTGATTGAGTTTGAGATGTATGTTGAAAGATGATAATTGTTGTAATATTGGATACTAAGAAAAAAGGGAAAACACAATCAATACTTTGCTTTTCATGGTCATGCCATCCCAGCTGTGTTATTCTTTCCTTTTTCTCTTCCTTTCCCTTTTTTGTTCAACAGCCAGATTAAATTCGACAAAGAAATATGGGTACCAGAAATATTGTTGTATTCCTACTGCAATGCATCATGAGAATGAGTGAATAGATAAATGAGAATCTCAGAGTGGAAAATCAGGTGGTGGCAGTTCAATTCCTGAAGAACTGCAAGCTAAGACTGGCGTTTGGCAACCGATCAGCAAACCTGTACCTCTGAATCATGTTCTGCTATTTGCTTGTTTCTAGACACTTAACTGTGTGGCAGAATTAGGAGTATTGCAAAAAGTAAAGTGAAGGAACCAAGTCATGTGAAGTTTGCTGATTGAGTTACCTCATAAATCCTTTTTTCTTTTAAGTTCCATAACATGAATTGAAATTTAATAATCTGGAGCTAAACTTCATTGCCCAAAGATTGCTCTCTTAACTCGCAGAAAAGGACATCTGCCTTTGCATGCTGAGTGTTACATTTTTCTTCTTTTTAGAAAACAACTTCAGAAAATGGCACAATAATACTAGGTCTAAATTCGCAGTACTGACTTGACCAAAGCACTACGTACTACTCTGAGACAGCCATCACAGAGCTGTATGTGTTTAAATTTGCTTGGAGTAACTTTTCAAATCTACGTAATTAAAGATTTCAGCCTACACATAGACTGAAGCATCCTTTAATATTTAAATGCTGTTCAGAATTAATCAGATATATATAAATGGTCTATAATTATATATATTTAAAAAAACATAATTCTCCATAGTAAGATAACTTTTTCATGGTGAAGTGCAATTCCATAGTATTGGCCAACTATGTTGCCAGTAATGTAAATGGAGAATAGATTTAATGAACTTTTGTACTGTAACATTAACAAGACATTCCAGGACTGTCCTGTTTCTTAGTTTCTGCCAGTATTTTCTTCAAAAATGTGGATGGGTTGCAGCCAGATTCACACTACTACATATTTTCTTTCCAGGATATTTTTGCACCTGGTTTAAAATGAGATATGCCATATTCCTTTTCAATGGAAGAACTCTAAGGCCAATAATTATGTAGAAAAAAATCACTGAATTCTTCATATTGGGCAGTAAAGTTCCAATAAATCTATTTAAAAGGATTGAGGCCTGTGATTTTGTTTTCCTAATATTTACAAAATCTGCTAGCGTGGAAGATTATAGTAACAACCCTTTCTTCAAGCTGATGAGAGAGGTTCAGCATGCACATGGGGTACCCTGATGGGCCCAACGATCCTTTCCTTTGAGGATCTTTGTCATTCTAGTTGCAAAAGTGGCTCTGCTATTTGGAGAGTTAAACTGGCTTACTTTGCAGCTCACTGCAGTTGCATTAATTCTGAGTTACCATAAAATGCAGCTTTGGTGGATTGGCTTGTGGCTCATGATCAACTGATATGGACTGAAACTTCTCTAGCAGTGGTTGCTCAGGATTTGGGGCTCTTGGAGTTGACGTCATGAGGCTCTCTGACAGGTTTGTCTTCGGTACATGGCAAAGTTTATTTTCCTTGTTTCACTATGTAATAAGAGACAGATGACAAACTAAAGCTGGAGTGCTGGTATTTAGAAAAGAAAAAAAGAAAAAAATGCTGGGCCTGTTCATTTTAATTGAATGCAATTCAAAAGACTCTCAGTGCATGTGTGATACTGGTCATTAGCAAGTTGTTTTTACATTAGGTACTGCTAAGGCTGTGGTCTGATGCTTCTGTTTCCCCTTTCTATGAAGGAATCTCATTATATCCCCACAACTTTTTGAAGCATGGATTTTAATTAAAATTGTAATTGTATTTTCCCAGAATGCTTACTTTGTTAACTGAATATCTCATTTGAATCAAACTGAAACAGATTGCATACTTTATTTCAGTTGACAGCACTTAATCTAGATTAATTCGTACTGTTCAACCATTCACTGGTGGAAAATATGAGGTGATGTTGTAGGCATATCTGAGTTTGGCTGCAGTGTAAAAATCAAAGAACTAACATTTTCCAAGAATGCACAACTTCTGTGTAATTGAAAGGTCACATTTGTTCAAGTTTTGAAGTATGACATCATACATGATACATGACCTTTGGAAAGCACACAAAAATATTGTGGAAAGAATGAATATTTAAAGACTACTTCTATTAACTGTATTTCATGGAAGTATAGTTACACATGTTAACACAAATGTGCCAGTGAGGTCTAGACCAAGCAATGGCCTTTGATTTTTTTGCATGTAAGCCTTGTCTGCCTGTATATCTATCTCTGCTACTGTTACTTTCTCATGTTGTATCATTAGATTATCTAAAGAACAACTTGTAAGAGACGTGTGCAGATTTGTCTCTAAGTTAGTTTTTCTCATCTGTTTTGGATTTCAAATGTAAATTTCCCCCTACCCAATTTCTCTCAACATTTGAGAAAGCTGATCCATCCTGTAGTGTAAACTTTGATGTGCTGTTTTATAAGATAGATAAAAATGCTTTTGATCTTGTGCAAAAAAAGGTGAAAGAAAGAATCCCATGATCAATCCACATTCTAAAGTGGCATTGTACCTAAATTCCTTTGCTCAGTAGTTCCTGGTTTGAAATTAAATTTTAAGGAATTTTTAAAAATGTAAGACTTAAGCAAGTATGATTTCCATCAAATCATTGTAATTGCATTGTAATCATTGTATGTGTGAGGTTGGAAGGGGCTGCTGGAGGGACGTCTTGTCTGGACACACTGTTCAAGTTTGCCTATAACAGGTTGCCGAGGACCATGTCCAGACAGCTTAAAGAACTTTAAAGAATCTTAAAAATATTAAAAATATACATCACATGATTAAGTCTTATTAAAATATCACTAGTTTTCTATTTTCAAAATAAATGCTCATATGTTCTAAGAAGATATTTGAAGGTTGAAATTTCGCAGGTAATTTAGAATAGGTTTCCATTTAAATTGGTAAGCCTTTCCTAAGCCTACAAATATGCATGATGATGTATGGTACTGCAGTATATCTTAAAATAATAGATAAATTTCTTATGGAGTATATTTTTCTTAAAATAACTATGCTGCACATATATAGTTAAGATCAGTTTGCCCTAAGCTGTTGATGAGATCGTACGTATTGGTGTATGAATCCATAAGAAGTCTGTACTATTACATATCCACAAACATGAATGTTTGATGGTGTTTGTGAATTCACATTTGTATATACATAAAATGAAAAATAATAGATCTCATCTTTGCTTGTTTGCTTTAGTACAGTGAAGACCTTGTCAAAGGAATTACAGTTGGTGGCTCTCATTTGATACAAAGAATTTGTGCTTAGGTATGTGCAGGTAGTACATTTGAAGGCTGTGTATAGAAGATGAGCAAGACAGGCAGTTCCACACTAGCTAGCAGTTGTGTGTGCATTTGTATTTTACATTTTTTTCCTATTTTTTTTCCACCCGGTAGCTTTTCATTTTTCTTCCAGAAAGCAAACATTGCCTGTCAGTAAGTGTAGATTCTCTGGCTCAGCATAATAAGCATATGACAGAACTTGGATGGAAAAATACCTCAGTCAAATATGTGGTAGATGAAAGAGGACTATTAAGTTAACGTCTGTTTTCATTACTATTGTTTTATACTTACTGCTAATGAAAGCTTTTTTTACTCTTCAATTTAGTTTTTACATTTAATATCTTTAATCAAGCAAACATCACTTTCACATTTTTGCTTTATTTTTTGTGTGAAATATCATTAGTACTGTTGAGCAATCTGTTGATTTAAGCTTTTGTGTTTATTTTAGGTTTACGAGTTGGATGGCATCCCCCTGATTCTAGACAATTGCAGCATTGATGACAACAATCCTTGTATCCTTTATGGAATAATTCTAATATATTAAATATGACACATTTTAGAAAAGTAAAAGAAAGAAGGTGAAGAGTTAAATGTAAGCATGTCAACATTGCTTTCACTCAGTATCTAAGTCTTACTAACCTCAGTAGTTTGTAGCTTATTTTTAATGCTTGGTTCAAAAGTGAGTGAATTCATGAAGATGCTTTCATTAACTGGACATTAAGTAAATTGAAACACAGTTATACTCTACTTCTTAAAACAATAAATATCACTGTTTTACAAATATAAATTCAGACAGCTGATTGTGATAGAACTCCGAATTAAGAATGTATTTGTTGTGTCCGATCTTGGAGCTCTCATTTCAACTGAAATCTATTCAGTAAGCTATAGTAAATCAATTCAATTCACTTATTAAATGTGACTGTGGAGAACTTACTCTAAACATGGAGACAAAGCAGGCAAGCTACAAAATGATAATGTGTATAATCAAGAGTATTAATGATGCAGGTTATTGGAATGTTGAGTAGATTTTAATATAAACAACATAGTTCCTCATTTTTGTTGTTTTTTGTTTCTTCTGGAGTTTAAGAGCAGTCTTTCTAAGACAGAGTTGTTGGAAGGAAATAATTTCACATTGAAGATGGACAGCTATTAACTGGACTGTTCTACCCATCTGTTCATGAACTGCATTGTAATCTTGCTGGTGCGTTAACTAGAGTAGTTGTTTTCTGTCAGCTAATCATTAGTTCTGTATAAGATTCTGATAAATGCATCTGGAAATCAAGTGCCTTTCCAATTTTAAAGTAATGTTAGCTTTCCCATACTGAACTAATATTTTTCTTTTTTCTTTCAACTGATTTAACTCATATGTGTGTCCAGAAGAGGGCTATGAAGATGGTCAGAGAGCTGGACCACTTGTCTTATTGACAGGCTGAGTTGGAGTTTTTCAGCCAAGAAAAGAGTAGGCTCCAGGGAAACTTTGTAGTGGCTTCACTACATGGAACAACGGGTACTGCTTTTAAACTAAAGGAGAGTAGATTTAGATTAGATATATGGGGAAAAGATTATTTACCATGTGTAGAGAGGGTGATCTGTGAACAGGTTGCCCAGAGAAGCTGTGAATGCTCCATCCCCAGAGGCATTCAAGGCCAGGCTAGATGGGCCCCTGGGCAACCTGGTCCACTGAGAGGTGTCCCTGCTTATGTCAGGAATTTTGAACTAGATGGTTGTTAAGGTCTCTTCCAATTCAAACCATTCTGTACTTTTTATGAAAAAGCTTCTTTGTAACAAGTATCATTAAAAAAAAGAAAAGTTGTGAAAATGTTTCCATACATGATGTAGATAGGTAGATGATACGTAGACGATGTAGAACATCATCTACATATAAATATGTCATAAAAGGGTAGGTGGAGAAGTAATGAATGTGAAGTGTCCATCAACTTATCACTACTTGCCTTATGTGTAATGTTTTTATGTTAATCACATTTCCTGCAGAGGGAATCTTGGCAGTGTGTCTGACAGTGCATTGAACAGTAGAGCAGTACTTCCCTGTTCCCATTCTGGAAAGAGGCACTGCTGGGTTGCAGAACGAGCAGGATCCCATTATCCTTCTCCAAGCAAAAGAGCAGCCCTGAAAAAAACATAGTAAGGAGCTTTGATCCTGAGTGACTGTTCCTTTGCTTGAAAGCACAACCATGCAGCAACTTTTGGAATCTTTCTATGACTAATTTTTCATTCTAACTGTTAGGAAAAGAGAATAATTTGAGGCCTTCAAAGAGTAGAACTGTAATTTACAGTCTTGAGTGAAAAGAAAATAAAATACCATGGGAGCTTTTACTAAATTGTCAAAGTTCTTACAACTTCTGGTACAAACCAGCATTTTATGGCTGAACTATAAACTTCTTGCCAGAAGTTAAAACTTCACTTAATTGGTTTTAACGGTTTACTAAACATAGTGACACATCTTAATATGAGCTTTCATCACTGATCCATAGCATGCAGGTACGTGAAAATGTAGTAGCACTTGGGCAGAGTAGAGACTAGCCTGCTGTGGAAAAATTTGCTTTGTCAGCTTTTGGAGAGCAGTTTCTGGCTACTGCATTTATTGTTTTGGCATGAAGTTATTCCAAACAGTGCTGTACTGCTTGAATTTATTGCTTCCCTGCTTCTCTTCTGCCTGTTAGCATTCCTTGTCTGCTGTGTACTGAGCTGTCTGTATCCAATTCAGCTTTTATCTGCTTCTTAGAATGTTTGGATTCTTCCAGACCCCATAAACCAAGGCCTCGGTAGCATGTGGGTGTCCAGCTCCGTTGCATTGCATAGCATTCGTTTGAAGAGATTTTACTAATTCCCATCTACCTCTTAGCACCCAGTTCTGCCTGGAACAAACCCATTTTGTGGTGCTTGTGAAACAGAACAGTGCTCTTACTGATTTGAAAGCATACTTGCTTAAAATTGAAACATACCCGCATTGTAACCTTGCAATCCAGAGAGAATGTACTTTGTCTCCTTTCAAGGAATATTTCTTAAAGAAAGTATATAGACATCTCTTGAGATAGATGTTGAAAGAGTTGCTGAAAATTGAATACAATCACTCACCTCCCAAGAGGATGTAAAATGCTGCAAGGAAGGGAAATCATTCTGTAGCTCTTCAACATGGGTTTCTTTAGGAAGTCATGTCCAGAAACTTTCCTTTGTATTCTTTTTTTCCTAGGGCCTTTTTTTCTGGTTTCAGGCTGTGTTGCTTGTGTCTCCTTTTGTAAAAATGGCTGGAAAAGCTTCAGCTAGTTTCCTTTAATATAAGATCATCTTGTATTTTCCCCTAAAGCTCTGTGTAGATGCACATTTTTATTTGAGCTTTGTCTGTTCTGAGACATCCAAGCTCAATAGCTAAGCTGTTGTTAGATTTTCTACATAAAACAAAGTAAATGCTCTGATTTTGAAGATTTTATCGAGTTCTGCCTCCAAGTCAAACCTACAAAATTGTCTAAAGAAGGTGTAATTGTGGTAAAAGTGATACAATTCTTTTCTGGGTAGAAAAAAATCATTTTCCTACAATATGCAGTTCATCAGGAAAAAGTAAACTGCCATGTTAGATCTTAAGAGTCCTTTATTATTTTTGAGAGGAGAAATCTTATTTAATAAATCTCTTTTTTTTTTTTTTTGCATATTGAAGCACACTGAAAGAGAAATGGGTCTGCTCTTATCTTAAAATGAATTCCTATGTAAACCTGTCATTACTATAAAATTGCATCCTTTGAGTTCTCGAACAACTTTGTAATGTGCATAGAAATACCAGGAAGTTCATTAGTTATAAAATTACAAGCTGAAGTTCAGCTGATATGTTTGCATTACTTCAGCTTTTTTCAATTTGAATTCATATTTTGGTGTCTAGAATAAAATGTATTTTATTCTGCTCCCTTAGCCATCATCTTCCTCATATCTGACAGATGATAGCATCAGAAAAGGGCCCATCTCCTCATCTGCTACCTTTTTCTCATCTCTTACTGCTCCTTCCAGCTTCGTTTCTGACCTTTCACAGGTACCAGTTGCTTAGCACAAGAAAGGAGGCTAGCCCATTCTGATCAAAGTATTGTTGATCCCCAACATCCAAAAATAGATATTTATTATTGAAGACATTTCAGTTTACCTTAACTCACAGTGGCACTCTCTGAAAGTTGTTCTCTGTTTTTCGCATCTTCCTGACATTTAGGCTCATCCAGGAGTAGTACATAGGCATGCATCTTTCTTTTTAAAATGTAATGACTGCCCTTAAAAATACTTATTGCAAATTTACAAATGGTCATTGCATTCAGAACACTGCAATGTAGTAACTGCTAGTTAGTGGTCAATTTTGAAGATGAGAAGTGAAATGCAGTTTTGAAAACATAATATTTTGATTTTGGGAGATTGCTTACCAGTCTTAAAGTTATGAGATTCCTTTAGTCAGTTTTCGATACATTGATTTTGTGACAGAAGTTAATTGGAATTCATCTTCTGCAGGTGTCTATGTTATGTTAACCCTAATTAGGCATGTTTTTCTGTTAGTGAAAGTGCAGTCACACATAGGAAAAAAAAAAAGATATTGTTGTGTGGTATGTGCATGCATACTTGTATGAGTAAACACCCAGATGGCTTTGTTTCATCAATAAACATATTCAGCATTAGTGAAAGGAGCTGTGGCTACTGTGGATATCCATACATTGTCTTTAGTCCTTAGTTTGAGTAATTTGAATTGTGGATGGAAATGGAGCAAAAGAAGTTAATTTTCAGATGCTCCTTCCATAAGCCTTATTCTGACTTGATGACAGCAACAGGTATAATTGTGGTTCATGAAACTTTTAGCTGGAATTAGAAGAAATCCAGTTGCTATGGTCTACAACAATGGTCATTTGTTTTTGTGAGTTGCCAGCAAAAACTTTAGGGGGAACTGACAGACATTTTATTTCTGAGTTACAGAGTACCACGTAAAACAAGCCACATACAGTGAAAAAGCCTCACTGCTGAATAGAAGCCAGCAGAAAGCAAAAACAGGAGTGCGACTTGACTTTTTAGAGTAAATCATGATATTGTTGAGCATTTTCATGTAAATGTGGCTATCCCTTTTTGTCTGGGAAGAAAAGACAGCATAATATTATATCGGTAATGGTTATCTTTCTTTGGAAAGCTTGCTTTAGGCACTGCCTCTGCATTCACCATTTTAAAATGAACTATTTGACTGTATTTTCATGACATACTTAAAACAACATTATTTCAATGGCTATGGTCAATGCAAAAGAACTCAACTACTGATGAAAACTCTCCACAGCCTGTCAAGTTCTGTCCATTTGGAAGAAATTACCCTTGTCCTCATCCCATAGACAGCTTCTTTGGTGCATAAGTCTGAAGTCTGCTTGGGTTAAAAAGAATTGTGTTCTTTGGCAGAGGGCTGCAGTTTTCCATTATCGCAGGCTGCTGCTGCTGCAACCCTGATCCTCTGATATAGAACACTGTGAGAATCTTAATTGCTCCAAACCAGTGCTGGTTGGCACTGTGACTTTAACAAAAAGGTAGTAGTGACTCAGTTTTTAGTGTCCCCACAGTGGCTGAGGAGCTACAGATTGGCAGTAAAAAAAAAAAGGGACTTGTCAGCACAGTTGAAGAGCAGAAACTTGTTGACCTGGACCTTTAGGTTCATATTGGCAGAGACAATAGCTAAATAGCATCTGAGTAGCAGGTGACTACTATAGGTGGAAATAAAATGAAAATTAAAACTGTCAAGCAGGAAGAAATCATGTAGTGGCATACGCTGGTTCAATCCAATTGAACTCCCACATGCTGACAATTCTTTTTTAAATCCCTAGAATGCATGGAGAATTTCTGGTTAATGGCATATACACAAATTTCAGGTTCCTTTCTGTGTTTTCTATTCAGATGAACCAGTCAGAAGTTAGAACAGGTGCAAGTATGACTGTTTGCTGAGTAAGTACAGTCCCTGAGAGGGGCGTATTTCTTTCACCTTGTTCAGCAGATGACATCATGTTTCTGCAAGTTGCTGTGAACTCTTTGTAGCTATATTTTGTTTGATACTAATGGAGCCTATGGGGTCCACGTGGTACACAGGGGAGTCCTTTAGTGTTGTACAATAATGGATTCTGTAGCAGCTGCAGTGGGCCCACTTTGTAAATGATTCCCAAGAGGCTTCAAACTTCTCATGATGAAAAGAAAAACAAAGCTATTCCTCAATGATGCTTTTGGTTTTAGTTGTGAAGGTCATCTGCCCACCAGTGTCTATTTCTGTCACTATACGTGTGGGGATCTTTACGCTCATGAAAGGAGCATTGCAAGTAGCCGGTCTTGTTCTTACAGAAGTGTTAGGGGACCAAAGAAGTGTGGATTCTATCATAAGTAGTGCATTGTGTTATGTTGTGTTTTTTTTTAATAGGATATTGAGTGAAGTATCCAAAGTGGGACTTCTATAAAGAGACAAGATCAAGGTTTGTGGTCCCTGTTGAAAAGGGCACAGAAGGCATTTGTGTAACTTAATCCTACTTTGAATCACTCTTGACATTGACTTCCCATCTTAAGAATTGGAATGTAACTTCCATGTCTTAACCCACTGTTTATCTTTTCTATATTTTGAAAATTATTTGGAACAGAACCCACCTAGAATTAACAAAAAGAACCAAGAAAAAAAAAAAAAGACTTAATCCTTATATTTGGTTGATTTAATTTCTGACTCAGTGCACTTCTGAAGCATTTATTTTATCGGAGGAAAAATATCTACTTGAGGTTGAGAACAAAAAATGTAGGGTTTTCTTGTGAGATGTTCTGCATCAGTTGGCTGGATCAGTAATAAAGTTTCTTTTTTTTTTTATAAATACAAAGTCCTCCTTAATATAAGACCACAGGAGGAATGTAGTGTGCAGCTCGTGGAGAGATTGTCTGGGAAATGAAAGTTCTGCCTCCTTTTTTTCTCAGCTTCTTGATTTGGGAAGAAAATTGGGAGTTACAATTCTGGTATCAAATTTCTAGCTTCATTTCATATATAACATGACTTTCTTAGTTCTTTAGAGTACATAAAGGTACTTTCCTGGTAAATGAAATTGATGCTACATTGTGATGTCTTAATTAGTTCACAGTTGCCAAGCATATTGGGGTTTTTGCCTAACATGCAACTCTCGTAGAAGATAACGAAAAAAATCCCCAAACTCTCAGAATTAATTTATAGAGGTTTTTTCTTCGAGAACTGTTAATAGATCAAATTTATTTGGGCGTTTAACAGTGGCATATTTCAAATTGCTGATTCCTTAATTTCATGAATGATTGGTGAGAATACTGAAATACAAATTTCATAGGGAAGTTAGTATTAGTTTTCTTGAGGATACATAAAATACTAAAGCAGATTTGATGGCATGCAAATATGAAGTCTGTTCCTTACTATTTTACTTCTCCTCACTTGCAACAAATGACAACTGTAATCAATAATGTGTGTGCTGGAGAATGTTTAACAGAGCTATACAGAAAGCAAGAAGACTCTTTCAAATGTCACATTAAAATACTTGTAATCCCTTGAAAAGAGTAATCTATGTAAGCACCAACTCATGCATGTAAAACTAAAGAATTTAATAATTCTGTTTCTAAATGAAATATTGTCGTATTTATCTTCCGTCCTAATCGTCTTGGTGGACTGAAATCCATGACAGGCTTGAGACTAAAGCAGATCTTTAGTTACCAAGAGCACAAAATAAACAAACAAACAAATAAAAGATTTTTTTGTTGTTTTTATAGCTCGAACAGCTTGCTTAATTTTTTGGTAGGCTTTTAAAAAAATTCTCTGAATTGAGACGAAAAATTTGAGTCCTAAAGGTGTTTTTTGTTTGTTCTGTTTGCTTGTTTAAATAAACCTAAGGATGGTTCAAAAATATTGCTGAGTATGGAATGCCTCCTACAACTGCCTTAGCGTATTTCAGTCCTCCTTCTTGATGTTGTTTTTTTGCATGCCTCAAAGAAAAATTCAGATGTAATATGGCTAATTATTGTATTTTTACATAATTACATTATGTAATTATGTTCTGCATAATATCTTTATTTTGACATTTTTCTGTTGTTCCATTATCTGTCAGTATTGTTAAAACAGTCTGTACTTTCAGCTGGTGAATGCATTGTCTTTCATAGCTTCTTCCTGATCCTTTTGTCTTTTTCCTTCTCTTCCCTGGATCTTTGCATAGTCTTTGTTCTTGTAATTTCCAAAATGTTTTCCAAAATCTAACCTTTGCATTCTGTCTCCCTAAGAGTATTTTTGCAGTCCCCACTTACCCTGATGATTTGTTCTTATCTCTTAGTGTTCCTTCAAAGAAATGCTGACATTTCCTGTGATCACAGCATTTGTAATGGTGGCCAGTGGCTATCTGCAAAACATGATGGAAAAAGCTTAGTTGGTTATAATTCAGTTGCATCTTTCAAAACACCCATTGGTTTGACAGATGTTATTTTTAGACGCATGCTGGATCTCATCTAATATCTATGACACTGGAACTGGAGTTTCATTTACCTTCGTTGTTTTATTTGTCATGAAGTGACATTTGAAATTACTGAAAGCATTAGTGTGGGAGTTAGAGCACCTGCATTATTCAGAAACCCTTAATCCGTAAAATACTTGAGTACTATGCTGAAAAGTGGGTAGGCATAGAGATCCTTGTTGAATAATCTACACATGTAGTTGAATCTCTATTAAAAATAGAAAAAGCTTCTATCCAAATTGTGATTCTGCTTATCTCACTTTCTTAGTTTTCAGAAATATAGATTAGAGTTATTGTGACTGCATTTCATGTGTTAAGATGTTTTTTCCAGTCTAGTGCAAAATTGTTTAAAGTTCTATTTGACCTCTTTAATTTCCATTTTAATAAGGGTTTTAGAAAAGCTGTTTATTTCTGCATGTATACATACAAATGTGCATGAATGTATGTCTCTGTATGGGTGGAGCTTATTTGTTTGTATGTCTAAGGAAATTTAAGATGACCACACTCTTCCTGATATCTGTTGAGTTTGTTAACGCAATTACCATCCCCCTTGCTTCAGTTCTTTAAGCCTCAGTGCTTGCAGTAAGCTTTAGTAGTTATTTGATACATGAGTTTCAACATAGTGGAATTTTAATTTTTTCTTTCTGTACTTGGGAAAAGAAGATAAGCTGAGGCATTTTGAACATGTAACAGTAATTGAAGCTTTTTCTTCTTATTGTACCTATTTCCTAACTTTCTAGTACCTGTTATAGATAACTAGTGCTTAAGCTTAGTTGTCATGAATTCTTAAAACAAGAGTAGTGTAATAGAATATAGTAACTGTAGTGTATTAGCTTGAAATATATCAAGAGCGTGATTATTTCTGTTTTGATTTATTTACTCATTACTCATAAATTATGAGTTTCTATTAAAAGTAAGTCATAATTTTTAAAAAATGGGCAACTTAAGCAGTGAAAATGAATGTGTCATATTCATGGTCTTAAGCTAGTATTAAAAGTCCGAGTATAGGAAAAATTGTAACAAAGTAGAGGTTATGGCTTACATTAAAAAAAAAAAAAAAATTAAGCCATTGCATAAGACATTATTAAAATAATGTAAAAACATAGCTTGGTGTAACTAAGTATGTAGTATGGCTTTAGTAGCTTCATAGTACTTGACAGAAATTATGTTTAATTTCTTAGTGTGCTAAGGTGTGTTGACATTATCCTTTTTAGTCCTGAAGAGAATGAAAGGAGCCACATAGAATATGGATTAAATGTTTCTTAGCTGACAAATGTAAAAACATATATATAAGGAGCTTGGATATAGTAAACTTTTCAGTGGTGTCTAGTGTGATCTGCTAACCTAGAAATACAAGTGAAACAGGTGGGAAAAAAATCTATATAATTACTCGAGTAAGTCAAATTACTGAAGTAGTATACATCAATTTAACGAAAATCAGGTACCAGTTATCTGGCCATCACTGATGTGGGCTGTGTATAACTAAAATCAGACAAGCAAGCCCTGAAAGAAAGAGTCTCAAAATCTGGATCTGTCCATTGCATAGTTAAGTAGTGCTGGAAAAGTATTTCCAAATAACATGAAGAGCTAGAACTCTATTTTTGAGGGCAGTGCTAAGAGGCCACCTGGATGTTTTTGGGTTATCTTTTTCATTTTAATGAAATTACTCAGAAAAAAAGCTGAAAGGAGCAGGCAGCTGGTGTTGCCCTTGTAGCCAAATAGCAAATTTTGGCATAATTCATCACATAAACCCGGTGCCTGAACTTCAGAAGAAGCACTGAAAAGTACAAATGGAAGGAAGAGGGGTCAAGAATGTAGGAAAGCATCTTTTGTCTTCCTCTGTTTCTGTGGTTAGTTCATAAAAAGATCCGTACTGATTGCTGTGATCAAGATTTGTAATGGTGGTGGTGGTGGTGTTTTTCACATCCATAATAAAAGTTAGTGTTTGAAAAAGCCTAAACTGTAAAGAAATCTCAGACTGTAATGAGTGAAAAGATTTAGCCAGTGGAATATTAAGGATTCAGTGAAATCTCCCAGTCAATACTGGATATCTTTCAGAAAAATACGTAAAAAATATGAATAAAACAGAATTGACAGGCTCGATTTCAAGAGTGCCTTAAATTTCAGTGGTCTGTATTCTTTGCAGAAGTGTTGGACTAAAGATCAGTAATTGCCCATTCGGGTCTTAAATTGTTGGCCGTAGATGTTTAGTTGGATTAAATTTCACTGGAAGTTATAGATGAGACATAACATACCTATAATATACCTATTATACATAGTACATCAGCTCAGTTTTAAAGGAAACTGTATACCAAAGACATGTTTTCAGAAACAGCTAACAGGTAGGATGTTTGGAGACTGGTAGAAGTATATGTAGCTATAAGAAGATGATGTTTGGTGAAGGAAAAAATTACTGCTGGAAGGTTGAGGAACAGAAAATATGCAGTATGTAATTATTTTCTCCTACAGATGTTTCTTAATTTCTTTAGACTGTGAATTATACGCAGTCCTAATATTGAAACTATTTGGTAGTTTGGCCCATTGATCTTTTCTGAAATCATATCATTTGAGATCTTGCTCTGGCAAAGCAATATTATTCTGCAGAGTAGAATTCTAACTGTAAACCTTAGTTCAGATTTTTATGGGTAGGCTTTCTTTCTTAATCTAAATAGCTCATGGAGGTGGGTTTGGACTTGAAGTGCTTGTACCAATCTGCTCCTTCCCTCCTAGTGAGAAGGAGGAGGAAGAGAAGGGCAGGGCTGGCTGCAGGCACCTTAATAGTGCATTTCCAGCAAAGCTTTGCTGCCACATAGTGGTCAAGATTGAAGCTGGCTTGGAGGTGGATGGTCTAACTCTCCTACTGACCTATGAGCAAAAATGAGAGAGGTGCAGTGAAATTGAACCTCTGTTCTCAGTTCCCCGATGCTATAGATCAGGAATAAATGCCTCTTACAGCATCCAGTGTACTTCCACCTTTGAAGCTGCTATATGAGATGAGTTTGATTGCACTCTCTGCAAGAGCCAGGTCAAGCAGGGTGAGGGGAAGGACATTCCTGGCTGATAAGGCACTGCCTGTTTCCAGCTTTTTAATTCAGGATGTGGCAACTGCAGACATGGATGGTGTTGACTCCTGTGGAATCTGCTAAGTAAAAATACAACAACCAAAGAATTTTAGGCCTTTTTGTTGTAGCTTCTAAGCAGAATATTCCAAGTTTGCATAGACTGAATTCCTAAAGCTTTCTGATGGTGATAATCAAATGTCAGGAATAAATGGAGTCCCAAACATGTGCTCCAAAAATATTACATAACTTCTTCAAAATAAGTAAATATGTTAAGATCCTTAGATCTTTATGTTTTCTATGATTACTTTTTTCAGGTAATGTCTTCAACCTATAGACCTGTTCCAGAAAAGCTTTTTGAGAAGAAGGACAGCTTTAACTATTGCATAAAACTTATTTACAGATGAAGGAAAAGTTTTAAGAAATTGATGTCATTTTCTACAGCTTCTAGTACTACAAAAAACTACTAAAATCCCCAATAGGGAGAGACTTGTAGAACTTTGTAAGCTATTTGTCTGACAGTGAGGGACCAAAATCATGACTATCTTCTACATGTGGTCAGTCATAGCGCATTAATAACAAACGTGATTAACAGTGCCAGTAGCTGTCTAGAGACCTGTTTTAATGGTGAGAAAAATTGTTTTGAAGTTGCTGTGGTATGAAAGTACTTAAAATGACTTGAAAGTCTTAACAGGAAGATCTTTTTATTTCTCGCCAGGGTGATCCAGTCAGGTCCATAAGTGGAAGTGATTCTTGTAATTTAACACTTCAGTATTTCATTCTTGTCTGTAGAAGTTGTAGCAAGAATTGGATTGTGTGCTGAAGACTGGAAAGTATAAAATATAGTTAGCAAGGACTGTGTTTTGATTAACTCTGGTTTCCAGTCCTATAGACCTGTTCCAGAAAAGCTTTTTGAGAAGAAAGACAGCTTTAGCTATTGCATAAAATGTCAGTTTAATTATGATTCCAAATTGTGTGGGTTGTCAGTCTTGATAATGTTTTGTATCTCTTCCTATATTTGGTTTGAATAAACTTAATGTTTAAGTAGTCAAAAAATCTGAATTAAATGAGTTAATGAAATCAGACAAGGAATATCATCTTTTACTCCTTTCGACAACTGACTGTTGTGGAAGAGAGTTTCCAAAGCAATTGTTTAATTATAGAAAAACTAATGTAGTGCAGGTAATTCTCAAACTGAAACAAATAAAAGTATCTGAACTATGTAGCATATCAGGCCTCCACCAATTATGTTACATATAGAAATTCTCAGAAATAATAAACATCAAGAGAACTTAAGAAGAACAAAGTACATATTTCAGTCTCCTTGCCCCTATTCTTTAATGTCCTATATCAGTTAATGATAATACTGAACTTGCTTGAGAACTTACTTTCCTTTTTCAAGCAAAGTACTTTCAGCATTACTTATGTATTCATGCTTATCTACCAAGTCAGATTCAAAACTCATTAATAATTATGTCCACTCTTTTTCATCTGTAGAATCCATACTGTTGTACAGAACAATTCATAAAGATCACAGAATCACAGAATTGCAGGATTTGGAAGGGACCTCAGTAGATCATTGAGTCCAGCTCCCTGCTAAAGCAGGTACTCTACAAAAGGTCTTACTGGTAGGCATCCAGACGGATCTTGATTATTCCCATAGGTGAGTCCACAGCCTCTCTGTATAACCTGTTCCAACGCTCCATCATCCTTAATGTACAGAAATTCTTCCACATGTTAGTACAGAACTTCCTATGTTCAACTTTTAGGCCATTACTCCTTGTCCTGCTGCTATGAAGCACCAAGAAGAGATGTCCCTTTGGTGAATCCATTATGACTACTCCTGATAACCTTCTCTTCCAATTGCTTAGAGAGAGTATACAAAACATGTTGTTCCATCACCTTTCCAGGAACAGAAGTGCAGTCGTGGAGGTTACAACAGACTTAGCAAATTTGAGTACCTGAGATGAGAATGAGAAGGAGGAGTTGTTTTTTTTTTATCAGTCCACCTCTCCAGTAATGCTTCACAACAGGGTATTGGTTATTGGCTCCTGACAACACGCAATTGTATTTTCATATGGCAGTAAACTCCTAAATCAGTCAGTATTTTATTGCTAGCACTAGCTTGCTCTTGCAGCCTGTGGTAGCAGAATCCATAAGAAAATAAAGAATAGAATTATGAAAAGTTCCCTTTTGCAGTCAATGGCAAAATTACTAGAGAATTCACGGGACATAGTTTTTGTATTTGTTAATTACAGATAGCAACACTTTTTATTCTTTAGGGCAGACACCTTTCCTTTCTGCCTCCTTGCCTCCTCCCTGCCAGTTGAAGTTATGATCCAGAGGAGATTGATGGTTAAATTGCTGTTTGAAAACTTGTTACACAAGTGTGAAACACTAAACAAGGTGGTTCTGTATTGTTTGTGTAAGTAAAAATAATTTAGGAATCATATAGCATACAGTACTAAAGTGCATTGGAAAAGAATTTCTATACATATACTTGTTTACTGGACACGGTCTAGTAGTGAAGCTCCTGCAAAAATGAAATTAAATTTTAATTTCTTTTGTATGCCCTCTCCACTGCAATAGAGAGATGTAATCTTCACTTCCTTGTCTGTAACATTAATTTGACACTGCAGTATGTTCTGCTGGAAAAATCTAGACAGCATTACTCCAGTCAGCTCTACAGTGCTTGCTACATTTCTTTTATGCTGTATGACAAACAGGCTCATGCTGTTATTTGTAGTAACTATGGAAACTTTAGAAGCTCTCTTTCTAAAGCTGAGCTTACAATAAAGTGCTTAAATTGTTGGTAGGATTAGAGACTCTCGAATATGTTTAATTTTCTCTGTGTGTCTCTATTTTTGGAGAGGAGCAAGAGGGTAATGTGAATATTAACTGGCGACTAGCTTTAATCTCTGCTGACACTTAAGACTGTCTAGTTCTGCACACAGCCATCCAAAGGTCTTAGCCTCACACAGCATGTGAACAAGGGAAATCATGCATATTCATGCCTGAATTTACAATGGAAAACCTGTATACAGAAAAGAGTTTTTGAATGAGTGAAAAACGTTATTGAAACCATTTTGCAGCTTCAGCTACAGTAGTCAATAATGATAAATGCCATAATGCTGACAGAGTTCATAAAATAATGGGGGTGTCTTAGATATTATCTAAGCATGAATGGATATGATAATAGGAAAACATCATTTGCTGTGGATTTTAGAAGTGCAGCAGGAGTATTCCCAAGACAAAAAAAAAAAAAAAAAAAAAAAGAGCACTTTTTTATTTTCTGGGAGGCTCTTTGCATGAAAACTATCAGTCTTTGAATTTTTTTTTTTTAATTTTTTTTTTAAGGAGATATTTTTTTATGCAAGTGAAATTCAGTGTTGCGGTTTAACACCAGAGAACTCTGCACCTCCTCCTAGGAGAAGAGCCATGGGGGTGACAGCATTTTTCTCAAATACACTGGAAGAACTTCATGTTACTTTCTGGCATTCATTAAATGCCCTAAATTGGAGCTAAGGCTGATAGGTATCAGCCTCTTTCCATGTGCTTATTCATCTCCATTCGTTGCATGTTCCAGCATTCTGAAGTTTTTTCTCTCCATTGAAGCTGACTAAGGAGATTCTGCTTCTGTATGATTGGATTTCTGTGATATTTTGTTGTTTTTTTTATACACAAATGTAATCTTCAGTGGAAATACTCAGTTTATCTAACTTACATACATTTTTTGGCACTTGTCTTTTCATTTAACCGTAGTAGTGATAAACTGTCAGAAGACAATACATTGATTCTCTGTCAGGTTCACCTTTTTAGGTTTCCATGTGAAATACGATTTTCTTTTCTACATTCCTCTACCTTGTCATTACCCCACTTGGATCCAGCCTTTGGCCAGAATAAATGACAGAAGTGTGCAGTGTGTTCCCTGACAGTTTGAAAAACTGTTGGAAAAATAGTGTTATATTTGTTGCTGCTTTACCACTTTTGATTTCCAGTTTTGTGCTGCGTGAATGTTTAAGTAAATACGAATTACTGCTAAAGGGCAGGGGGCCGTTTCACTAATGCATGCCAGTGCAGTATTGTTCCCTAGCATGTATGTTTCCTCTGATGTTTGGCCAATATACTCTTCATTTAAACATTTCTCTCTGTTGAGGATTCCTTGTGGGCTTTTTATTTCAGTCTAGTATTTTTTGGCATTAAACTATATCTGTGGTTATGAGGAGACAGGATTGAGGTGGGCACAACATTCAGTGCAAGATATGTACAGAAAGTATTAAGACTGTTGTAAGAATACATGTGCAGTGGCTGGTGCAGAAATAGCAGATTTTGCAAATGTTATCATGATAGACTGTGTAACAATGTCCAATTTGCATATTTTATTCTTTTGGCTGAGATTCCCATCTTCCCCCATTGATTTTCCCCTCCAGTCACGCCCTGGCAAATGCCCATAACAGCACTATCTCATCTCTCTGCTTAGACACTGTCCAGCCCAAAACACATCAATGAGATGAGTAAATTATGCATATTCTTCTACTGGATGTGAAGCTACATGTACTAAATAATTGGTGCCCTGCAGGCAAACCACTTTTGTGTGATGCAGAATTGCTTGCCTCCCGTACGGGTAACTTGGGAAAGATTATATCATCACACAGCTTTTCAGTTACAGAATTAGGGCTAACAACTCTGACACTTCATAAAATGAACAGTGTAGCTCATTTGGAAAATGCCTGACTGATAATCCTGGGAGTTAAAATCCTTTGCCTATGTCCCTAATGTGTGCCTCAATCCTGGCCTCAAGGGCCCACCTTAGAAGGTGAATAAGTTGCAGCTTGTGCCCATTTAAACACGAGCAGGAACTACCTGCCGCTGATCATAGTGTCTTTTATGTTGGCGAGGTTGTAAAAGCATCCAGGCACAAAGAACTGAATCTACATAATTTTAAAGGCTAAATATTTTAAGTGTCTCCCACATTCTTCTGCTATTTTTAGTTGTTAGCATGGATGTGTTTCTCTTTATCTGTGTTTCTTCAACGTTTGCAGTGAGAGTAATCAGTCATCTTCTTGCTTGTTCCTGTACAGTTCATGTTGTTTGCCGGTTCTCAGATGTGCAGTGTTGAGGTGTTAGGACTGTAAGCACAGTGAAGTGAATGATTTTATCTTCTATTTTAATCTTATTAAGAAGTTTATTAGCACAGTTCAATTAGCTATCATTCTATTTTTTAAAATGTCCTTTTAATTCCTGCAGTTTGTGTTCTTTTTAAATTTTTATTCAAGATAAAACCTAGTAAACTTGACTGAAGTTAATGAATGTACCTCATTTAAACGTAAATTACTTCATATGCAAGTCTTTTGGGTACAGGGACATAATCTGTAGGTTTTTTCAAACCCTTGATTTCTTCTGTTTTTCTGGGTTTGAGGGAATGGGGGGAAAGATGTTAACAAATTACAATGAAAAAGAAAAAAAAAAATTAAATAATGATCCTTAACTCTATTCAACAGTTCTGAACCAGTGGGCAGTATATGCCATCCGAAATCTCACTGAACAAAATGAAAGAAACCAACAGCTTATTGCCCAGATGGAGGAGAAAGGGCTGGCAGATAATTCTGCCCTTGAGAGTATGGGTTTACAGATAGAGAAACAAGATGAGAAGTTAATTCTGAGATCTGCCAGAAAAAAGCCTTCATGAACAAAAAAATTAAGAACAGTTGATTCATTAAAAGAGGATTTCTCTTTTAAAATGTTTTCCCTGCTGAGACAATCAAGACTTCTTCAATTTTAGTTCCAGTTGGCTGAATGTGTTCTGTTCATTCTTGGAGAAACTGCCATACGATTGTTCTCCCTTCCTGTTGTAAACAAAGAGATATGTCTGCTTTTTCTATATACGTAGGGTAGATGAATTTATGGAGAAAAATCCTTCTTTTTCACACGGTTGAAATGTCATTACTTTCCTGTTTCATTAGTGCAAAGATGACCTATTGAGTTAGAATTTCCTTTGCTAAGCCTGAGGGCAACTATCATTAAAAAACACAACTAAAATAACTACTTTGCAGTTTGCCCTCTATATTTTACAAGATCTGTGCTGAACCAGGGCAAAACAGTGAAAGTTTTTTGTTTTCTCTCATTATGCTTAAATAACGGTCCTTACATAAAGATCAGTGGAATGTTGAATGTACGTAAATATTTAGTGAATTAAACAAAACATGCCTTCAGCATATTAAATTGTTAATAAATTGTGTTTTCTGCCTTGATACCTTTCACTCTTTGTGACAAGTATATTAAAAACAAAGCTGAAGCTGTTGTGGCAACAGATGCTACATTCCTTTGCACTGGGGCATGTCTCTGTTTTGGAGACTTTGGTGTTTGTTTGAATTTTATTTGTTCCTTTGGATGGTAAGTCAGCCCACTTTCCTTTTATTTTGCACTTCTCATGGGTTTTCTGAACTCTGGCAGACTGCTGAAGAGGTAGTTTCTCACTGTGATTAATTCTAGCAGATTCTTTTCACCCCTCTGCCTTTCCAAAACATTGACAAAACTCATTTCCAGTTAATTAATTCAAGAGAGGCAGAAGAATGGAGGGCCCTGCCTCTTCATTTTGGGTACCCTCCTATATTGTTGTTGGACCCTGCCACTGTGGAATGTGGCATGAATGAGATGGGGCTTGAGAAGGGGGGCTGAGAAAGGGGAGGATTGGTGGGGGTGGGGTGGGAGTGGGTTGGGGGGGGTAGTTAAGGTTAACACTGTGTTTGCCATACCTTGCCCTGGTATTGAAGAAATGTAGTCCTCCACGTATCAACCAAATAAGAATTACAACTTAACGTTACTAGCTCTTATGTATCGCTGCTTTCATTTGCTTATCTTCAGTCTAAACGGAAAGGTCCCAGAAAAGTTAAATTGTTTATGTTTTTGTAATTGAATCAATTCTCAACTGGAAAGGTAAGGTTATGTCCTGAAACTACTTGTAACAGACTTTGTGCCACATGCATCAGCTTCACTTCTCAAATCCAGTTTTGTACTTAAAAATGGAAAGAAAAAAAAAAGTACAACGTACTTTGAACTCTGGGAAATTTATTTTGCTGCTTAAAACTGATAAGGAGTTTAGCCAGGTTACTAAGATCTTCTCAGTTTTACTGTAAGACTTCAATGTCATTCATTCTGAATGGATGGAACTATGAACTTGATCTAGTGAGATTTTAGTCACATTTTGGTTTTCAAGGCCATGATACAAAATTGCAAGGTCTTCATGTGTTTATTAAGTAAAGGATATAAGTAAAGGGATAATGACTAGGAAAAAAGACTGTACTTGTTTCTTTGTTTGTTTGTTTTTCTTTTAGTGACAAGTTAACTAAAAAATGGAGAAAAACAGTGTTTTAGCAAAAAATCTTTTTTAAAAAATAATAATTTGACAGGAACATTTCAGAGAATATTAAAAATGGTTGTGTTTAAAATCCAGTGTGTAAAGTAATTTTTTATACAGATAAATGCCATTTGCTACCTGAGTGGAAGAGCTTATGGTTTTGGTTCTTCCTGAGAAGGTGTGTTATCAGATTATGGTCTCTTAATGATTTTCCTAAGCTTCAATTCTTGTACTTGGGCCAGAATTCATTTAACAGTTAAATTACTGCAGCACATCAGATTTAGAGCTGGCAATCTTCATAGCATTATCTGAAAATTCATAGTTCTAGTACCTAAGTGACAAAAACAAAAAAAACAAGCAAACAAAAGACTCTAAAAAACCTCACTCTTTTTATTTAGAAGGCAATGTCTTTTGACTTGAAAAGGAAAGACAAAGCTTTTATTAACAAAGAAGCATCAACTATAGTAGCACCTAGAAATAAAGTGACAAGGTTTTTAACTGAGGAATTATAAAACCTCAAACACTTTAGCTATGCTAGTTAGGAAACTCATGTCAGATAGTTAACAAAGTGAGAAAAAAGTACTTATTGTGAACAGAAAATAAACTTCATATTTGAGGAGAAAAAAATGCAGATAACTTTCTTTTATTTAGGGTAACAAAGAGTTAAAATCCTATCCACAAAGCAAATCCAGAAAGACCTTCGGTAGTGGAAAAAACAGTGGGAGTCCCTTTTTCCTTTTAAGCAATAGGGAATAGGAAGCTTTTTTTTTTTTCTTCCTTTTTTTTTTTTAAAAAAAAAAAACAACTTAATCGTTGTGTACCCATCATGTGCACAAACCTGTAAATATAAAGCAAATAATAACAAACACAAATTAGTGAAAGCGTTTTGTGTGTTTCAGTGCATAATGGAGTAATGGTTGTGTTTTCTAAATGGGAAATGTAGGGCTTTCACGGTGGAGAACACGCTGATTACTGTATTGTGAGTGGTTGGCTTTTGATTTTCCTAGATGGATTAATTCTCAGAACACAACAGCTTCCCTGTACTCCCCTAGTGGAGTCCTAGACTCCAATAGGCTTGTTTTATATGGCAGGGGATTAATACAGCACAGCAATCAGTCATAAAAAGCAAGCTTTATTGAGTTTGTAAAGAGGCGGAATAGTCAGATCAAGTCTTGTGACCATCTTATTGCTTTTGAGTGTTTTCAAACAATAGTGATCAGATCTCTTTTTAAGGTCTAGTTTTTATATAATGACTAGAATTTTCAAAAGCCTCTTTTTACTTGTGAGAAACAATTTTAAATGTTTGTAGAATTCTGAATTTTTACTGCATCTAATGACTTATATTTCTTTTGCCATAAGTATTTGTAAAAATGCATTTTTTGTAAAACTGTAACCAACAAAAAATAAAATCCCTGGCACTTAATGCCATTGTCACCATCTTTATTTAGCAGTTGATTTTATGTTTTTAACTTGGTGTGAGTGTTTGGGTAGGGAGATTTAAAATCTCCCCTTTATTTACAAATAAAAGCAATGCAAATGTCAGGTGGCACCTAAAACGACTGAAACCTTTCTTTATACCTAGCCACATCTGCATCATTGTCTCATGTTGTCTCAGAACTTGCTGTCTTACAGTATTATCACAGGCTTCGCTTCTTCGTATTAAATGCTAGAGAGGAAGAAACTGAGAGGTAAGCAGAAGCAACCCTTTTTTCTTTCTTTCAGTTTTCACTTCCTCCCTAAAATCGCTAAGGTCTCCATCTTATGCCACCGTTCTGGCATCTGTCAGTGAGGGGGTATCCGTAGGGAAAAGTGCACTGAGCTCGGCAAAGGGCGGCCGGGCGCCGCAGCCTTCGAAGCTGGCCTCCTCCCACTTGGAGGCCCAGCGGCGCTGTCCAAGGTGCTGATGCCGTTCCTTCCCAGCTGTTCTTATGCGGAGATGTTCGAAGCGCCGGGTTGTTCACCAGGTGGATTGCCACTTCATTTCCTGAAGAGCTGCTCCTGGGTATGTTGAAGTCACAGCAGGCTAAAGACATGACTGAAGACAAATGTTTCTTGTTCTTTTATATGTAGGAGATATTTAGGTGGTTGTTGTTTACATGCAGACCTGTTAGCAGTGTCCCTGTTTAGGATTAAATAATGCTTTCCATATTGAGATCCATTTCCAGTTGCTTGTAGGCAAATGGCAATCAAATGGCAATTGTGAAAGTAGTATGCCTCCATTTCTTACCAGACTCCAGCCATTTCAGAAATTTGGAATACAAAAAGGCATCCTTCTTTTTGTATCTCCTCTGATAAATGATATGGCGGAGACTGAGGTACTTAACAAGTCCTGTGCTTTGGTTTTCACAGTCAGTCAGGCTTTCCACGCCTCTTATGTCCCTGAACTTCTAAAACGGAGAGCAAAATTCTTCCCAGTGTAAGAGTGGAGCAAGTCTGAGACCATCTGAATGTGTACAAGTCTACGGGATCTATGGGACTAGATGATACGTATCCCAGGGCTCTAAAGGAACTGGCTGATGTGGTTGCCAAGTTGCTCTCCATCATATTTGAAATATCTTGGCTGTCAGGCAAAGTTCCCAGTGACTGGAAAAAAGGAAACATTACTCCCGTATTCAAGAAGATGGGAAAGGGAAACCCAGGGAATACAGGCCAGTGAGCCTCACCTCTGTGCTTGAGAAGATCATGGGACAGAGCCTTCTGGAAGCTGTGTTAAGGCAGCTTACACATGCAAGATGAGGAGGTGATCCGAAACAGCCAGCACAGCTTTACCAAGGGCAGACAGTATCTGGCTAATCTGGTGGCCTTTCATGATGGAGTGACAGTATCAGTGGACCAAGGAGGGGCAACTGATGTTGTCTGCCTAGAATTGTGCAAAGCTTCTGACATGGTCCCACATTACATTCTTACCTCTGAATTGGTGAAATAAGGATTCAAAGGCTGAACTATTTGGTGGATAAAGGATTGATTGGATGGTCATAGCTAGAGTGTCATTGTCAATGGCTCTGTGTCCAGCTGGAGGCTGGTCACAAGTGGTGTCCCCCAGGGGTCATCTTGGGACTGGAGCTCTTCAACATCTTTAATGGTGGCATAGACAGTGGGAGAACTTATTGAGAGCAACCTTATGGAGAAGGACTTGGGGATCCTGATGGACAAAAAGCTGGATGTAAGCCAGAGTAATCATAGAATCACAAGGTTGGAAATGACCTGTAAGATCATCTAGTCCAACCATCTTCTCATTACCATTGCTACCACTAGCACTAAACCATATCTCGTAGCTCCTCATCGAGACACCTCTTGAACACTGTCAGGGAGAGCGACTCCATGACCTCTCTGGGCAGGCCATTCCAGTGAGGCCTGACCACTCTCTGAGGGAAAAAGGTTTTCCTCATGCCTAACCTAAACCTCCTCTGATACAACTTGCGGCCATTTCCCAGGTCCTGTTCATTGCCTGGGAGAAGAAGCCAAAACCCCTCTTCACCACAACCTCCCTTCAGGAAGTTGTAGGTCTCCCCTGAGCCTCCTCTTCTCCAGACCAAACAATCCCAGCTCCCTCAGCCGCTCCTCATAAGACTTGTGCTCCAGACCCCTCATCAGTTTCGCTGCCCTTCTCTGGACACACTCCAGGGCTTCAACATCTTTTCTGTAGTGAGAAGCCCAAAACTGAACACAATAATCGAGGTGCGGCCTCACCAGTGCTGAGTAGAGGGGGATGATCACCTCCCTGCTCCTGCTGGTCACACTATTTCTAATGCAGACCAGGATGCCGTTGGCCCTCTTGGCCACCTGGGCACACTGTTGGCTCATGTTCAGCCGAGCATCAACCAATACCCCCAGGTCCCTTTCTTCTTCACAATCATCTAGCCACTCATCCCCAAGCCAGAATGCCAGCAGTATCCTGGGCTGCACCAAAAAGGGTGGCCAGCAGGAAAAGGGAGGTGATTGTCCCCCTCTACTCTGCCCTTGTGAGGCCCCATCTGTGTCCGGGCCTGGGGGTTCCCAGTGCAAGGATGTGGAGCTGTTGGAGAGGGTCCAAAGGAGGGCCACTAAGATGATCAAAGGGCTGGAGAACTTCTGTGAAAATAGGTTGAGTTTGGCTTGTTTAGCTTGCAGAAGGCTCTAAGGGACCTCACTGTACCCTTCCAGTGCTTGAAGGGAGCTTATAAGCAGGAGAAGGATCAACTTCTTACATGGTCTGATAAGTAATAGGACAAGGGGGAATTGCTTTAAACTAAAAGAGGGGAGATCTAGGTTAGATGTTTGAAATAAATTTTTTTCTCAGAAGGTGGTGCGGTGTGGGAACAGGTTGCCCACGGAGATTGTGGATGCCCCATCTCTGGACACATTTAAAGCCAGATTGGATGGGATCCTGGGCAGACTGATCTAGAGGTTGGCAACCCTGCCCATAGCAGGGGAGTTGGAACTAGATGATCTTTAGGTCACTTCCAATCTAATACATTCTGTGTTTCTAATTCCTAAACAGCCTAAGCTGTGTATGTATATGTGTATATAGATATGCACATATAGATATAGGTGTGTACATATATATTTACATACATCTATATAAGTGTATCTGTATGTAGGCTATGCTCTTTGCATCAAATGCTACCATCCAGCCTTAGAAGATAAAAGCCTAATGAAAAACATGAAGTACAGCTTATGTCCATTCTGCCTGTGCTTTCCCTCAATTCACTTCAAGTTTTGTTTTCTCAAGAACTTTTGAGAATTCTTAGCAAAAATGTCAAAAAAAAAAAACCTATAGGAGAATTATGGATGATAATAAACCTACCTGCTTGGAAACCAGTAATGTTACTAATACCTGCGAGGAGTCTCAGTCTTAATATTCTTTCTTCTCAGTTGGACAAGAGAGCTCAAATACATTTTTATCTCTTACTAAGGACAAATTGCATTCATAACACAATTACAAATCACCAAGGAATGTCACTAATACTGTCATTAAAACTACAGCACATTTGTTGTCATTCTAAACATTTGTGCATCGTGCAGTCTTTGCAGGATGGCTCATGCTTCACTCTCTTCTACTTTCCTTGTTAGTAGGAGACATTCATTACTGCATTTAGACAGACCTTGACACTCACTCTGTATTTTCAACAGCTGTCTTGGCCAATGATAAATATTATTTGATGAACAATTTCTTTACTCCATGCTTCATAAATTGGTTCTTCTTCTAATCCCTAGCCTGAGCCTATATGTCTCTGATGATACCAAGATATGTCTGCAGTATATTTTCCATTGTCAATGCTTTCTTCTAAATTGCACCATCCACTATGAGCCTGCATTCCATGGGTTAAAGTGTATTTTGATATTAGAACAAGCTTTCATTATGTTTTCCCTCTTTCTCCCCTTTTCCCACCCCCCACAATTTAGAACTTTAAGCTTTCTAGTTAAGCTATTATGGTCGCCATAAACAGGTGCATGCTCTACAGAGGGTCTCATTCTGTGGTTTCCACTGGCATCCCTGGCCTCCTGAACTCCCCTTTGCTACCTCCTTCCCCCTCAATAATTTTTTATGAATGATAGCTTTTCAACACCCTGGGAACAGCTTGTTGGGAAAAACACTCTTCATGGGGTGCAGTCAAATCCTACACATTTCTTCAAGGGAGTTTTATGAAAGGAGTGGTACTGTGCTGCAGGTATGACGTATGCTTGGACCCCCCCACCCTTTCCTGCTCATTCCCGCGCCTCCCCCTCTGTGATTTTTTGCTTTTAAATAATGCCAGTAGACTCTCGCCACAGGTGCTTCTCAATTAAAATCCACTTTGTTTAAAAACTGGAGGCTTGTTTAACTGAGCTCCTGGTGAGAGTTGTCAGATCCCAGGATAGGTGACAAAAATAGATTGCTGGAACTCATGAGTTGCTTTGAAAATACCATATCCCAGGGTTCCAGAGGGCAGTTTCACTCTTAAAACAAATTTGTACGTTTAAGAAGCCCTGGGCAGAATCCCTGGGAATTGTCATTTTAGTGCTTGGCTTTTTTAAATCCATGTTTTAACATCATGTTTTGCTCTTGAAAGCTTTCTCACACCCCCACCATTCTTTCTACTACACATTTGTCTATTTAGAAAATAGAAAGGTAAAAGAAATGTATATTTTTTTTAAGAACATACTCTCTTCAGTATTCTAATATTTGCACAAAATTAATTGGGACAGCAAAAGAGAAAAATAAACAAACAAACAATAACAACAATGACAAAAAACTTCCATTTATTAAAGAACAAAAAAAGGGAAAAAATAGAAACTGTTTCCTAAGGTGTTAGGATCATGATTTCTTTTTTCTTCTTCTTCTTTTTTTTTTTTTTTTTTTCTCTCTTAATCAAAAGAACAGAAAATTTTCGGTGATCTGATCTTTCCCTTGCGCTCTCAGATCTATATTTTTAGCATTTTGAACACATGTAATGTCCTCAGATATTGCTTACCAAAGCTCTTTGGAATAACTATAGAGGGTGGATGGGATGACTCAGGGGACTGGTAATTGAATATGGAGCCTTTTCACCTTGAAGTCACTAGTTTGAACCTAACCAAAGTTGCTAGAGACCCAGTGGTTACCCTCAGATAGCTGTTTAGTGGCCTGTCTGAAGTGAGTTGGTGGTCTCCATCCAGCTTTTCGCAAGCATCTGTCCACATCACAGAAACCACAATCACAGCTAGTACTAATTAGCAGCCCTGTTGGCAGTATCGGTAAGCGAGGCGAAGGACTAAATTAGCCACTGAACTGCCTTCAGCTGTTAGAGGTGGTCCCTGTGAAACAGAGCCAAGGCACCCTTCTTCTGGAGTTGTGCAGCAGGAGCTCGGTTCAATGCTGTCTGAATTGCATGTGCATTTTGTCCCATTGGAGATACTAACATTTTCCTACTCACACAGTATCAGTCTGTCTACTTTTATTTTCTCTCCCTCTGCAATTTATTGCATTCATCGGCATCTCTATACCTGGTGACAGGACTGTTTATCAGTCAGATAAATAGTTCCTAACATCTGAGCTAAATCTACCACAGTTAGGATTCTTGGCATTTTATTCAGTTTTGCAGCAGCTATTACACCACTAGTAGCCATCACTTGCAAAATCCCCATCATTTTATAGTCATCTCTTTCTGAAACATTTTTACATCTTTTCATTCTTTTCTGAAGCTAATAAATAAATACATAAATAAATAAATAATATGTCTGTACTGAAGGTATGAGGATAATGTGGGTAATTCCAGCATTTTAGAAAATGCACAACTGGGAAAAGTAATGCAGTGAATATACTGTGTTTTGGGAGTGTGAGAATACAGCTGGCACATATACCCTGATACATATATATATGAATCCCAAGGCCCGTAGACAATTCCCCTTTTTGGTAAAAATCATTTGCGTTGACACATAATTCTACCTGTGGTAATCCATTTGCAAGATCATAGAGATACATGGAAATAGCTGTAGGCAATTCTTTCTGAAAAGCCCAGCTTAGGGCTTTCTTTTCCTTCTTGTTTTTGCAAAGCCTGGGAAGTTAACTCTTGAGCTGATTGGAAGGGTCTGTTTGAAGAATCCTGAATTGGCTGGTATCTTAAAGCAGTCAAGATAAAGAAAAAATTGTTGCTGTCTCTCAGGAGCTGACTGCATTCCATCTTCAGAGTTCAAGCAGAGAAGAGAGCTATGCAAAGCACTGCACCAAAAATGTCTCTTTGACTGAGTGTTTATAGAAGAAATACTGGAGGCAGGAGGAGGTGGAGTCTTCTAAATAATTACATTTTTATGGAGGAAGATTTTTCTCATCTTGTGAAGGAAGGAGATGGAAAGAACCAAAGTAGTGGCAACGTTTGTCTTTCTTGTTGTCACAAGAGTGACAGGAATCACAGAATAATAGAATGGCCTCGGTTGAAAAGGACAACAAAGACCATCTAGTTTCAACCCCCTGCTATGTGCAGGGTCACCAATCACCAGACCAGGCTGCCCAGAGCCACATCCAGCCTGGCCTTGAATGCCTCCAGCGATGGGGCATCCACAGCCTCCTTGGGCAACCTGTTCCAGTGTGTCACCAACCTCTGAGTGAAAAACTTTCTCCTAATATCTAACCTCCCCTGTCTCAGTTTAAAGCAATTCCCCCTTGTCCTATCACTGTCCACCCATGTAAACACCCCCTCGTGCTTATACTCTCCAAAGGAGGAAGCAGGCCTTGTAACAGATGAAAGCCCAGGGGTGAGACAATCCCCAGTTTCTTCCTGCTCACATGAAATTCTTATTCAAGGCATTTCCAAATAAAGGTTAGGAACTGAGCACTGTGAGCACAAGGTATCAGTACAGTGCTATTAAAAGCAAGTTTCTTTTCTCCTTCTACTTAAAAAAATCTTTGTCCAGCCATGAATCAAAGCCCTTCTGTAACCTGACATGTTGTAAAATGGAATGACACAAATATAAGTACTAATATAATTCCTAACATAAGTCCTCCTGAAAAAATAAACAATGAAAAAAGCATTAGCTGGCAATTCCAGAGTAAGAGTGACTGTTGAATCAACATGATTTTAATCATGTGCTGCTTGTTGATCTCAAGGGATGAAATGCCATTATGGCAGACAAACATCACATGGCAAAAATGATTTATGTATAATGTACTAGTAAAAATGAAAAAGAGAAGGAGGAGCAAAATTTCTTGGCTAATAGGGGCTAGCCAGAGATAACAGAGCTTTGATAGTCTATACCTACAGAATGTCTGTCTTGTCATACATACCCTTGAAGCCTTCCCCTTTACTCTGCTAACAGTACAGAGATCATGGATGTTTAGGTGCCCCACTAAAGTAAAACCAAACCTAGGAGAAGGCAAGACCAGTTTTTGCATTTGAGAATACGGCAGGGCTGTGAAGATGCAAGTAGGTTTGACACGCTGGTGCTTGAGCCTATGTTCACTTCATTTGTATGGCCTTTCAAATACTTGGAAAAATTCTCAGTGATGTTTTGATTTCAGAAGCTATCCAGTGGCCTAAGTGTCCATACCCAGCAGTTGAAACAACGCATTCAGAGGCCTGTCTTTAAAGTTCTGAACTTCAAACACTACCACTAGTACATTATACATAGGTTCCTATTATTCCTTTGATATCTCTCTATGGTGTGATCTACAGCAGAAAAGAACCCACATCTGTCTGTTTACACCACCCTGGAAATGCCTGTGGGCAACCAAAAGAATTGAGCACATATAACTGCTACACTACCAACAAAACATAGTATGTGAAGTACCTCCACCCACCTGCCATTGGGCAGATTTCTAAATCGTATCTGAAAATGGAAAAAATCAGATCAGGAAAAGGAGGGGGGGGATAGACTATGGGCTGTAGGGAAAGGACCCATTGGAAAAACTAACCTGAAATAAGCTGAAGTCGCATAAGATGTTATTTTATTTTAGTGCAATAGGTTACATTTAGGCCCTATTGTGATGCATCTCATCAAATCAGATCATTTGACATAGGGGCTGAGGTTTGAACCACTTTATGCTGAGAATGAGCTAGTTCTTCTGACCGTTGTCATTATAGAATGGTGGGAAGAAAACTTCCCATAACATATTTTGAAAATGTAGGAATAAATTTCCAGTGAGAAACTGAGGGAAGCTTTAAATTCCAGGTTTTCCCTGGCCAGTGAGGATTGTCTGGATCATTCTTTGTTACAACCTCAGGGTTTCTGTATGTTATTATGGGTCTCAGTGAAGAGAGCTGCAATTTCCATTGGCTTGAAATGCTTCTCAACGTGTCCAAAGATTAAATTCTAATCAAGAACTTAATATACAAAATATTGGGTGAATGTACTTGAACTTCAATTGTTTGATTAGCCTTCCGTTGGCATCCGGTAAGCTGATCCTCACCATATGACAATTTGTGTTCTTGAGTAGTAGAAAATATTTCTGTTTATTGAGTTGATTTTGTATTACACTGCTTGGTTTGCAATATTCAGTGAGCTTGGAACTCTGCTTTGGCTGTTTTGCTTTGTTTTATTGTTTGGGTTTTTTTTTTAAATTTGTTTTTTTCTCACTGAGGTTTAATCAGATGTTTCACTTTAACTTGATACATAAAAAAATAACAAAGTGTAGGTGTTTTAAATATTTTGTTTCCAATAAATAGTTTTTCAGTCAAGTGCATTATCTGGTTTTAAGCCTTTGTTACCGAGATAATTTTTCGCTGATACAGAACATCCTCTGTACTTCTCCTCTTAAAAATGTGTTCCTCTTAGAGCTTTTATTTGCATCTGGGTAACATTTTTTTCTTTGTTCTAGTTGTATTCAGTTTTCTGATAAATATTTTTTTCTTTTTTTTTCTTTAAAGCAGCATGTCATGATCAGTTTGCATGAGGAGACATTTACATTTTCTAAGAGCTTAAGGCTACCTTGCAATATACGCAGCATCTTCGTCCTCTGCAAAAAAACCCCAAAACTTTGTTTTAAATCTTTCTTTTTCTTTGTTTTTTAAATCAGAAACTTAAGAAGTAGATTTTTTTTTTCTTTTTAGCATTAAGCCCTTAAGTTCTTCATGACAACAGAAAGTCTAACCAACTTCTTGATTTTGAATGCCTTTTTTGCGCTTCCTGACTTCCTCACTTGTTCTGTTTATCTTTACCGTGGAAAACGGCCACAGTTCCTCCATTTTGTGCAAATTTGATGTACTGCTGGGGACCCTGGCAAGGTACCAATACAGGTCTCAGATGACTTAAATCCTTCCCATGGGTATATTGACACATTATTGAGCAATTACATTCTCTTGTGGCAGTCATCTGTGAAATAAGTGAACTCCCTCTATTAGACGCACAATGATATCATGCACCATAAATGCATGCTTGGCCTCCATTGTGTCAATAATCAGTTACATTCTCCAAGGAAGAAATGTGAATGTAGTTCTGAAACTACACTGACTAATAACCAGGTCAGTTTTATTACCTGTTTCTACCTTGAGTGCCAACATCACATTTAATGTAAAAGATTAACATAAAAGGAGAATGCATATGGGTAAGCATAAGGTTACTATTTATTCGCTGCAAATATATTATTAACTTCTTTGCTGGGAGATGGAAATAGAGGCCAAGAGAGGAGAGCGATTTACATTTAGATCTCTTTTATTTCCCTGTCTAAATGAAAGCAAGTTGTAAAGATAATCTTCTCAAGAATAGTTTTTGTAAGACTATGACGTACATTACAGATCATGTGGATCTGCTTACACAAGCAGAGTGTTTATGCATCAAAATTGTAATGAGGTTTTTTTCTCTCTTTCTCTTTAAAAAACATGTATGTAAATGTTTTGTAAAATCTTGTAAACTTTTGAAGGCAGCGTGTATCTATAAGAGTGACCTTGCTTTCTGGGTACACTTTAATAGCATGGGCTAACTATCATTATTCAGCCTGTGCTTAGGTGCTTTCTTCAGTGTTCAAGTGACCACGTTTAGTGATGTAGTCAAGGCTTATCATTCTTGCTAATACAGTATTTTAATTTCTGGAATTATGAGGAATTATGCCTAGTGATGGCTATGTAATGTGAAGATTGGCTTCTGATAAATATTCAAGATGGGATGGAGCTGACAAGAAAAATAAATGGGAAATATGATACCATGTGAGGGAGTCAGGAAAGTTTGAAAGATTCATACTGCCCTCGGATAAACTTAATGACCACAGGGTTGATTCTGGCCTTTGAAAGGGCAAAACCCAGTGCTCTTTCCAGCCTAGATAACCCCATGTCAGAGATGGATAGTGCTGACTGTCCCTCAGGCTGTAATCCTCACATGAGGCCAATCACAAGTTGCTTTCCATGGCACTTACTTTCTGCCTGATGACAGAGCGTACATCCCAGTGTGTTTTTCAAGGTTTTAAAGTATTATTCAGTTTGGATGAATGATTACCTTTTGCTTTCTCATCAGACAATATTTATGATTGTTGAAGCAAGGCTGAGTTCCTGGAGACAGGATAACGCGTGGCTTTGTGCTGCCAGACAGAGAGTTCATTTTGGTGGTCACACCAATGTTTTTTCATACTCCCACGGACACCACAGCTTTTTTGGATAAGGAAGAAGATGATGGAACACAGATGAGGGAAAGAAATGGCCTCAGAGAACTTGGATACGTGGGGGTATTTTTACCCTTTGGGGTTTTTTCTTCCTGAATTTCAATGAGTGACTTATTGGAAACTTCTTTGGGTTTGAAGTGTTTTGTTCTGGTTCCACACACAAAAAACTGTTCTGGGTTGTTTTGTTTGTCTTTGTTTATAATGCAGCTGAGATAGTGTGACCTGATATTTTTAAAGTAGTAAACGAATGCCTTCTGAGGGATCAAGAGGGGAATAGTGGAGGATTTTTTCAAGTTGGAAACGTGAGTCATGCCAAGGACAATCTGTTGTTGTGAAAAATGTGTTAGAGATGGGAGGAGGATTGTGTGGAAGCTACTTCTCCTTGTGTGCCCCATACACTGACCAGTCTCCAAATGCCAGACCCCAAAAGCTCTTCCGCAAGTCACAAATCTCCTCATATTCCTTTTATTATCCCTTTTCTCTCCGCTCTTAAGACAAATTGTAGACTAAACTTCCAACCCCCAACATTAGCAATTACCAGGACCTGAATGCCAAACAGATACTTCCTGTTCCATTTGCTTCTGTGCAAGTATCTCCTATCACTCTGTTAAAATAAACAATAAAAAATAAATCCTGGCTTATTGTTGAGGTAACAGTGCCAATGGGGGGATTGCAAATCTGTTTGAATGTATGTATGCCTTCTTGGACCCTCATAGAAATACTCTGCATCTTATTCCTTCCTGTTTTATCACTGCTAGAGAACACGAGGTTCTGGAATTTTGGAGTGTACTGTTTTGGACACTGCTGCGCGCACTGGCTTCTGTGTGCATGAATTGCCCAGCATACCCAAGGGTAATAATAAATTGCCACATAAGTCAACTCTCAGTAAATTGTCAGATATGAGGTAGAATAATGTACCAATGACAGAGTGCCTTCCAGAGATTTCTGATCAAATTTACAGCATGATTCTCCATACCAGACCTGTTTGTTTCCACTTCATGGCTGTCTGTATGAGCACAGTCCTGTTTTTATCTTGCACAACTAAATTAATGAGTAGCACAAGTAAGGTACTCTGTTTATTCATAATGGGAACTCTTAGACTAACTTAATAGTTCGTACTTAATGTTTTCTTGGCATTTCTATGTGTATATAAAGAATATGTGACAAATGCCATGATAGTGAAAGACATGATTGAAATGTTGACAAGAGACCACTCTCAGCTAATTCTCTTTAATGATAATCCTCTTGCCTTAAGAGCTGTCATTCTCATTGCAAAACATCCTCACTTATCTGTGAGAACTGGTCAAAGTGCAGAAGGCAACTGAAAATTATTAGTCTGAATTACATCTTCCTGTTGATGCAGATGGCATCCAAGTACAAATTCAGGTAGGACTTGCTAGTTCCTACTCTTGAACTAAGTGAGGAAATGGCATTTTTGTATATCTGTTACCACCAACTTTTGATTTTGTTGCTCAAAAATAGCTAACAGGTATTTCAAGTAATTCAAGAAGTTTAATGAAGGTACACTTGACATGGGTTATCTTCACACACCAGAATATGCTGAGAGCTGGGAAGTTATGTTGGACAGGACAGTATTAAGAGCCATTCCTTCTGCTACTTCCTTTCTGACCCGTGTTTAATAAAAGCATGTTTTTATGCTTGGGAAAGGGAGAACAACTAAAACAATCAGTATGTGATTTTTCCATAGCTGCTCAGGAAAGTCCATTCCAAAATCTATCTTAATCATAACTTGCCTGGCATTCACTGAAAGGATACACTTTTTCAGTTTTGATCTACCATACATTATGGAATCTGACTAATTGAAACAAACCTGGATGAACTGGTTTTATAGCACAATAAATGCATGTGTGTATGTTTATAAATATTGTGGAATTTTTTAAAGTGAAATAATAGCCATTTTAAAATAATTTTATATTTACTGTAGCCTTCTGTATTAATTTATTACTCTATACAAGCATTTTTCATATTTAATATTTTCAGTCAGAATTTCTAGCAGATTTGCAGAAGCTGGATTTTGTGGTTTCTGAACCTCTGCATTCCCTTTTCACCTAGCAAAAACCTGAGGTACTCTATGTTGGAACCAAGGTAGATAGCTGATGAGAGGTATAGGAAATTTCTGAATTTTATTTCTGGTGTGTGCTTTGCAGTCCTGGACAAATTGCATTGGGGAGCTTTTCAAATACACAAATTTGCAGGTTTAGCAAATGGATTGTGAGGCAGACTCTTAGAACAGGCAAGAAATGGGCTGACAGTGCTGTGTATCTACGAACTGTGGTGTAGAGGACTCATAGACCTCCATCCAGGTTTGGGAGGGGTCAGGGCTTTTGAGGCCATCCATGGGTATTACAGGAGATAAGAAATGGTGCTTTTTAATTGCATTGAGAGCTCTTTTAACAGAGCATGTCCAACAGTATATACAGGTAAAAAATGACAATACAGTTGAAAGAAGTGGTAATCTTGTGGTTCAGTCACTGGATAGGAATCAGGAGTCCTTGGATCAGTTTTTGACTTTGCCACAGACTTCCTGTGTTACTTTCAGCCAGTCACTTAATCTCTACATCCACCATCTGTGAAATAACAAGGCCTGGAACAGTTTGTCTCTGAAAGCATGTATCTAATTTAGCTGTTATTATAAAAGTTAAATATTAAGGAACTGTTACATTATCATGGGATAAAACCACGCCACATCTATTTTCACTGTTAACTTCGTTCTTTTGCTATTACGTTCTTTTTCCTCATTGTTCAATAAAATGAAGCACAGAAACATACAAAATAAGTATCATTAGGCTCTGTACACATCAGTCTTCCAAAGCTTTTCAAAGTGTTCAGTAGATTGTGTCCGTCTGAATGCAGGCACAATGTCATTCACATGTAGAAATACACTGTGAATTCTTTGTTCAAATTCCATCAGTATTCTGTCAGAGAAGAGAAATAGTTTAGATAAGATCAATTTTCTAATGTGTTCCTTCAGAAAGGAACTAAGGAGTGATCCTAAAAATGACTAAATCCAATGTCTAAAATGGAAAAAATTCACTATATTTTGAGGACAGGTGAGTAACTAGCACCCATTTCCCAAACTAGACTTTATTTTCCAACCTTGTCTCTCTTTGAATATGCATAGTATGTTTGTTTTGAGGTGCTTCCAGATAGAGGGAGAACAAGTGAATTTCAAAGAAATCCTCACTATTCATTTAATGAAATGGGGAAGCTTCCTATTTGATTGGCTACACGTCCATGTAGGTAGGATGATTATGGAGACTTGAAAAGGTCAGCATTGGGTTCATTCTAATTTTAAATAATTAGTAATAAATATGGGAATTGGTAATTATCTAGCACAAGACTTAACTAGTGTATCTATCCAGCAGAAATGCAGGGACATCTGTAGCACAATTACATTCAAATGAACTGGTAGTGAAGCAATTGGTGTGGAAACATGTGTAACGTTCATAGTCAGTAGCTTGACCAAACTGGCTCTATTCATATCTTAGTTTTAACTGATAAGAAATTTCCCAGTATAATGGTAGCCTCCAAGAGATGTAACCCTGAAATGTACATTTACCTCCCCCTTACAGTCATAACCTAGCAATGCAAGCTAGTAACAGTGACCCATCATGTTTTACAGATTTTTAAATATGCCAGCTGTCTATATTGTCACACGCACTGACCTGTAATCCCTGGAGCATTCATATTTCTGGATTAAGGAGTCTGTCTCAGCCATCTCAGCTTGCTGTCTGAAGTTTTATGAGGTAAAATAATCTTTGAGAGATTGTTTCTTCAGTGAGTATCTGATATGGCCCACAGACTGTTTCAGACTGGTTACAGATTACTTTACAGCAACATTTTTGGGAACGTTTATTTAGAGATCTATAGCATAGATCTCTTTCCAAAAACTCTAGAAAACATGCCTAGAACCATCAAATCAGGGAGGCATTCAGTTGGAAAGTCACTCACCTTTACTGGAAACAAATCATACATATTCTTTGGATTGCCTTTTGTAATGCAGGAGCTGTTACAAACCTCAAAACCAGAGAGTTGCTTTGGCTTCTGCAGCTACCAAAAAATTTGTACAGTTGTGTTCTCAGATGGTTTGGCACAGATTTAGCAGCACAGTTTTGCTCCAAGGAGCCTTTGTATCCCTTACTTGTCTGCTGGGATAGATGTTTGGTGATGTCCTGAGTCTACCATGAGTTACTCTTGTACCTTATTGTGTTAGCATCTTCTACAACATATGGTACATTACTTTTGCTGAGATGGATTGTATTTTGTATTTGGAGATGCAGACAGAGCCTTGTAAGAGCTGACAGGGAGCATAGAGGCCCCCCTGCAGGAATCTCACTGCCAGCAACAGCCTGATTCATGCAGTAACCTTCCAGAGATGAGCAGAAGTCTCTGCCTTGGAAGAGGTGCCTCATACAGTAGTAGCATAATGTACTTCTGAGAAGTATATCATAATCAACCACATAGGATCTAGTCAGTCTTTTCTACTTCTGTTTTTTTCTGATATATATGCTGAACCTTAAGTACCGTATAACACAAAATTCACACTAGTAAAGTAAGACTTCATTTTACATTTTACTCAGCTCAAACAAATTCTGTGCCTGATGAGAGTCACCAACAGTGCAAGGCAACATAATATTTTAATTAAAAAGCTAAAGCAAAGCAGTAATAATTAATGTTATCTCACCAAAACCACACTCATCTCCCCTGCAGCTACAGGATTTGCTAAAAAAAAACAGCAATCAAAAAGCCATAGAGTAATGGATTAAAGATGCCTTCTAGCCTGGAAGCTTTAGACAATACATTACCAATATATGATTCTCAATAGGAATTTTGTGAGGAACATCATCATTTAGAAACATAGTCAGCAGGCATCAGTTTCATCTTTGCTTTTTTTTTTTTCCTTTTTTTTTTCCTTTTTTTTCTTTTTTCTTTTTTTTTCTTTTTTTTTCTTTTTTTTTTTTTTTTGGCATTGCAGACTGGCAGTACTTCTCTCCAGATGTACCATTTGGCACATTAAGCTATTCTTTTCTTAGAAGGGGAACCTATGGTTTTGCCATGTAATGCAAAACACCAATGGAATCACTACATAAGCAAAATGCCAGTAATGGTATAGTGGTCCAGCCACAAACATTGGTATGTTAATTTTGTTTTATTTTTCCCAGTGTGTCATCTGTAGTACTGTATTTTACACTGGGACTATAGCTGGGCTGTTTAGTGTCAGATTTTAAAGTGTATTTTCAGGGAGAGATTTAAGCTAGGAAACTAATGGTTTTGATGCTTTAGGGAAGAAAAACAAAGCAAAACAAAAAAATCCACACTTAATATGTCTCTAACTATCATTTTAGCCTGATTTTAGAGAACAGGCCAAATTTACCCCTCAATTATAGCTGTTCAACCCAACAGCTGCATGCAATGATAATGGTATCCAAATACATCGGAAAGCAAGTAGTTTATGCTAAATCTGTGGCTTCTACTTGCCATTACTTTCTAAGAGTAACTTTGCCTTCAAATGACATTCTGGCTTATTTGTAAGAAGATTTAAAAAAAATAATAGCATACTCAGTTTGCATTTAAAAAGCAGGTGATAGGTCTTTTAGTCTTCTGTGCTGTCTTCACTCTTTAATGGCTCATCAAATAATCCAGTTTTTGCAAACATAGCAGCTCTTAAGTTGTACCTCCTGCATTTCAGCTTACTGTCTGAATCTGTACTCTGCTACGGATGATCACAGAATAGAATCATAGAATATCGCAAGTTGGGAGGGACCTGAAAGGATCACTGAGTCCGACTCCTGGCTCCACACAGCACTACCCAGAAATCCGACCATGTGTCTGAAAGCACTGTCCAGATGGATTCAAGGTGAGTCCATACCTGTGCAGTGCAGAGCAGAACAATAACTTCCTTTGCCTGTGTAGCAATGCCTTGATGCACTCCAGGATGCAATTGGCCTTCCTGGCTACTTGAGCACACTGTTGACTCATTTCCAACTTAACCAAGACCCCCAAATCCCTTTCAGTAGGGCTGCTCTCCAGTGTCTCATCCTACAGTCTTTATGTATAACCAGGGTTGCCCCTTTCAAGGTGCAGAATCTGGCACTTATTCTTATCATGCAAGTGGTGATTGCCCTGCTCCCTAATTTGTCTAGATCTTTCTGTGAGGCCTCTCCACTCCAAATTGGGTCAATTTAGATCCTCTCAACTTAGTATCATCGGCAAACTTGCTCAAAATGTCTTCTAGTCCTACGTGCAAGTCATTTATGAAAACCTGAAAGAAATCTGGTCCTAATATGAAGCCCTGAGGAATCTCACTAATGGCTGGCTGCTAGCCTGATGTAACCTCATTTACCTAACCTTTCGAGTCTGAGCCATCTGCTAATTGCTCACCTGTCACGTTATGCTTTTGTCTATCTGTGTGCTGAACATTTTATCCAGAAGGATACTGTGAGAAGCAGTATCAGAAGCTGTCTGAAATCCAAAAAGATAACAGAAACTGGTTTCTATGGTCAACTAGATGGGTGACCTTGTCATAAAAGGAAATGAAGTTAGTTAAAAAGGACCTCCCCTCATGAACCTGTGTTGGCTGTGGACAATGACCATGTTGTCCTTCAGATGTTTTTCAATAACTCCCAGCATCATTTGCTCCATAATTTTTACCTGGCACTGAAGTAAGACTGACAGGCCTGTAATTATCAGGATCCTTCTTGCCCTTCCTGAAAATTGGAGCAACGTTTGCTGGCTTCCAATCAACTGGGACATCTCCACATTCCCAAGACTGTTGAAAAATAATTCAGAGATTTCACAATGACATCAGCCAGCTCTCTAAGTATCCTGGGATGAATCCCATCAGGAAATTAAAAAAAAAAAAAGTTGTGAAAGAAAATTTGGCTTTAGTTCCTTTCCGGGAGCAGAAAATGTGGGGAGGGATTACATACTGAAGGGGTTTGTTGATCACCACTCTGTTTTTGCATATTAAGAGCAGAATATAAGTTGTTCTTTACTTTTTTTTCCCCTCTTTTCTAGATGGAGATGGGTGTTCTGTAGTCCTTACAGAGAGATCAGGGCCTGCTTTTGTAATAGGTACCATTCATATGTGTATCAGAGTAGGAAGAAAAACTGGGGAAAGGAGAACAAGCCAGGGTAGGTACAGAAGTAGTGATTTGCACAGGTTCGTAAAGCTTATCAGCACCAATATGATGTTTTTTCTAAACCCTCCATAATGCTCTGAATTGCTGGAAGCTGACAAGAAATATCTCAAGGAGGACTGTTTTATTCTTGTTATGTTTCCTGTACACCCACTCAAGCCCTCAGAGGCAGGATATTGGATTAGACAGTTATTAGGTCTGACCTAGCTTACTCTCATGTAATAATTTCCCAAGCTGGATCTATTTTTTCACCTTGATGTGAAGTAATCACATAGCTTGTTCTTCTCCTGCTGCCTGTGCCCTGCTGTAGTATGTTTGATGATGCTAGTCCCATTTCTGATTTGTTTGTATAACCATGCCCATAGTCTCATCATCAGCTAGGCACAAAATAGGGCATACAGTGGGCTGAGGGCAAGGAAGTAAATGCATGTACTGTGCTCCCACAGCAAGCAGCTCCTTGCTGCATTAGACCAATCCTGGGTGAGTGACAAGTCCTGATTCATAATTAAATCTTCCTTGGCTGGGTTGCCATATGAACTGGGACAAATGTTGTCATCTTGGGGAAAGAAGAGCAATGTACTCCCCAGTCTGATTCCTAACTCGTGTTCCTCTGTATTTTACTGTTTGCTGTAACAAATATCCTGTAATTCAAGCTCTCCATAGGTGGGGTCAAACTGTGCTCAGCAGAGTTTCAATAGATAGCAGATTTCTTTCAGTTTAAAATGACAAGTGTTTAGCTTTTAACTGGCTCCTGCCATTCACCATAAATCTCACCTTTCCTTCTCCCAGGTTAAACATGTCAGCTCTGACTTTTGTCCATCCACACATTCTGAAAACAACAGCTTCTTATTGCCTACATGTAGAGAGTAGTGGAAGATCAACAGTAAGAAATAAAAGTTAGTTCTGCCCAAGTTTCCGCTTTAATCATGTTGTGTTGCTTTTCCAGATTGATTAACTATGGAATTAATAATGGCCAGGTGTGGCACTTTATTCTGGTCTGCCTATATTATTTTGTTTGTTTGTTTATTTGTCGGTTTTTTTTCTGCCCATGAATGCTGGGAAAGAATGCAAGGAAGGTGTTCAGTTGTGAGAACACTTTCCTGCTCCCACTGGTTCTGTTCCTGAAGTCAGGTCATGTTTAAAACCCGCAGGAAGAGGGGCAAGAAAAATTTCAGTTTTTGGGCTTGCATAGGCAAAACACTGGAGGATTTTGGAAAGGAAGCTGATCCTCACTCCTGATCAGCTGCAGAAGTGAGAAGGACAGTGCTGGTGCAGTATCTTGTTTTTTCCTTCATTACTTTAAAACCTTTTCTCTTTGAAGCAAATGAGTAGTGAAGGTTTACAGCTTTTGGAGTTCAAGTGGTTCAAGAGAGTCACCACAATATTGCTTCCAGCTCTGCCATACTGACTCCCATGAGCATGGGAAAACCAGGATTCTTATCCAAGGTAAACTACTCCTTATGAAATTGCTAGCTAAATGTTTCAAAGTATATTTTCTCACACCCATTTATGTTGCAGAAAATTATCACTTTCCATTTGTAGGGTGCTGGAGGGGTGGAGGGTTCAAGGTAAACTGTGAGACTACCAGAGGGATATTTCTTCTTTGAGGTAAATATGTTAAATGCTGTCAAAGTTCAAATTGGCATTGGTAATTCTCAAAAGTACTGGCACTGCTTGACTCACCAGTATGCTGTGAGTCAGTGTACCCATGAAAGAAGTGTTGATTTAGGCAATCAACCTGTTTAAGACTTTTCACTGTGGCATGCCATTTACTCCTCATATTTGCTCTATTTTTGTAAGGCTTAGGCAACAAAAGTTACATGTTCTCCATTCCAAAGTCCATTCCATTTTTTAATGCTTTTCACTTAGATGTGACTTTTCATGCCTGGCAGTCATCCAAGTTGCATGTTAGAAGGCATTTCTGGGGAAACTTAAAATAAATTGTAGAGTGTTAATGAATTGTTGCCTGCTAAAACAAAGCAAGAGTGGTTTATCACCAATTCTAAAGAGAACAGAAACAATGAAGGCTGAAATGTCGGAACAAATAAGGATGATTGTAAAAAAAAGTCACTCTGTGCTCAAGGTATGTTGGTGACAGCTTGAGCTGTTTTAGTGAGAATTATTAAACACAGTGCATTCCTATATACTGAGCATGTCAAGTTTATCTCCTACTGCTGCTATTCATATTTTAGAGAACTCCTATATATCATACAAAATCATACGTTATTTTCCTTAAGAATCTTCACTGAGCCTTTGCTCTGCAAGAATATATACAAGAAGTTTTACTGTAGCTAGTTGCATCTAGTTTCACGTTCATTTCTCCTTCTTGATTTCTGTGGATCTTCTATTGTTACCTGTTTGCCTATACCTGCATTTTCTCACTTGAACTCTTTGTTTGGAAGTTCTTTGAGGCAAGAACTAAGTTTATATCCTGTGTGCACCTAGATCCCTGTCTGTAATTAAGACTCACTATCAATATATCCAGCATCATATGATACTTCCTAAGAATAAGGAAGTATTTGCTTAAGGATGGAATTAGGTTAGTCTGCTTCAGTTCTCTCTTTCATTTTTATGTCACTGTACCTTGGGAGCAAAAGTTGTGATGACTTTGCATGACGTTACTCCTAGAAGAGATGGTTAGCTCATAGTGAAACTATTTAGGCTTTCCCCTTTTCCTCTGCACCACTCTCTTCCACACTGCTTTTGTCCCAAAACCTCAGAGCTGTAGGTATGATGTCCAAAATAGAGCAATTGGTGTTTTGTCTGCCCGAGTTCTTTGGGCTTATAAAACTGGCAAGAAATTTGAACAAGAGAACATTTCTGATGCTGATTTCCCGACACACTGAAATCCAGTGGGTATTTTTTCATTTGGTTTACACAATTCACTGACAGCCTATTATGCTAGTATGTTTCTGTGTCACAGATGAATGAAACTTTTAAAAGCTTTTCATATATCAGCAAAGAAACAGGCTTCTAGTAACAGAGAGAAAACCTACACTGATTTTTAAGGATGCCTTGAAAAGCATGTCGTACTGCATTTTACATTGGTCTTAATATCCTTTCGTACTACTAGATTCCTCTTTAATATCAAAAGTTACTACTGAGTGAGGTTAGAGTTGATGTAAAGGATAACATGACATAATGAGAAAAGAAGGTGCTGCTAAACCTTACAATCCTTTTCCATGTAGATTTGTTACTAATTATACTGTGTATTTCACACTGAAAGTAAGGTCTTCTACTTAATTCCATGGAAACTACAATACATATAATGAGCACAATAACACACTATTTGACAGAGCAAAATCATAATTGAAGAACACTAGTTTTCAACAGCCACCACCATTAGCTATGCATTTTCACCAATGACGAAAAGAGTCTGCATGCCACACTCATAAAGATCTGCACGGCCACCTGGAAAATGGCTTGTCTTTCATGCCACTGTCACCACTGCTGAAACACAACCACCCACTCCCTCACTGTGCTCACATCCATGGTTTGGTTCCCATAAATGCTCAGCAAGCATTGGTAAGTGTCAATGGGTGCCATTTTTTCCAAATGGAGGTATTCAGTTCCACACCTTTGCCTATTTGCATTTCTATGTCAGACTCCATTTTGTCAGATTGCCCCTCTGCTGCCATCTGTTGCACAGTGATAAAATGTAATCGAATATTTGCAGAAAGGTTCAGCTTCTGCTACCTTATCACCAACATTCTCCTCTGACGTCATGGGCCAACATAGTAAAATAGGAGGAATTACATATGGAGCTACATACGTACTTGTATATAAATACAAGAGTGGAAATTTGTTTTTTTCCATTACAAATCACATTCTAATATTTTGCACTAAGCTTTGGAGTGCAAATGAAATGCAACTGTCCCTGGAAATTTCTTTTTAATATAATCCCACTTTCTAGTTAAACACTCCAGATTAAATATAATGAGCAAGCAAAAGACGATTTCTTTGTTTGGAGTACTGCATAACCAGAAGATTATCTGAGGACTTCCTTATCCTTATCTTGCTCTGTACCTGTAACGGATTGAGAAGGAGCGTAAAGTATCTCAAGCTATGTTTGAATTATTGTTTTTTTTCATCCCAGCAACATGGTTTAGAGCTATTAAGATGTTGGTCTAAGTCACAAGAGTTTTGGAAACCGGAAATACTTGATTTCAGTAGTTGAATTTAAACTTATCTGAAGTTATCAAGATGGTACATAAGTTATGTATTCATCTGATTTTCTTTCCTTATTGGATATCAGTTTCCCTTGGAGAGCAGTTCAAACTGCTTCCAGAGCAGAACTAAACAAACTTCTGAATCACTTCCTTCCTTCCATGAGCTGTGTGACATTTCTTATGTTCTTTCCTTTAATCATTCTTTTCCTGCTTTCCAAATGATTGAGTTGGGAGGGAGCTTTGCAAAACATCTCATCATCATCTGCATGCTTCTCTCAAACTTCTCACCTTAAAATTAGTGCATTTTATATTTGACTCTCATCTCTCTGATAGTACATGCTTTGAGGTTGGTGACCCTGGGGGGCCTAACCTACTGCTCTAAATTCAACTTTTCCAAAGATGACACTTGGCCCAAAATCTTAGTTAAATGGCAGTGGTCTGATGCTAAATAGTTTGTGTAGAGCCCAGTACCTACTAAATTCCAATGGTTACCCCAGTTTTCAAAAAGGATGTGTGCGATGCTAGTATACTCATTTTATGGGCATTTTTACAAGTAGTGTGTATGCATATGCATACATATTTGTTCTAATGGGAAGCAATTATCAGTAATGTTCTAGATAACACAGTGCTTCCCAAAGGATATTTCTACTTTAAAAAATCATTCTGAGGAAATATCACCTTTCTTCCATACAATATTATTGTTCCATAACATACCATGGTCTGCAAACACCTGATAACATATCTCTATATTCTTACTGTAGTGAAAGAAAACAGCATTTACCACTTTTATTTCTTTGGACAATGCCATATGTGCAGATATCTTAGTTTTGGAGTAAGTCTTAGTGTTGTCAACTGTTTTGCGACAGTGAGTTCAAATCTCGACTTTATTTGCTTTTGTTCTACCTCACTGGAAACAGGGAGTCGTCCACTCTGAGTTGAGGGTGGAGACTGGCTCTAAGAATCTCAGTTTTCAGTGGAGATATGTAAGCCAGATGAAAAGCAGCTTGACTTCAGTCAGGCTCCAGATAACTTTTCTCAGCCTGGCAATCAGGAATACCATTTTGCTCAATAAATTAGCATGCGGAGGATTGACGCACTGCTGTTGCTGTGCTGTGCTGGTTGTGTACTTTATGGTTATGCAACTAAAACTGTGGAGAAAATAAAAGACTTTCCCCCAGTAGCACTAACGGGATCTTCTTGCAATCCTTATACATTCCTTGCACGCACAAAGCTGCAGCTCTGCAGGTAATGGGATAAGGGGCACAGTGAGAGCTGCATGGCAATGCTTGTTTTCATCGCCACTCCTGGAGCTGTTTTGGAGCTGTGAAGTGACTGACACGTCCTCCTTTGAGATCCCAAATGAGGGGTAGAGGTAGGAGGTGGAAGTTCAGTACTGCTCACATCCGTCTCAAATGATTTGTTTAAAAGCAGCTGGGATGTGGACATACTGTATCAGCTAAGAACAAGGGAGCACACTCAGAACCACATGAAGTTTCAACATGGGTGTCCAACCTTTCGGTTTGCCTGGGCTGCACTGAGTGAAGAGGAATTGTCTTGCGTCGCATACATGTAACTCACTCCAAAAGTAATAATGACTCCTATTTATTTCCATAGAAACTACAGCACAGATAATGAGCACAGTAACGCTGATGCCTCAAATTCTCAGCTACACAACAGTATATTTCAGCATAGTCACAATGTTCAGTTCTATACTTTCACCATCGATGAAACAGAGCCTGCATGTTTTATTTGTAAAAACCTGCACGGGTGATCCTGTTGCTGCTGCCACTTCTGAAACACTGCTCACATCCACTGTTTTGTCTCCGTAGACATCCAGCAAGCATTGATGTATGTCAGTGAGTGCTGCTTTTTCTGCGCAGAGGAACTCAGTGACACACCTTTGCTTAATTCACACTTCCATGTCAGACACCATTTTGTCAGACTGCTCCTCTGCTGCCCTTTTTCACCCAGCAACAAAATGTGACAGAATATCAGTGGGAACATTCATCCTCTATTGCCATACCACCAACATCTGCTGCTTACGTCATAGACAATAGGAGGGATTACTTTTGGAGCAGCCCTGATGGAATATATGTTATAGTTAATGTAAATATGTAACAAAACATTTAACAAAACTTTTTTTTAGCTTTTTTGCTGTTGTTGTTAAAACATTTAAAAAAAAAAAAAAAAAGAGAACAACAAAATAATAAAACTAGCAGGGTATTTGACCTTGTTTTTGTGAAGCTGTCTGGTTCAATGGCAGTTGTTTCAATTCTCAGTGAGTTCTCAAGATGTTTGTCAGTGATTTCTGATGAAATTTTATTTTTCCTTTGCTTCAGCTTTGAAAACAGTTGTTCACAAATGTGCTTATTGCTCGAAAGTGATGACTTGAATAAGGTGTTATTGCCCAATGAGGCATATTTCTGGTAGGTGATGGCTTATAGAAGTTTGCTAGAGATTTTTGAGTTGAATGTCTTATTGTAACTCTATACATTCCGTTTGAAAATTTGTAGGTAGTGTATTCGTGTTGACCGAAAAGAGAATTGCAAATATACCAAAAAAAAAAAAGATAATTTTTAGCTATTTGAAACCTGTTCTCAAATTCCTTTATCAAAATGGAACGCATGGCTGCATATTTCTTGCTGTTCACAGGACGGTGTTTAGTCAATGCATCTAAATCCATACACTTATTTGCCGTAACCCAAGCTGTTACTACATTGCACCCCATGCCCTTGTTTTGGTGCAAAGGAGTGTTTATAGCACACTAATATTTGGTTGGTGCCAAGGTGATGGGCTGGGCCAAGTTGGGAGAAGCTGACGCCATGTATGCATAGAGCAGTCAGCGGGTCACACTGTAAGCTGGGCCAGGCTGCATGCATCCCATAGGCTGCAGGTTGGACATACCTGACCTTAAAGGTCTCTCTTAAAACTCAGACTACACTGATGAGTTAATTTACTTGGTGATGGATTTGAAAAGACCCAATTTGCAAGTTCACTGGTAAGTGAAGGAAATGGGATTCTTTCCCAAGTTTTGTGGCCTCCTATGCTGTTTTGTTTTTTTTTTTAAACGTGATGTAAGGGACCGTCCCCACTGTTGCATGGCCTTCCTGAATAGGAATCCTGATATGCTTCCAGTTCAGCTGCATATAGTGATTTGGTGTTCGGTGGCATTTGTACAGCCCCAAGCCAAAGTTCTGCAGCTGCTTTGTATTTCATCTCTGGAATGGCATTTCCTTGAAACCAGTCTTCAGGAATCCAGTGAGTGAGTTGTGGGGAGAGTATCCTCAATTTCATTAAAATCATATCCAGGACCTCTGTGGAGGAAAGAACTTGGAGAAAGGGAAGAAACCAGCAGGCTATTAATGAAACCATTAGATTCTGTGCAAAATGCCACTTTTCTTGCAAGACTAACATCAAACAGAGGAAGAAGTGATCCTTAGGTTTCTGATTTCCGTGTTCCTTTGTGCTGATTTGCAGCCGTGAGAAAAGTGCCAACATCTTTGTATTATTTGGCAGGGAAAGGATTACCTTGTAACTCATCTTGTCTGGCCATGGCCTGGCACTATATCAGGACCAGGTTGATGGCAGCCTGACAGTTTTAAAAGAAGATGTTGGCATTTTATGAAAAGGGAAGTTATTGCATTTGAAAGGAGGCAAAAATAAAAACAGAAAATCTACACTTGTCAGTTTTATGGTAGAGGCAGTAAAAATTCAGGCATGTTGTTTCAGCCAATTCCTGCAACAAATTAGTGTACTCAATTGATTACAAAATCAAAGATTAATTTACATAAGCATTTGTGTTTTAGTGATCCTGCTTCTATAGTGTGTTAGATACTCAAAGGAATCAACTCCATGCTCCTTACAGTTTATTAGTTTACAGCCTAAATTTAGATGTGTGGCAGCAAGAAAGGAGAGTGGAAAGAAAAGAAGAGCATGGGAAGGGGTAGGACCTCCTGGGTCACTGGCTCCAGTGCCTCCCAGTCTAGGGAAACCACACAGTGTTATCCTCTTTCAGACTGCGTTACAACCTTCTGTCATACCGTTAGATGATACAAAAGATGGGGTTTAAATTTACTGATTTGTCCCAGTTCAGTGTAGCTTTCCTCTGCCTCCATTAGCTGGACTGGGCCCACGCTGACTCTTATCACACATTTCTGCTGGTGGCTTGATTTTGAAATTAGATGTGCCAGAGAGCTGGGACCTTTGCAGGGTATGACAGAAGGGGAGGATTCAGGATAGCTCTTCCAGCAACCAGGTGAAGTAAGAAATCAGAAAATAAGGCATTATTAGTCTTTCTGTTTCCAGACTGCTGATAGAGGAATCAAAGCAAACGATTTCGGGTATGACTACCCTGCAATGCAACTTGGTGTGAGAGAGGGCTTTGGTGCTGGAGGCAGAGTGAACCAGGGACAGGGTTCTTTCCCACTCTATGGCTAGCTCACGTTCCAGTGTTGTGCATGAAAACCTTTTCTCACGCCGTCGTTCAAAACCATTCAGTGAGCATCTTCACCTTCTGAGTTGTACAGGAATTCATTATGAATAGACCTACAAAGAAAGTTTCCTCAATGAGAGCCCAGGCCTCAAAAGCACTTGTGAATTATTTTGCTTTGTCAGTCAGAACTGTAAACTGCAACGTTATGGCTTTAAGTCCAGAGAGGCTGAGTAGAGTTCCTAGCATTATAGTGTGTTTTTACTTAGGCAACATAGCCAAAGCAAACGATGAAACCAGACTTCTTTTTGTGGTCAGAAAGAAACAAACAATTTGTTTTGATTGAAGGCTCAGCACTGTGGAGAGGCCTGGAGTTAAGAGCAGCTGCGTAGGAAGCGCAGTGATACGGGGTGGTGGTTGCCAGCACTAGTTACATCCGTTACAATGGACCCTACAGTAGATAAACATCTTGAGAGCAAGGCATACAGCTGGGAGAGACCTGTCAGCACCAACAGGAAGCACAGCTGGGACAAAGCAATCCGCTTCTCTTAATGCCAATCAAAGTTTTTGAATACTGAATGTAATTGCCTCGGGAGATATCTATAATCTTTAGACTGGCGGTAATTTTCTACAAGAGTTATGTTGCCTGTTTTGGGATGGATTGGTTCTATGGCAATACATTGGCTCAGTAACACATGCGGTTACTCCTTCCTGCAGCCAGAGAACTGGTATTTTTCCTGCTTCCATCAATCTAGAGGCAGATATCACTCTAGTGTCTGCATCTTGTGGACAGCAGTCTTACATCCTCTCTCTGAGACTGGCAGCTTTTTAGTGACCATTTACTCTTCTTCACTGCCCGTAACTGCAGCTTACAGCAGACAAGAGTGAAACTATCTCAGATATTTTTTCATATTTTCATCAGTTTCCAAGCAAAACAGAGTTGAGAGCAATTCATTAAATCAAAAGCCAAATTATTTTAAAGCAGTAGCTGTGGCTAGCATTCACCTGAGGTAAGCTAATAAACAGAGTACAGTGATTCATAAATTCAGTATTGCTTTTCTCGGTGTCAGGAATATTTGTTTGTTTGTTTTAATTCAAGACGTGATAAAAGGCAGAGCTGTGGGATATGGAGGCTTCAGAGATGTAAAGCACTACCTTTGCAAGCAGAATGAACCTCAGTATAGTTTCACTGATTTCAAACCTGTCCATTTATATTGACTTCTCTGGGCATGCAGTCACTGTTGGCAGCTGTGGCAGTGTGGTGCTTTTTTGCTGATAAACTTGTCCAAAAGAAAAATAAGTTGACTACAAAATCTGTTATTTCCTATGTGATTCACTTTAAGTTGTTTTCTGCACTCTTATAATATGCTGTAGGATCAAAGTGGGAATATTTGACCATTCTCCCTGAACTCACTTTAGAAAGTTTTGCATGCGAATGTAAAGTGCAGTGGGACAGGTGAACAGAGCTAAATATAAAACTGTAGTAGTAGCTGGACTACCAACATCAGGAATGCTCTTCAGCTTGTCTTTTAATGCTGTGATTCTCTTTTTGTTTGTGTATCTCCTTTGCAGAGCTTTAAATCAAAACACTGTTGCAGCATATTTCTGTTGCACTTGATAAGGTGCAACAGACTGTACATTTAATGGTATGAGTGGAAACTGAAATACATCAAGTGACTACTTTTAATTTATGGCATGCGTGCAGAATACAGCACTGTGATTTTTGGACTTCTTACTGCTAAATTCACAGTTTCTCACAGGACCAATACTGAGCTCAGAGTAGGAGATGTGCCCTTGCAATTTGACAGTGTTCTGTGGAAGGTTACTATTGCTCCTCTCTGAGCATCCCTTTCAGGTTAGATTTTCTTGTTTTTTCCTTTACATCATTTCACATTTAGAATCCATTTATGTTGTCATTTGTTTTTGTCTGTAGCTTTGTTCAAGGGATTTGAGTTTGCTACTTTATCTGTGGTTTCGTTTTGCTTCATTGAATAACTGTGAACATGTTTTCTTTAGACACTGAAAACAAAGTCTGTTGTCTTTGGTATAGAATTCAATATAAGAAGTGTGTTTTGAGTATGTTCAAATTTCTTAGGAGATTTTAGGATTTTTTTAGGAGTTCCTAAGAACTCCTCCTAGTTTATAATTCCCAGCCTGTTGCATTAAATGAGAACAAAGATGCCCTTTTCTGATAAAAAGCTGGCAGTCTTGTGCAAGAAAAATGGAAAATTTTAGAAATTTTTGCTGACAAATATTTTGCTTAGGCAAAATGTTTGTGAAAGATGTGTTTAGATTTTGAGAGCTCTGACTTCACAGAAGAAGATACTTATGTTGAGATTTTGCCTTTTATCATGGGGCTGGGAGAAAATTGAGTATCTGGTTCTTAATGTCTCCATGCCTAATTGGAACTCACTTATAAATGAGCTTTGCGTTAAGCTGTGTTGAGAATGCTTCCTGGGAATTTTTGCAAAAGGAATTTCTGCTGAGCTTGTAGTTAAAGCAATTGTATTACAAAATATGCTATCTTCTGCTTTGAAGCTCTTATCAAGAGCTAAACTGCAAATAAATGATGTTCTGAGCCCGCACCGCTGAGTTTTACCATCCAGTCTTCGGTTAGACAGCTGTTTGTCTGTCCCTATAAATCCGTGTAATGAAATATGGCCAAAACTGGCAAAAGCAGCATATCTGGATGGAAACGGCGTCTCCGTCCACCTTGCTGCTCCAGAATACCATCAAGCTGTTCAAATAAAGATGAGCTGGAACAATGTAACAGCTGGCTAAGATGAGCATGGGAAAGAAAAATATGGTGACAGGAGAAGTGACTCTGTGTGTTGGCATTCCTTTCTTTTCAGTGCGAGGACATGTGAAAGGGCTTGTCACTGACAGAAAGACCCTCTCACATTCTATTGTGGCAAAACCTTCAGGCTCCAAATAATATCACAATCTTTGTGTTTCCAGATGTAATTGGCATATGCGTGTTCTCACACTGCAGGAATTTGAGTTGGTCTTCTCACACCACAGCCTTGGTGACTGAGATCTGTTGTTGTACTCAGGGAGAGGGCTGAGGATTTGCTTGTTTTGTATTTTCAAATACACAATTTTGGTACTTTGTTTTTCCTTTTAGCAGTAAATTACATGCAGGCTGAAATCCTTCTTTTATGCATCACTAACTGAAACACATTCACAAACGTTTAAAATGAGGTTTTCTAATTTCCATAGATTGACTGCACTATGAGATTAGGAGACTCACCTTGCATTTTTAAGTGTACAGGCTCAAACTTTTAGTTTAGTTTAAGCAAAGGAAATTCCAGGGAAAACATGGAACAAGGGAAGAAAATAATAACATATCTAAGAAAAAAAATGTAATAGAGTGCTTTATTTTTTTTAATCCACCAGTATTTAATATGAAGGTCCATGTTGATAATGGGCTTTGTGAAAAGTTGATTTTCCAGTTTAGCAGAACTTATAATAAAAGCACTTGCTTGAGGTCAGCTGTAGCAAGTTTCTCTGCCTCTTGCTTCCTTTCCCTCATTAAAATGAAAAGCAAGTGTTCCCACTTCATTCAGACTCGAATGACCTATTTGAACCAACGCAGAGCTTCTCCCAGACCTAAGGCCCTGACACTGACTCAGCTCTGGAGGATTCTTAGTCTCTGTGATTGTGATCGCTCTTCAGGTCACATATAATTAGGCCCCAAAACAAGGAACACAATCCAGGGTCCCACCCCTAGATGGATATTGAACCACTGGGATGTCAGGGCTTGTGGGATGTTTTAATCAGCCCCCCCTGAGGTGAAGCTTCACTTTATCTCAGAGATGCATTGAGCCAAATTGTGAAAAAGGATAATTCTCTCAGTGATGGAAAGTAAAGGTCAAGAAAAAGCATCATCCAACAGTTAGATAAAATAGAACATTACAGAGTAATATTAAGATGTTGTCTTAGAGTGACCTGGACAGGTAGAAGAGGTCACATGATCAAATTCAGTGCTTGTGGAATAACTTTCCCAGATGGCCATAAATTGAGCACTCGTTTACAACGGTAAGGAGGTATATTTTTTCAGTAATAATTGCCATTAATTTTACTAAAATGTGTATCACTAGTCATCCCCCCTGCTGGTGGAGTAGTTCTGAAAATAGAAGGTAGAAAGGGAAGTTTATCAAGGAACTGGTCCAACCTTTGGTATTAGAAATAGTGTCACAGAGCTTACAAATCAGGCAAGGCAGCATTTTTATGGTCTTGAAAGGTTTGAACAGCCTGTTCTGTGGAAGTCTGCAAAAAGCTCTGCTCGTCTTTCTGATGAAGCAATGGTGCTGAGGTATTTGTGTTGCACTCACATCCTTCGCTCTAGATGTTTCGGATATGATCACGTGGGTTTGATACTGTGCCTGAGAAGGTATGAGATCATACCCTGACCTCATACCATCTGTTCAACAGATGGATCTGTAGGGTGGGGAGAATGGTTAAAAACCTGGCTCCACTTACATCAGTGGTATCAAGATTTTTACCCATGATTGGAGGGGGGAAAAATACTGTCCGAAGATAGGTTTCATAAAACACTGCTGGAAAAGCCTGTAAGCTTCAGAGAATCCCTTGCTGTTCTGTTATTTGGCTGATAGTTATTTATGCTTGGTCCTCGGACTGCATGTTTGATCTTTATATCTAAACTGATATATTTGTTGGTACAGACTGATAAAATAGTGACACGCAAATGACTGTTGAAAGATATGGAGGAAATACAGCTCGTGTCTTATGAAACAGTGGATATTATTGACTTAGATGGTATTGATCAGAATCCTGTTTGCACATGTCTGTTCTGTAATGAGCACAAATATAAATCCCACTTATTGATAAGTTTAGATGTTCTGTTTTGCTGCACAGCGCAGACATTTAGATTATTTTCTTGTCAGCTCAACTCGCAAGAACACATAAATCATCCCTGGATTTCTTTAACCCACAGAATAGCATTGTCCCACACTCACTGAAATGTTAAATGTAGTCTGTGGACTGGGACATGCCTGGGTGGAGCATTGTTGAGTTTCCAGCCTAAAATCCGGCAATGGCTTCTAAAATACAGACCTCCGTAGATTAAATCCAGCTGTTGCACAGGTGCACTGAGGCTATGCAGCAAGGAAGTTTACCCACTTAAAAACTTCTGCCTATGTGCGTCATTAAACCAAGATATTTTTGGTTTTCAAATATATACTTTTTTTTTTGATTAGGCAAAGCAAGTGGTCTTCAGTGAAGCCACAGACAGCAGAACAGTTTCATGTAAATTCATCTTTGTCCTTGCAGACAAACCCAAGTATCATAGTACTCTGACTTCTTCCAATCCTGCTGATTGAATCATTCATATCACTGGGGTAGAAACCTGCAAAATGACCCAGGAAGTTCCTTTATTAGAAAAGTTGTTGTGAAGAGATAGGATGTCATATTTATCTGAGTTATTTATGTGTAGATACAGATTTCTTTTGCCTCTAAATTATTCTGGTGGGTAAATATTTTGTACAATAAACAGAATTGTATTATAGACAGGAAGAAGTGACTATAGTATGTAACTTAGCTATTTTTACAATACTTGTGATTGGAGTGCTTTTCTAACTGTTATCTGTAAAATGTGCGATTTTCCAACACTGCAATCATGCCCTCCTCTATAACACAACTGTTAAGGGAGATTAGGTTAATGTGCATTGGAATACAGCACTACTGAATATATCCTTAAACAGGGGAATGCTCAAGAAATCCAGGTAGCTACAGTCAACATTGCTTCTTGCTGACTCTGGCTGGAGGTATGGTTGATAAGCAAGGGGAAGGAAAAGCCAACTGACGCCCATGTCTTTAGCAAACTCTCTTCCAGCATGTGGAGCAGCAATGGAGAGTACAGCCAACAGTGGTGGGATAACTCTAAACTTCACCATAACCATTCCTAGCCTGAAGACAAAATTTGCCTCTTGCAATGTCTGTTTCTCACATTGTAGTTATGTTCTGGTGGCATAAAGCTGTGCACTTCCATAATGAAGAAAGGATGCAATTTTATAATGATGCCTTCTATTTTATTATGTTGGCCTGTGAAGTCACAGGTGGATGTTGGTGGTATGGCAGTGGAGGATGAACATTCCCACTGATATTCTGTCACATTTTGTTGCTGGGTGAAAGATGGCAGCAGAGGAGCAGTCTGACAAAATGGTGTCTGACATGGAAGTGTGAATTAAGCAAAGGTGTGTCACTGAGTTCCTCTGTGCAGAAAAAGCAGCACTCACTGACATACATCAATGCTTGCTGGATGTCTACGGAGACAAAACAGTGGATGTGAGCAGTGTTTCAGAAGTGGCAGCAGCAACAGGGGATCACCCGTGCAGGTTTTTACAAGTAAAACATGCAGGCTCTGTTTCATCGATGGTGAAAGTATAGAACTGAGCGTTGTGACTATGCTGAAATATACTGTTGTGTAGCTGAGAATTTGAGGCATCAGCGTTACTGTGCTCATTATCTGTGCTGTAGTTTCTATGGAAATAAATAGGAGTCATTATTACTTTTGGAGTGAGTTACATGTATGCGACGCAAGACAATTCCTCTTCACTCAGTGCAGCCCAGGCAAACCGAAAGGTTGGACACCCATGTTGAAACTTCATGTGGTTCTGAGTGTGCTCCCTTGTTCTTAGCTGATACAGTATGTCCACATCCCAGCTGCTTTTAAACAAATCATTTGAGACGGATGTGAGCAGTACTGAACTTCCACCTCCTACCTCTACCCCTCATTTGGGATCTCAAAGGAGGACGTGTCAGTCACTTCACAGCTCCAAAACAGCTCCAGGAGTGGCGATGAAAACAAGCATTGCCATGCAGCTCTCACTGTGCCCCTTATCCCATTACCTGCAGAGCTGCAGCTTTGTGCGTGCAAGGAATGTATAAGGATTGCAAGAAGATCCTGTTAGGGGGATCCTACTGGGGAAAAGTCTTTTATTTTCTCCACAGTTTTAGTTGCATAACCATAAAGTACACAACCAGCACAGCACAGCAACAGCAGTGCGTCAATCCTCCGCATGCTAATTTATTGAGCAAAATGGTATTCCTGATTGCCAGGCTGAGAAAAGTTATCTGGAGCCTGACTGAAGTCAAGCTGCTTTTCATCTGGCTTACATATCTCCACTGAAAACTGAGATTCTTAGAGCCAGTCTCCACCCTCAACTCAGAGTGGACGACTCCCTGTTTCCAGTGAGGTAGAACAAAAGCAAATAAAGTCGAGATTTGAACTCACTGTCGTGAAATAGTTGACAATGGTGCTGAAACTAGGTAGAACATCACAAATACCATCATAAAAGAAAAATTCAATGTCATAACCCTTACTGGTAAGTATATTTGTGGCTTAATCACAAATCATTTGTTTTCATTCATCTGTTGTGCCCTTCTACACTGATGTTGTCTGTTTTTGTAGGCTGGCAAAAATGTTTTTTTATATCATCAAAACTACTAGCACGTTTTTGAAGAGCTGAATTTTGATCCACTTCCACAACTGGCAATTCAAATCAAACATTATGAAATAAAATGAGTAAATGAAAACTACTGTAGCAACATGGGCTTTGAGTTGGTTTTTTTGTTTTGTTTTGTTTTGTTTTTTGTTATTGTACACAGGTTGCTCTGAAAGCAATGTCTCTTTTTATTTCATGGAAACTACCACAGATACAAAGAGAACAATAATACTGCTTGATAGAGAAGATTATCAGCTATAAAACAGTATTTTTGAACACAGTCACCACCATCAGCTCTGCATTTTCACCATGAACAAGAGCCTGCATGCTGCACTCATAAAACCTGCATCAGTGGAGGTAACACAGTGAGCACCACCCACCACCTCTCTGTGCTCACATCCATTGTTTTGTTCTTCATAGACGTTCAGCAGGTGTCAGTAAATGTCAGTGGGTGCTCCTTTTTCTGCATGAAGGAATTCAGGGACACACCTTTGCTTCATTCACACTTCCATGTCAGGCATCATTTTGTCACATTGTCACTCTGCTGCCATTTGTTGCACAGTAACCCACCACTCCACCTCTGACACTGTGGGCCATATAATAAAATAGGAGAGATTATTTTTGTGGTGGCCCTCATAGAATATATGTTATAACTAATATATATAAATATCAAAACATTTTATTTTTTTTAAGTTTTTTTTTGTTAAAACATAGAAAAGGAGAGCAACAAAAAGAAAAAACTAGTGAGATATTTGACCTTGTTTTTGTGAGACTAGTGATGGCAGTAGTTTCAATTCTTAATGAGATCTCAAGATGTTCATCAGAGATTTGTAATGAAATTTTATTTTTCCTTTGCTTCAACCTTGAAAACCAACTGTTCACAAATGTATGTGCTGCTAAAAAGTGATGACATGAATAAGGTGTTATTGTTAAATGAGGGATATTTCTGGTAAGAGAAATATAAAAGTCTGGTGGAAAGATATGACCATTTTGACAGACTACCCCTGTGCCATCTGTGTCACAGCAACAAAACGTAATGGATTACTGGCGGGAAGGTACAGCCTCTATTGCCATACCACCAACATCCACCTCTGATCTCATGGGCCAACATAATGGAAATGGACACATTATTTTTGGAGCAGCCCTCATTTAAATTATTTTTAATGGAAAAAAAAAAAAAACATTTTTTCACTGAGGCATTTTTACTTGAACATTAACACACATAAGAATTTTGTTGTGTGAGTCAAGTAATCACAGAACCAAAAAACTGGGAGATATCGTATAATGCATGTTTCCAACCTAGAACAGGATCAGCCCTACATTTTTCAAAATTTTATTGAGGCTTTATCAAGCCTCTCACATTTTTGGCGGTGGAAATTGTACAGTTTTCCTCCTCATTTCCATCTCAGTGGTTCACTATTGTTAGTATGAATTTGTTTTCTAGATTTTTTAATCACAGTCCTTGGCCAAATCATTACTCTGGTGTGAGCACTAGAGTTCCCCTTCTAACACTGCTGCTTACTGTTATGGAAAAAAAAAATGAATAAGACATAATCTAAATTAAAAATAATTAAATAAATCTGGTACTTAACATTTCAAAACGTGAGGTTTTTTTTTCTTTAAAACATGATTTTTTACTTGCTGGCTTTACTTAAAAGCATTATGAAAAAAAGCTGTCTTTATGGTGTGTCAGAAATCTAGTTCCAGATTGGATATACAGTTAATCATACAAGACAGACCACTGTCACAAGACTAAAAGGCTGATATCTGCACCAGTATGGTTTCAGAAAAAAAGTTAAGCTTTTATATTCTTATCTAAACCAAGTGATTTGAGGGTCACCCATCACTTGCTAGTAATCTAGGTTTCAACTTCAGAGACCTAAGTTTAAATCCTGATTTAGGTAAGGGCGAAAATTAGTTTGGTGGTTTGCATGCTAGTGGACTTCTGTCAACACTGAAAAACTACCCAACAGTACCACACAATGAGATACTTTTGATTGAAAGAAAGCCTGGACTGGAAGACCAGAGGTCATTATGAACTGAGAAAGAAGTATCATGGCATAACTACATGAAAAATGTTGCAGAGCACCTGAGAAAGAAGTGTAGCAACAATCAATAGAAATTATCTGCTACCTCAACAGGAATGTATTTATTGTTCGTCTAATCTCAAGTGTTTTTGATTCTATAACTTCACATATTGTTCCAGAAAATCTCATGAGAATCTAATAATGAGCAATGATGACAAGAGAAAATGATTGCAGGCAGTGTGCTTTAAATTGTTAGCAATATGTTTTACCATCACCCCACAGAATATAGCTATTAAGGAAATTATTTGTTGTAAAAAAATGTTTCTGTATGAATGTGTATGAATATTCATCAGTGCTTGCTGAATGTTTATGAAGACCAAACAGTGGATGTGACACAGTGAGGCCGTGGGTGGTGCATTTCAGCAGTGTCAACAGCAATGGTAGGTCGCCTCCACTGGTGCAGGTTTCTACAAGTACAGCATGTAGGCTCCTGTTCATCACTGGTGAAAATGCAAAGCTAAAGGTTTTGACTGTATTGTAGCTAATAATTTTCTCTATCAAATAGTGTTATTGTGCTTATTATATGTATTGTAATTTCCATGAAAATAAATAGGAGGCATTATTTCTGGAGTAACCAACATAGTTTATTTTATTTCAAATAGTTTAGCAAAGATTTTTTCTTTGTTAAAGATAAGCAGCTTCTGCTTCCTGAGGCTTCTCTGTGTATCCTCAACAGCACCTTTGCACAAAGCAGTTAGGAGATGCTGAATAGTATTAACAATGTCCTCCAACTACTTTCCATATTTTAACCCAAAAACAGTGGTTTGTTTTACATACTGGAATGAATAGGGTGTTTCCACTTCCCTTTTTCTTGGTTCTTGAAAGTTGAAACTTGTATGGGATATAGATACAGAGGAATAACCAACGGTGTGAGAAGATAAGAGTACTGGAAATGATGGTTACTGTAGTTGAGATTCACTCTGATAATAAAAGTCACCTCTCATTCATGAGATAATGTGGTAAAGATCAAAGTTTCACTGACCAACTCTTTAAATTTTCTGCATAAACACCATGATGCATCAGGATATGTCTAAAACTAATTCTTTCTCCCCACAGCAGATATGTCCACAAACCCTGCACAAAACCACTCATGTCTTTCAAACCCAACTACAGTGCTGTGAAACAGTGGGTGAGTCAGTGGCCTTGATTAAGATGAACTTCAATCAACCTTTAAATTTAGATGAGAAAAACAGATTTTATAAAATGCAGGTTCCAAAAGGGAAGCAGAGAGCTGGATGTGCCACCTTGGCTCCTTCTTAGAACACTGCTATGATTTCACACTGATGTGACACATTTCTCTGACCTTCTCCTCCTTTCTCTAGCTGCTGGAAGTGCAGCTGGAAGTGCTTTATCCCTTTTAGCATTGATATTTGACTTTCTAAGAACTATTAAAAGTGTCCCTCATCTGAGCTGAGTAGTTTTATACAAAAAATAATTCATCTAAATTAGTGCCTTGAAGTAATGAGACATACAAGTTTTGCTGTGGTCAGATTTAGTGGCAGCTAGGAAAAATGAGACTGGCAAATGATATTTGCAGCTGGATGCAATGGAGAGAAAATGATAAAATCATAGAATCATAAAAGCATCAGAATATCATATAAATGACGTTTTGCTACATAACAGGCTGTTTTTTTACATTTATGTTTTTGCTTTTTAATAAAGCACATCTAACTACTGTTGATCTGAAAGAGAAAAGAAGTCTTTGCTGTTTTGCTGGTAGTTCCAGACTACATTGTCCTCTCATTTCACAGAAGCATGGTGAGGCTTCATGCTTGGGTATATCACGTTACTGAAAACAGGAAGGTTACTCCTTGCAGATGAATCTTTGATCCTTTCTGGAAATAAAAAAAAAGTGCTGGTTTTAGTAGAGTCATGGCTTTTTATGCCAACTCACTAAATGTAAATTCTCATCAGAGCTGCAGAATGCCAGGCATAAGTCCTCCTGCTATTATCTCACTCCAAAAACTGGATAAAAGCCCAGTATTTCTGGGCTTCCATTGAAGTTCCCTCCTGGCCCTCTTCCTGAGTCCTGAAAATTTTTATTCTTTATAGTTAGTTCGTTACTAGGCAAAAAAAAATGAGCTATCATGACTTAAATGAGGGGGTAGGATTTTCAGAAGGCCTCCCTAATGGCCTGATTGTAATACCACTTGGATTGAACTGGGATAGCTTCATTCACAACATTCACACGCTTTCAGAAATTCCATCTTCAGTCCAGGAGGAGATTTAGGGGGTATTGTTGTGGTACCTTTTTCAAAAGTAATAAAATATCAAAAAAAATTTTAAAAAGCCATAAACAAAATCAAGCAAAAAATATTTAAATGTCACTTCAGCAAATTCAGCAAACAAGCAAACAGAGTCTGTAAAATAGAAAATATATTTTTTCTGGCTGCGTTTTTCAAAGTAGTTTCTAAATTTTAAGTATAAAATAGTAAGTGTTATATCGATTTCATTTTGCCTTAATCCTTGAGTGAATAATCCTGAAATACATTTTCAGCTAAATCCCCTGTGACCAGAAATATTCATTTAAACTCTAGGGATTCTGCCAGCTATAGTGATATGTTTGTGCCAACCGGCCAGATGTATTTAAAAGAAAGAAAATTCTACAGTAAGTAGAATAAATTCAGAGCTCTTTACCATAAAGTTTAAAAAATAAAGCTAAAAGACAACACACATTTTATTCCCACAATAGCACAGAATAAATATGAACAAAATATATGTCAGATGGGATTAGAAGTGATGTTTATGCATTGCAGGATATTGCTTTAGCAAGGACCACTGTAATCACCCGGATTAATGGAAACAGTCAATTAGCAGTGATATTTCATGTTTGGTAGAGCCATCTCCTGTCCCGTGTAACATTGAATTCTTTTTGGTCAAGAAACTGAAATGTTTGCAATTTCCATTATTTGGTTGACTTACAAGAATCTCTTGTTTGTCTAAAAGTCTTTAAATAGCAGAAAAGGAGCATGGAGCTTGGCAGGATCTAATTCAGAATGCAGTGAAGCTGATGAGAGAGCATCCGGTGACCCAACCAGGCATGTAGGTATTACAATCTGCATAAACAACTGGCTCCTAAAGCTGATTTATTAATAAAGATTTAGAAGTATTCTGAAGTTGCATCCTCAAATGCATGGGGGAACTTTAGTTTTCTAATATTTTTCTCCCCAGTTCCTTCCACTCCTTTTTGGTACGCCTCTATTCCTTCCTCTCTCCACCTCTTTTTTTGCCCCATTTGCAGCCATTTAGCATTGCATCAGCAGAAAATCTCTGTAGTAGTGGCTTCCACAAAGCAGCAAGTAGATTTAAAATCAAGGAACAGTTTCAAAGATGGGTTTGCTGTGTTCATGAGACTATATCATAACTATAGTGAGGTTTTGGAATGCATTTACACACACCATAGGGGTAACCTCATCATTACCCACCCATGGCGACTCTGATCTCGAGTGATCTCACTCCATATCCTCAGCACAGTTCTGGCATATTCCCTCTGCATGGAGGGGGAATAGAGAATGACCTTTCTTTGAAATCCTAGATGTATTTACACGAGAGCATGCCAAATGCATTAACAAGTGGTGGAGTGAAACCCCGAGTGAGTAAACATGGTCAACCCAAACACATGTAAATAAATCTAAAATTTCGGAGAATGTCATGCTTGCTTTGATTTATACCACAAAGTACAGGAGGAAATGTCGGCCCAGTGAAAATCTGCTTTATTTGTTCATTTTTAATTGCTATTTTGTCGTGGCAGAGCCCATCAAGCTCTCAGGGAGATCTTTTATCTCTTCCTCGCAAAGTAGGCTTGGCTCTGTTGACAGTGCTGCTTTGTTGCAACTCATGGGTCCTCGCCCATAGCAGCATCTTCTGGTGGCAGCTATTTGGGATGATATACTCCTTGTATGAACTGCTGTAGGCTTATCTCTCATCTGCTGCTCTCTTGCTTAGAGAAAAGAAGGCTGCTACTAAGCTGGAAGCACATATTTGGCTGAGTGCTTCCCTGGTTTTGGACGAATGCTCCTACTTTTAGCAGCATGCCTAGACTTGGAGAAGTACGTTATGATGAGTGAACAGAAGGAACTTCCAAACTTTAAATCATATCCAAGGAACCTCCAGTAATAAGGGCTTCAGCTCATACCCACAAGTGGTCCTGCAGGAAAACTGGTCTTTGGCTTTTATTTCCTGAAAGGAAGGATTGTATGGCAGTGTTGGGGCTTCGGGGTCTGTATAATCAAGGCTCAGCATGATGAATTTGATGCACTGGCATCTGTTCTGTGTGCTTTGTAAAACTTCCAATAAAATATGAATAAAAAATAAATATACTTCATATGTCTATGTAGGACATACAGCAGTTAAATCTTTGGATATGGCATTTTTCAAGAGTTAAGAAAGATATGTTAGAACACACATAAGTGCCACAGTTCTTTCAAAAACAAAAGTCAGGGAAAATCTAGGAAGGCAATCAAGGCAGAGCTGTTTTGTTGGTTTTTTTTTTTTTTCTCATTTTTTGGAGGCAAGGGATTGCTTCAAGCTTGAATGAACCTTCAAAAAATCTGAAGCTCCAGACAGCATCGTGTTACTGTATATAATCCTTCAAAGAGGGCAAGGTGTGAAAACAAGCCAATAAATGTGTAAGGGGTGAAGGAAGATTTTTACAGACCAGAGTCAATGTTGCCAGCTTTTCCCCACCACAAAACCCCAACATCCCTCTCCAGGAACTCAACCCAGAATATTATTTTTGGATGACTGCCTCTGCAAATCAGGGCAGTGCAGATAAGGCCCCTCCTCCATGATCCTTCCCAACCTCTCTATGAATGCAGAAAAGACAAAAATAAAGGACAAGGCTGGAGTTTTGGTGGCTTTGGTCTGTGGTGGCTTTTCCAGCAATGGCAGTGTATGCCCTCCCTTCTTCTCGTGAAAATTAGAAGCGTGATCAGGGGAATCAAACATATTCTATCTTTTTTGTTCTTTCATTTAAAGGAGGGGGAAAAAAAAAAAAAAAAAAAAAAGAAGAAGAAGAAAAGAAAAGAACAGTAGATTTTTCATCCTCATGCTTACTTTGTTAATGCCTTTAGCCAGCATCTTGAGAGCACCACCAGGCCCAGCAGAAGCTCCATGCCAGGGTTGTCCCCTCTGCACATCAGTTCTGACAGAAGATGACAGGCTAAGTGGTGGGGAAAGGGCCACAGATCAGCGCCTTACCAGGAGCTGCTATTCAAGGCTTGCATCTAGTCTCACCCTTAGTCCTTGCCTATGCTGTGCCTGGCCACATGAGCATATATCCCAATCTGGACTTTAAAACAGGAATAGCTCACAACTATGCCATTGGCTTATCTGTGCCTCCCTGCGCCTCTAATTTAATATAACTGATATCACATTAAATGGCACTTCTGTGAATGTCACTGCACTTAGAACCCTATCTGGAAACAGAGAGTGTTTTTGTGACCACGCAGAGGATAAACTTGTTTGAAATGTTTGGGTGTAAATCAATGGCCCTAGGTTTCTGTGTAAGAACTCTCCACATGTTATTTTTAAGTTTCTTAAAGAGTTAAAAGTCAGAACTGAAAAAGAGACTGCTCTTTCCCCTGGAGGTTGTCCAAGGGAATACTTGTGGAAGATACTTCACAAGCAATGGGTAACTTATGAATCCCCTGCCTCAAATTTATGAAATATGAATTGGGCAGAAGATGAAATGCTTTGTAACATGATGTTGTTTCCGTCATTCAAGCTGATCATGAGCTACCCACTGTTGAAACTGGCTGATTGCAAGAACAAAACAGTGCTCTTGGTGGGTACTTATTCCATGCATTGGCCTGACAGAAACACTTATCATCAACCTGTGTACCCCTTAGACAGCTTCTTCTGGACATAGTGCCATTTGGTCTCTTCCAAACAGTGCATGTGTTTCTGTTCTTGCTGACTCTCCCAAGTCTGTGAAACAAGTTAGTTCATTCTACTGTTCTTCTGGCCCTGAAATGTCCTTTCCTGCACTGCAGGAAATGCCATAACTGTCATTACTCACTGTAACAACACCAACCTATGTTCCACAATTAGAAATAGCCTCCTGAGCACAAAGACTAATTGCTACTCCTACTTCCCAATCCTCTTCAGTGTATTGGTGGGCCAGAGCCAAAACCCTTCAAGGGAGAACAAAAATTTTATTTATCTTTCATCATAGGTAAGAGAAGGTGCAACTAATTTCTAAGAGTGCTGTACTGTCAGAGGAGGAAATTTTGTTCAGTTCAGATTCTGGCTGAAAAGGCAGTTTCTTCTGGGATTCACTCAAGGGTACCCTTCCCTGGGAAACTCATCAGAGCCATCAGCCTATGTGGATTGGTGTAGTGAAAGGGGTGGCTGAGACAAATTATTCTCAAAGGGACTCTGCTGGTGAAGAGCAGTACAACTTTACTGATCACAGTGCTGGCAGTGTAGTTTATGCTGGCTCTAAGACCTTTTATTGCTGCAAGCAGAAGCTTAATGAACAGACAGGTAAAAACCTTTGTGAGATGAAGAAATTCTTCGTGAAGGAGATAGGAAGCAGCATGGAAAATGTTTCAGATGATTTTATAGTAAGGCAGAATCAACTAGTGGTATATGTTGTCAACTAGTGGTATATGTTGGAGTACTAGATTCTGAATTTCTGATCAGAGGCCTCTGGATATGGGACACAATACAAACACATTCCTTACCCTCTCCTTGCACTGGGACAGCTTTCCTCCCTGGAACCTTCTTTACAAGAGGGTATGGTAGTAATGACTCATGGCCTTGCTGGTCACAGCTAAGTATCACATATGTACAATCCTATGAAACCAAAACATACTCTCAAAGAGCTCTTGTACTCCAGGGCTTCCACTTCAGGAAGGATATTAGATTTCAAAGCATATTTAAATATTTACTATAACACTTCCAAGAGCAGGTTTTTTTAAAAGGTTATAGCAACATCTATTTGCCTTTGATAGGGAGCATAAGCAAGAGGAATTGTCCCTAGACTGTTGAACTCCTGAGTCTTGCAGAAATCATGAGCATTTTAAATTGTCTGAAGGGTTTATATGTTTTAGTGTAAGAGATTTAAAAATAATTGTCTACAGAGTATCCAAAGATTAAATGAATAGGAGTCCACTGTAAAGACATGAAAATTATGCTTCTAAGTGCATTGCATTTGCTGAACTTAATAGGGAAAAGAGTGACTCTTTCTTACAACACTGTGTTCATTACCAAGTAGTGCAAAGGGAAGATACATTTTTCTGTTCATTCCACAGAATTACAAGGCAGAAGGCTGTGGAAAGATATCCATGATATCTCTCAGACCTACTTGGATCTTAAACAATTCTAAGTCTAGTAATAATATGATTGGATTAAAAAATTGAATTTCCAAGTACGAAATTGGAAAGATTGATCTTTTAGGTTATCTTTCATCACAGGTTTTTTGTTTTTTCTCTTCCCAGATATCCAGTTCAGAAACACATTTTTGTTTAAAAATTAGAAGTCCATATTCCTGTAAAAATTATCAACATCAAATACTGTGAGATAAACAAAGCAACTCAATAGAAAGAAATTAATGCCAAAAACTTTACTTGTTTGACTGTCAGCTGCATAGTCCATATTCACCTGAATATAGGAAAGCACTTTATAATAAATTATATTTATTATTTATTTTTAATATAAATTATTGCAGTATATTAATGTGACTGACATTATCTGATTTTAAGAGCTGCTGTAACAGTACTCACTTAAAAAAATGTTTAACTCAGTCTGTAAGTGACTTTATGTGCTGTCTGAAAGCTTAGCACAATGTTTGGAAAAGCTAGTACTAATGTTGCTTCTATACTTTTCCGTTTGTGTGTGCCTTTGAAATTCTAGCTTCTAGACAGAAGTAGATATAGCAGAAGGCCAGGAGAGTCTTTGGGGAATTGCAGAAGAACACAGCCAATAAGGCTTGACAAGTTGTGTCCAGCAGTGAAAGAGAAAGTAACTTGGGTAGCTTTTTTGAGGTTTCTACATCCCCTTTCAGTGTTTAGATTTGAATCTTCCTGAAACATCACTTTCTCAACCAGCCTACTTAACCCCAAAGGCCTAGATGACTCAACCATACCAAGGCACATGGGAGATATGTGGTCCTCCAATATAAATTCTGTTTCCCTGTCACTGAGGATGGATTGATCTTCATTTAGAGGACACTGTCCAACCTCTTGACATTTCTTGTCCCTTAAGAGTCCAGTGTTCTTTAGGACATGAAATGGGAAAATCTCAGCTTTTATCTTACCCCATCATCCCATACAGCCCACTCAGCCAACAGACAGACATGGATTCTATCCTTCCCAGTGAACTTCCAGCCTCATACAGGGATTGTTTCAAGTACAGATAGCAAGAGTTGCTAATCCCTTTACCCTGGTGGATGTTTGTATGAGACAGTGCTGAGTGCATCACACAGTCCAAGAGCTCTGTTTTATCTTCCTCCCTGTTCTACTCTCACACAGGTATGCAGGAGAAATTAGTTCAGATTGATTGTCATCTGTCTAGCTGCAGAAGTGACAGAAATCTCACAAGTTTTCCAAGCTGTCATCTTTCAGTGGGGAAGGGAGAATGAGCTGTATGATCCTTGAGCTTTAAGAAAATGCCTGATCTGATAGCAAATGCTCAATGGTCAGACAATGATGCCTTGATGCAGAGAAGCAGAAAGGGCAAGAGGTGGAGAAATGTGAATTGTAGTCCCAGTTCTGACTCTAACTGCAGGTGCTCAGAGGAAGGATTAGGCCTTCACTTTGAACAAGAAAACCACAGCACGATAGCATCATTTAGATTCACAATTCCTAAAGCTGTCCCAGCTATTAAAAAACACATGGCTACCAGACCTCGTGATTTCGCTTAGTTTGTTCTTCAGAGAAGTGGAAAAAAAGACTTGAAGGTTTTGTTTATTTGTTTGACAGATTGTTTCAGTGAGTAGAGAAGAACGTTGAAGTTCAAACAATCCAAGGAGTTAAGCTGAATTTAATTAATTAATTATTTAATTAATTTAATTTAAATTTAATTAATTAATTAATTTAATTAATTAATTTTTAATTTTTAAATTTAAAAATTTTAATTAAAAATTTTTAAAAATTAACAAATTTATAAATAAATATATATATATATAAATATATATAAATATATAAGTAAATAAAATAATAAATTTAAAAATTAAAAATTAAAATTAATATTAATTTATAATAAATTAAATTTATTAATCTCCAAATGAAACTACAAAGCGGATGTTTTCATGCTGATATGTGTTAAAGTCAAGGCGGAGATAAAAGTGTGGAGAAGAACCATATTTCTTAGGCTTTAGATCTGTTAGATTTAGATTTTCAGTTTTCAAGAGGCAATTTAGACCAAGCTTTTATTTTTAATTAAAGATCTCTTATGTGTTGGTGGATCTTACCTACCACATATACCAGTGTCATAGCAGAATAGTTGTGGAGTTGGGGAATTAGATATCAGCACAGTACAAGCCTACTCTCAGGGTACATCTTATACATCTTGCAGAGGACTATTAATACACATCTCTGGGGAGCAGGAGGATGTTCTCCTCTTACTTATGCAAGGCATCTTTTTTTTTTTTTTTTAATCCTTTCCTGTACCCTTGAACAGAGTACAGGTGACCTTGTGCCTTCCAAAGATCTGAAACAGTGAACAGCTGGGATCTTCTGGATTTCTGATTCTTTGTAATCACCTTTCTGCTCTAAAAAGAATGGAGCTGCAATTTTTATTACATCTGAAGAAAGACTGTTTGTTTGGTATAGTTAAAGTTTTTATCCCACAGCTGCAATTATTTTAAATAAACAAAACCTTGTGTTTTGATTCCATCGAAAGAATTTCTATTATTTTCTCTATGCTAAACCATCTCATCTGAATTATGTTAGGGATTAGCCTGGGAAATGTTACACAAATGTCTGATTTATAAAATTTTATTTTAACAGATCAAAACCCCTTTAAGTTTATGAAAGCCTTTTTCCCACAATTGATATTATTCCTTCTTTTTCTTTTAAGTCCTTAGAGGATTATGAATGTCAGTATTAGAATAAAAGGAAGATTGCTTTAGATAATTTTATGTGCAGGGCACTGTTCCAAAGGAACCAAACTCAGACGGGGAGCTTTGAGAACACTGGTAAAAGGACATGATAAAATTAAGGTGGGGGTGAGGAAGACCAAAGTTGGAGAGGAAAAGAAAGAAAAATCTACAAATCAAACTCTGCAGAGCTTTCCAATACAGCTCACATCATGCATTTCTGATTATTACAGTCCAGCTGGAAAGCTTTTGTGCTCTAGCATAACATTGGTTCAAGATTGTTTTCACATCATACTGATGATTTTTTTCCTGACTTCTGTGAGCTTTCAAGTAATTGAAGTAGCATGCTGTTATCTTTGATTAACACAGGACGTAACTGCAGGCGTTGGGACTACGTCCCTAAGACTATAATGTCATCTTTCTCTGGTCTAAAGCCATAGTTGCTTTCTGACTCAGGAGAGGAAGATAAAACTTTAAAGGACAATTCCTAGGTTACCAAGTCATATTACTTCAGTTGCATACTTGGAGAAGATATTATGCTATATCACAGAGATGTCAAGCTGGCAAACTTTTCAGTTACTGCTAAAACAATAAAGAGTAGTGTCTCAAAAGCAATGGCTTTTGAGATGAACTACAGTATGATTTGAAATCACACCTCCCATTAAAAGACTGAAGTGAATAAGCTCGTAGGACATCTTTTTCTATTAATCTGAGCAGACATATAGGAAGTGTTCTAAATTTGTACTATCCAACCTACAAGTTTTTGTTGACAGGCAGTGACCAAAATTAAGTTTTCCTCCAATTTTTTACTGCATTGTTTGAAGCTACCTTGGAGCAACAAAGAAAGGTAGGGATACAGAGGAAATCTGATCAGCTTAATGCAGCTTCCTAACAAATATTTTATGTATCATAGACAATGAGAAAGATAATCTGAAGTGTAAATCTGGGGGGATGTTTGCAGGGTTTCCCCTTTTCAAAGCTTGTTATGACTAGCTCACTCAATCCAGTCCAAGTCTGAGTAACAACAGTAGCTTAAGTGCAAGATAAGAATCATTTGGCCTTTTTGGGGGCTTTGACTGCTAGTGAGTTTTGTGCAAACACCAGAGTTAGGAGACTGATAAAAAGGAGCCTTGTTTTGTCTGATGGGGGTGTCAATGTCCTGATTTTGCCTGCTGTCCTCAAGGCAACAACACATTTGTTAGACCTGGAGGAAATGCGGCTTGTTTCCCTGGTAGAAGTTGTCCAGCAGGATCATGGGGATGCCACGCCTCTGTTTGGAGTCCAGCTAACAACCAAGAATGTTGAGTGAGAGGGCAGTTCCATTATCCTCCCTTTAAAGTTTCTGCCTAGTTGACCTGAAGCTGCAACTTTGATGGCAGGAAGTGACACTGTGTAGTGATTGCTTTGCAGAACAGAAGTCCAGACATGGTTGAGAAGTTAAATAGTTGCATCCCACTCAAGTTCATTACAAATTTCTTCTGTAACTTTAGAGGTTTTTATCAAGGTATAGCAGTCAATACAGCTATAGGAAATTGAAGTAACTCCAGTTGAAATATTTCCACAGATGCCCCAGATGATTTATCACTTCAGCTGTTGGTGCTTCTAAATTTCTGGAGAGATTTATCATTGATTTAGATTCTGGGGAACTGTCAGCCCAAAATTCCCCCCACCCGTCCTCACCCCCAAAGTAGGTTTACAGTAAAGATAACAATCCAAGCTAACTATACAAGTTAATGTCTCATAGAGTTAAGGCTAACTATATGAAATATCTGGAATAGATTATTACATTTCTGGAGAACTTGTATGTTAGTTAAAAGCTTGGAAGTCAGTTACAGAATCACAGAGTCATTACGGTTGGAAAAGCCCACTCAGCTAAGGCTGGAAAAACCACATCACTCAATGGCATGTCACCATGCTGCATCTGCCCTTTTTCATAAACACCTCCAGGAATGATGACTCCAACACCTCCCTGGACAAACTGAATTGTGTAACTGGTGGAGATCTAAACTATTTATGACAACTTGAGCAATTGCTGCTAAATGATGTAGAACTATAATTCAATGTATAGGAATTCCTGTCAAGGTCTTTAAGCCCACATGTGAAAATCTGTAATTTTAATTACCTATTTAGGAACATGAAAATGAGACCTAATATTTCACATGAAGCTGGACCTGCACCTGATATCTTCTGTTAGGGGATGCTCTATCCTCAAAATTTTAGAAAGCCAAAGCCAGTTACTGAAGTGCTCAAATAGGGGTTTAGGAACTGAGAAGTAGGCACCACTTTGGGAAATTTCATCTCTGAACAGAAAGAACTTGGCACAAAATAATCCTGACAATGAAACAGGAGAATCTTCTCAAAAATAAGCGAAGGATAGCATGGAAGCTAGCCAACATGAGATCAAAGCAGCAGTAGCAAGGCTGGAGAGAAGTCAACTGCAGATGAAAAACAGACAGAAAACTTTGCATGCTATTTGTCGGAAGCCCTGTGTATTTGTGTACATGTGGTTGAGTATCAATCACCAAGCTGGTTGTGTAATGAGTCACCAGAGAAATTAAACCAAATGACTAAATGAAGAGTAATTGTGTGTTGCAACAAAAATACTAAAGGAAGTCCAGTATCCTCAATCTCTTAACGTCTTTGATCTGGCACTGACAAGATACAAGCTACCAACTCCAGTGCTGAGGTAGTAGGACAGGTTAATGACTGACTTCGTAAAGGAAATCCTTCTGGTCTTAGGAGCAGATGAACTCTTCAGTGAAGTGACTTGGATATGCAGTCAATACTCCAGTGTTAAACCACAAAATGAATGTTTTCCAAACCAGTAATAGAGTTAAAATTCTCCAGGAAACACACAGGTTGTGGATACTCACCTTTACTCCCGAGTCCTGGTAACTCATATGCATTTAGCTGCAACAGAGGGTTGTTTGTATGCTCACCTGCTTTGCTGGATCAGAGCGCAACTGACTTCCACCACAAATACATCAGAAGACAGTGCAGAAAATTCAGAATATCTCACAGTCTGCCCTTCCCACATCCTACTGGCAAAAGTGCTACTGAATCACTCTATTTCATTTATTTCAAAGTAGTTTTTCAGCACTCAACTAGTCTGCACTGCTGCCTTTCTTCTGGAAGAAGGACTGCAATAGCATCAATCATAACAACTGCAGTTCTTAATAATTTCCATTTGCTTCATAGCTGCATTATAACACACAAGGAGACCAATTTATTGGTCTCTGGGTGGGAAATTTGTTGTTGTTGTTATTGCTATTGTTTGTTACTTTTGTTTTTGCTTGTTTTTTGGCTTTTTTTTTTTTTTTTTTTTTTATGAAGCTTTCAACGCATTAGAAATACAATTCATTTGGGGGCTTTTTCTTCTCTTAGAATGATGAGATTCATTTCAGCAAGTGGAAAAACTTAGATTCAATGCCACCACACAGATTTTCAGCTGGACAAAATGATGCCATTGCCTTGTATATTATTATAAAAAGACCACATCAAAGCATACAAGTGTCCTGTAATGTCATGATTACAGTGTGAAACTTGTAGCAGTTGAAAAATATGACTAATTGAATATTAGAATATCCTCTCAATTATACGTTTGGATGTACACACAGATACAGGAAGTCTGTTAAAATACTATATCAGTTTGTACTATGGCAAGCTTGGAAAGGTTCCTGAAAGAGGAGGCTGGAAGCACAGCCTTCAGCATTTGTTGTAGTGACACCTAAAGCTGCCATCTCCTCAAAGGCTGCTCATGGGGAAAGCATTGGAAGGAAAACCACGAGTGAACACTGTGGAAGGTGCTCCTCATCATCGGGGCTGCCTTTTCAGCTCATCGTGGCATCAGTGGCATTATGCAAAGGCCCGGTTTGGATGATGGGAAAAAGCAGGGTGATGTCTTTGTGAAAGAACTTGATTTCTATTGCCACATTTGTAATCACTTGTAATCATTTGTAATACCCTTGTAATCACTTTCTGATTGTATCATGTACTGCCAAAACTTTCGTCAAACGCACATATAAATAAATAATGTATTTTAAAAATGCTAAGTGGGCTGAGTGGCAGAAAGCATAGAAATTAAAATACAGATTACTATTTTTTCTTTTTTTGGTATTTTTTCCTGAAATAGCCTCATATTTTTAGGTCAGTTCACAGCCAAGATAAACACAAATCAAACTAAAGCCCACAGGAAACTGTAACAACACTAAGAAAGACCAGCAAAAGGAGGATGTAGAAAAATCGCTTTGAATGATATCATTGACCACTGGCAATGGGAAACTCTTAGGATTTGTAGCTGCTCATGAAGAGGGGCTGGGAAATGAAATGTTAAAATATTCTAGATTCTTATTTATTTGTCTTCTGTTTTCTAAGAATCCTGGGAAAAACATCTTCATTATGATTGCCACCCATTGCTTTCTGACATTAAGGTCTCATGGATGCAATTTATGCCTCTGAGTTGCTATAGATACAGAGGATGAAATTTGTTCCTGGCCTTGCTGAAGTAGCTGGGAGTTTTGCCATTCAGTAGGAGACAGAATTCATCACAGATTTCTAGTGACACAATCTTAACTTCAAACAAAGAGAGAATAAGTCAAAAAACTGCCACTTCAGAGAACAAACAGCCCCATTTAACCATCTGTGATTTAGAGTCACTTCTATTCCTTTATCCACGTTGTATGCATTAGCACAATGTGAATTAAATGTGCAGGAGAAGCATGTGCAAGTTGATTTAGAAACTGCTTTCTCTCAGATGCTGAGGTGGGTCTGAGGGTAGTAAACAAAAGGGAGTAAGCATAAAATCAAGCTGAGAGTGCTTCAGGTGGGTATGGAGCTGGTCTTATTAGATCACAATCATCATCTGATGCTACAAAAGGGCTTTGTGCTCAAGCATAACTGACCATGATCTTTTGTTAACGCATCTGAATGCACTGGCTTGTAGACTGGGGTTGTATTGCTCTCCTCCTCTCACTTTCAGAGACTCGATTTAATTCATGTGGTAGACTACATTTTAAGACAAAGCTTGTATCACAGATCACCTTTCCTGCTGTTTCTGAGCACATATTGTGCTTCTGCAGTATCTGTTGCAATGGTTTTAATTGAAACATGATACTGGGAAAGCAGGAAAGATATTGTGTATCATCAGTTCATGGTTTCCGCTGCTCAGAAATGAAGGAGTAAATACCATGTGATGAGGCAATTTTTAGCAGACCACAATCTAGGGAATGTGGAGCATAACTGCACTGCTCCTATGCTTTCCTGGCAGGAGAAGGAGAGTGGCTGGCTTCAAATCTGTTTCCATGTTTTAGTTTGTAGGTAACCTCTTGTCTGCACTTGACACTGCAACTCCTTTGGTGCTTTTCTGCTGCTATTAGGGTTTGGTACTGCAGCACATTAGAAATCCCAGTTTGCTTACAGTTGCAGATATCTCTGCACAAGCATACTGCTAGATTACAAAAGCTAAAACTGAAGCAGACAATGTGAACCAATGTCACAAGTAAGCAATGAACCTGGGACAAATCCATACTTCTGACTCCTAGCCCAATGCCCTGCAGACCGGCATGCAGTGCTCTTTGCCTAATTTCTGCATCTGAATAATGGCAGAATAAACTGGTAAAAGTTCATTGCAAACAAACGTGACGTAGGCAGGTGCTGGTATGGTTCATTTCATAAAGATGGTGAAGAAGCCATGTTACAAACTGCATTTTTTACCACCATCTCCTTAAGAGTCACAAAATATTTTACAACACTATCTGCATTAAAACAGTCTCTCCAGTGCAACTGGAGACCACCCAGAACTGATCCTAGATATAGCAGCATCCTCTCCAAGGAGACTGGCTGGAATTATTTGGAGGTCATTGCCCATAAGGCACATTCTGGGCTGGATGTACGCACATAGGCAGTGCTCAGGGGACTTTTCACAGAGTGCTCTGTTTCTAGTATGCTTTGTTTGCATTTGTGTAATGGAGACATTTAAAAAATAAATAGTAGTTTAAAAATAAATCACTGATCTTCATATTTAATGTTTATCTAGGATAACTTGCATCCATGCCCATGCTAAAAAGCCTTTAATAGCTTTACAAATCTGTTTGTTCAAGTATCTGTATTTCAAAAGAGATTTCTAGTATTTGCATATTAAGCAGCACACCATTTCTTTTGTGAGGAATGTTTCTTCCATACGTAATTCTACACTGAAAGGAGACTGCAGAGCCTCGTAGCAAAACTCTCAACTAGATTTGTCAGAGTTGCAATAGCCTGAGTGGCTTCAGTGTAGTTTTACTTTGCCTTAGAATCAGAGACTTCAGAATTTGTGTAATGGAGCAAATCAGCAACTTGGTCATTTGAAATTATTTATGATTTTGTTCAGCTGTACCTGGATAAAAAATAAGTGTCTGCTGGAGTCAGCAGAGAACTTTAGGAAAAGTTTTCCATATGATTTTTGAATATAAGACAAATGATTCATCAGATGTTGGTTCCATATGTACAGTTTTTACGCATGGTAGGAAGCAATCTGGATTATTAAAGGAGGGCTTATAGCAAAGAGAGAACATCTAACCTGCACACCTTTATCACCCTCTCATTTTAGATGTGTCTGTGTATACTGTCCCTTGATTTTATGCTAGGCATTTGATAAATTGATCATATTGTCCCAAATGTTCACTTCTTCCTTGCTATGGGGATGGGCTCCTGCAAGTCTCCTTTTGTGCTGTGTTAAATGGCTTTTTGCTGAAACAGTCTCGATATTCATTTCAGCTGTGCTGGTGTCCATGGTGCTAATATGAAATACAACAACAGTAGTGATGTAATCTAATTACCTAAAGCCATTTTGCGAAAGCTTGAATTTGTCTCAACCAGTCCTAGAGTAAGCTGCAATTAAGTTGCCTACTCTGGGGATTTGAAAGACAGTCCCATGGATCAGACACCAAGTTCATACCTGTATGAAGAAAGTAACAGAAGAATTACAATGCTATGCGTAGCTTTGATTAACTGTCTCCAGAGTAAATACAGGCCTTGGAAACAAAGACTTTCTCTCACACCAGGCTCCAGAATTGGCAACTTTTGCACATTCTCTTTGTTCACCTCCAGGATGGCTGGCAGGTTCAGCCAAAGGAGAGAGACTGTAAATTACAACAAAAAGGGAATTCGAAGATGTTATTTTAATCAGACTACTGAATGACTTCACTGCCAAACTAGTGCACAGTGTGTGCAGTAATCAGACTTGTCTAGGCCCAGTGCAGAAGTTGTGCTAGAGTAGGCTTAGAAAGAAATCTTTCAGCGTACCCTCATGGTTGAATAATCAGCAGGCTCTGTATCCCGTTCCTCATACTTCCACTGTCGCTACTTTAGACCACTCTCTGCATAAGCAATGAGGCTGAATTCTTTTTAGCTCGTCCATCTGGCACCATTTTCACAAAATGTGATCTCCTAATGTGGACTCAAGAACCCAGCATCACCCCAATAAGAAAGGATCGGAGAATCCTTGCTGGGACATGCTGATGAGTGATTAACTGTCACTGAAGTCCTTTGCCATATTTGAAAGTATGCCCTCGTCCATGTGCTGTGCTGTGTTTTGTGCTTCATAGTTAAAATCTCTCTGTTAATTACTGCATTTAGTTTTCTGCTCAGCCACAGCTCCCCCGTGCAGGCTAGCTGTATTTTCTTGCAGTATTTCAAGTGAGACTTTTACTGCCAGCATTGACCAAAGAAAGGATTTTAAAATGCTCCCTCATTTTGAATTATTTTCCCTGACAACTGTATGCTTCTCACTCAACAAATGCACTTTCTCTAAGCTCTAAAATGTCTCTCAGGAAAAGTAACCTGTCTTTCCCACAAGAAGATTCAAGAGCTGTCCCTTAGAATCTGTTCCTGAGAGTTTGTATCCATGAAGCAAAACCAAATTGCAGGACTGAATTTTTCAGGAGAAGCATACCTGTCATTATTTAAAAAGAAAGAAAGTTTCCTGTTCAATATTGCCATCATGAACAAAAAGCAACAGACCCGACTAAAATAGTAGGAAACTTAACGAATATAATTACTAGCTTGAGTATATTTAAGAGGTTAATTTACAGAAGAACAATATTGTTCTAGATGTGTCTTAGTTTCAGCTGGGATGGAATTGTTTTATTCAGAGCATCTGGTATGATCTGCTATGTCTTTGTTCTAGGAGAAAAACAGTGTTGATATTACACTGATGCTTATAGTTGCTGCAGAGCAGTGTCGTACAGAGCCAAGGCCATTCACGGTGAAGGGCTGAAGGAGCTGGTAGGAAACAGAATTAGTACAGCCGACTTAAACTAGCCAAAGGGATATTCCATACCATATGATATTATGTGGAAGAAGTTCTGAAGGGGGTGGGAGTTCATCTCATGCTCTTCTGTTGCTCAGGGGCATCGGTCAGGGGGTGGTGAGCAATTTCTTGTGCATCACTTGTTATATACATTCATATATGTACATATATTCCTTCCTCTTTTCCTTTATCTTTGTAGATAGTTTTATCTAAATTCATGAGTTCTACTCTGTGGTTTTTTTCCCTATTCTCTCCCCTGTCCCACTGGGAAGTGGGGGGAGTGAATGAATGACTGTGCAGTGCTCAACCACCTGCCAGGTTAAACCACAGCAGTCATTATAGTGCAGTGGTTGCCAAGCCTAACTGAACCTTTCATAACAGCTAGTGATGCAAGCCAGTAATATTTTTTGGTGCAAAGCTGTGCATTTGGAGAGGCCACACTGGGCCCTTATTGCCAGGTGAAGATGCACACCACACACTGCCAAAGGAAGGTCAAGTTTGTCCTTTCTGTTTGCAACATTTCTGGAAGCTCTCACTTATGTCTTCTCAGGACAACCCCTTGTTCATGTCTTCCGTTGTCCTCTCCCTTTCCCTAATATCACTGACATGTGAACACCAAATTCACTATTCCTAGTTCTTCGTGCCATCAGCAAGGTGAGCTTTGATCCACAAAATTTAGCTTCTGAGTCAACCTTGTCTTGCAGCACACAGCTTTGTAAGATGGTATGTTTGAACCTGTTTTCCATCAGCAAACAGGTTAAATTGTTCCTTTGTATTTATTCTTTAAAGATACTCATATTTTTAATCATTTTTATAATTTTTTTCATAATATATATTTAATTGTTTAAACCTTTAATTTTTAATGAGGACGCTGACTATTCTGGACTGTATTTCCTACTTGTGTTCTGCTTCTTTGTTCATAATAATACCATATTTCATGGAAAAAGGCCAGACAGGTGACTTCTGATTCCAGAGCCTAGCAGGACCCACTGGAAGACTGGGTACGTAAAAACTGCTGAAGTCTCAAGGTCCTGCCAAAGGGCAAGGAGTTTATAAACCAGCAGGGAGTGGTGACTTCAGAGAAGAAGCAGGACAATTGAAACCAATGGACTTTTGAGATAAGCTGAGATTGCTGCAATCCAGGTAGGTCCTACCTCCCAGTAAGCAGAACCATGGATGGTGGAAAGTCCCCAGAATATGCACCCTGTAAAAGCACAGGAATCAGGTCGGGAAATAATTGATTCTAATCTATTTATCCTCTTCTGTCTCACTTTTAGAATATTTTTAAGGGTAGGAGATGGAGGAATCAATCCAGTGTTAGAGTTTGAAAGACTTATAAGGGTTTTTGGTGTGGTTAGATTAAAAACTTGTGTCTCAACCTCTGACATCACTTCTGTAGTCTCTTGCATCACTAGAATTTTTATATTTCTGGCATTGCATATGGTAATATTACCAAAGTCATATTAGAGAAAATTGCAAAAACTTGCATGAGCCTCAGTTGACAGTCAGAAGTCATCTAGAGAGAGAGTGCTAAAAACAGCTACATGGCTGTGTCAAGGAAATACAGCTTGCAAATAAAGCAAGCTTCTGTGCAGGTTGTGCAGTGTCTTGGATGTCTTTTCCTTTCTGGCATAGCACTATGGCAGTGTTTGCAGAACAGGGAGCAGCCATGTTTGCAATATGCTCCCTGGTGTGCTTCCCTGGAGGATCCTTCCTGGTCACAACAGACTGTGCTGAAGGCTAGAACTAGGCACATAGGCTTGTTCTTCAGTACTTGGGACCCAGGCCACCCCTTTGGCAGGGAAGGATTGCCACTTCATTATTTACAACTGCATAGCCATCTCTTGAAGAACATAATTTGCAATTCTCAACCTTATATTAGAATGGGAAAAAAAAAAAAAAAAAATCCCTACAGGAAGGAAAAGGAAAAAAAAGCAACAGAATTCAAGGTTGTTCATTAAATTTGAAATCTTCTGTTGCTTGCATGAGAGAAAAGAGGAACTTGGGTTTGTTCCCTGCCCTTTGGCCCTCCTTCCATTTTCTAATTTCTTCTAGTTAATATTTGTTTTCTCTCCTAGCTGCAGTTTTCTCACCTTAAGCCTGCACTAAGTCATGGGCCAGGTGCACGTTTTTCACTGCACCATGAGGATCTCACTAGCTGTACATCTCGATGCAGCTTTGTACAGACGATTGCAGAATTTGCAAATCCTTTTCCTCCTCCCTCATAACTGTTCATGAGGTTTTGACTTCTTCAGCAAGCCTTGCTGCCATGGTTTTCCTTTTAGTGGTTTGGATGCTGAGGCTAGCATTAGTGCCAGTGCCATATTGTTTGTTTTCAGCAGCACTGCTGGAGTATTTAACTTTTTTCTGAGATGGGTCTACTATCCTGAGTTGGTAGTCTGTAGTGTATGAAGCCTGCCTCCAGCTCTCTTAGGAAAGCTGTGGGGTTCTGTGGGTACTGGACTGCTGCTCCTGTATCAGCTTCATTGCTGGCTTCCCTTCTGTGACCATGAAGAAGTCATTTTGGATGCAGTTTTCAAAAGCTCTGCTGAAAGTAAGTGAGACTTTTGTTCTTAAGACACTCCAGCTTTTCAATGCATTGTTCCATGCCTTCACTTTCCATCTGTCCTTCCACCTCTCTTCCTCACTGCTCATTCAGACTCTTGCCAGCTCTTGGAAGCTCCACCGCTTTTTGTTGTTGTTTCTGTGTATGCATCTTTAGCTTAATGTAATGGGCTCCTGGTTTCAAGCAGACAGCATCTTGGGGCAAATAAATGCAGGACAGGACTGGAATTTGCAATGGGTGAATCTGAAATCTAGGCTGGTCTATTCTGATCAGGGAATGTTTATTCTCAATGTTCTCTGTTAATCACTTATGCATGTTGGACTGAACAAAATGGTGTATTCAGGGTTGTTTGCAGCCCTGATTAACATGTAGAAGAAGTTTGCATCTGCAAAGTACTGGGGTCCTTGAGAATGCCCATGTGTGGGAGGTGTCTCCAACCTATGTGGAGAGAGCAAGAGGTGCTCCTCAAGGCCTGCAGATGCCATGCACCACTCACATCTTAAGTCCTGATGTGGACAGATGGCTATGCACAGTTCAAAGCTAAGTGCTGCTGCTACTAGAAGAGGCAGGGAGGCTGCAAAGAATAGCTGTCCTAAAGAAATACAAACCCAGTGATAGAAAGAGAAGGGCAAAATGTGCAGGTGGGACTGTGAGCTACTCCAGGTTTCTATTCCCTCATTTTTGTTGAGGAAACAGAAAATACTGATATGTAAAATATGACAAAACAATTAAAAATAAGCAAAGAAACAAAACCCATAAATATTGCCAGGGATTTTATTCCTCCAGAGTTCCCAGGTACATGTTAAGATACTTGAATCTATGTTTTAAAAAGGTTTTAAAGCTGAAAACCCAGCAGACATAAGGTGACCTAAATGAATGATGAATACGCATCAGTTCCATCAGAGTCTGATCTGAGGTGCACAAGAGGTGCTGCTGGGTGACAGGAGTTGTTACTGTTTGTGCTGGTTCCTCGCAAGCAGGAACTCATTGTTAAATCTGTGGCTTTACTTTGTAAATCTGGTGGAGCGTTGCTGACTCGGGTCTATGCAAGACTGTAAGTATTCTGTGCCACAAATTTTCATCACTTGAATATTACACCACCTGCATGCAATTAGCAACTTAGCATCAGAGGATAACCAGAAAGTTAAAATGGAAAATCTAATCAATCTAATTTCCCATTTCAAATTTAAACAACTAAGAAGTGACACCACAAATGTGTATCAGTCCCCTCTCTAGACAGATTCTCTCAAACATTTATTAGAGGCTTTTTTTTTTTTTTTTTTAACGAAGTGTATAACTTTGAATGCATATCAAACACATTGTTACTCATGCTAATATTTTCAAATTATAAGCTATCTGTGGTGCATTTTACAGAAACTGTTTCAGTGCTAGCCAAAACTTCAAAGCTGCTGTTACTGAGGGTCTGGCAAGACAGGGATCTGATGTTGGTTTAAGCATTGTATGTGCTCGACTTTCATTCAGGAGTACTTATGACAGGCAGGTCTTAAGCACTAGTTACAAGTCATGCAGATAGTTACGTGCCTGTGTTGTCCATGCTGAATGAACATGGTGTCCCACCTTGCTTTCCCAGAAAGGCTGGGCTGAGGCAAAACATCTTCTCAGAGCTGGAAATAACTGGGGCATTGCTGTGGCATAGCTCCTGGGTCCCTGGGTTTCCAGATGTGCCCATGGGACTTTGCACCTGAATCCCCTTAACTTGCCTGCTTAAACAGCAACGAAAATAAGCGACTGCCTGCCTTAAAGAGTGCACAAACACCAGTTTTATGATCCTCCCACCATATCCTTTCCACAGGACTAGCTTCTCTGCTGCCAGACTGAGCACAGCAGCCCAACCACATGAAACCCGCCTGGCTGACTGAGAGGTTTCTGATTACAGAGCCAGCTTCAGACTCAGCTTGGCCCAACTGCAAAGTTAATTGGAAATATTTGTCCAGCGAGCTTGCCTTGTGGATTTTGTGTGCTGTTTGATTTCCTCATTCTTGGTGTTTAATCTGTCATATCAGAATGTGTGGTTAGTGCAGTCAGTTGGCACCGTCTGGAGGAGCAGGAAGGAGAAGCCAGGAGATGGTACAGCCCCAGCTTGTGGCTGGGCAGAAAGTCCCTGTGGATGCCCCCCTCCACAGGAATGCCTGGTGGGGTGAGGGGCCAAGGTTTTGTCCAGAGATTTCAGAGGAGGAGGGTTGACGGATGGCTGCCTGCAGATAGCAGCCACTCATTGGGTCACTGCCATTCAGTACAATGCCTCCTTTGGGCAGAAGTGATAGAAGTTGCATATCTCTGTGCAGGATCATTGGCTGATTACCCCAGTATAATTGCCAAGTAATCCTAATTGCGTTTGCTCTTTAATCCAAAATGTTCTTAAAGACTCGAAACCAAGTCCACTACCCTCTTCTAAGTAAAAATATTTGTTTCACCACTTCTCTAAAATTAGGTAAATCTCCTTGCTTCTTTGGTCTTTTTACACTAGTTGAGCAACACCTTTACTCTATTTTAAAGCTCTTTTGCCAAGTTTTTGTCTTAAGCACTATTGACAAGAATATGAAAGGAATTAGAAAATTATTATAGGATTAAGACAGAATCTTGCTCATACACAAAAGACATGTTGATTCCTTGTCCTCCAAAGAGAGCATTATGAGTTTTGCATTTAAATCCGGCATAGTCAAATATAAAAGGAGCTCATGTGCAGTAATGTATGTGGTAGGTAGGAAAGTAATGCACAAAATGAGCTTTGATTAAATATCACATCTCAACACAAAAGTAATCTTTAAAATAACAGCAAAAATCTCTCTCAGTTTTTAGTGGTACATTTCTGACTTACTGATCTTCTGATGTATTTTTTGCTGCTTCTTTTTCCTCAACAGTCATGCTTTGCTGTAGGGATGGACATTTTTTCTAATTCAACAGTAATTTCCCATATAATATAAAATTAGATTTAACACCAAAATGATTAATTGAATGCTACTTTTTCTATTATCTCCCATGTCTAATTTTCAGCAAATAGAACCCCTCCTCCTCCCCCATAACCTTTTCCTTGTAACTACAGGTATGCTCACTTTTTTCATAGCAATGTCATTTATATGATAAGAAATTCTTTTTTTGGGGGTGGGGGGGGAGAGGAAGGAGGTTGTGAGGAATGACATTCAGCTCTCTTGATTACTCTCTTTTTACAAAAATTGACCAAAATAATCATTACTTTAAAACTGTTCTAAGTGGACTTCCATCTGTTTGAAGCTTCCAGCTAACTGACAAACAGTTCTAAACCATGAACTTTGAGAGCAGTTCTTGCAAACCATGAAATTCATGTCAATGGGAATCTTGCATCAGCAAGGACTTCCGGATGTGGCTGTGTGCATTACTCTGTTGCTTATTACAGCTCATGTTTTCTTCTGCCTTTGAAAGTCCTGTTTGAAGTTGCTTCTTAATCTCATAAGTTGTTGACTTGAAAGGGCCTATCAGCCCTCTTAAGTATGAGTCATACCGGCTCTCAGTCATCAGCATTGTCCAGAAATGTAATATTTCCCTTCTCATCTCTTCTTACCCCCTTAACCACGGGCAGCAGTGATTCATACTTTGAAGGAGTTTGATTTGCATTTGATATGAGTCAACAACTAATTCAAGATCAAGAAACAGCATCAAATGGGCCATACAAAAAGGGAAGGAAGCTTTTTTGTTTACTGTGGTTGAGTGACCATTAGTGACTGGTTCAACAGTAGAAGCATAGATGTTATACTTGAAAAATCAAAAGGTAGGCTATGCTGTCTTGAAAATCACTTCACACAGACACTACTTATGTTTAAAGAAATTAATGCATGGTGAAATATATCATGTTCCTAATAAAACAAAATGCACAGCTTCTTAATTAAACCTACTTGCCAAGAGCACATTTCTGCTTTTATTTATTTACAGAAATATTTTGTGCTTTTTATAGGCAAACAGGATTATGGAAATATCTCTTGTAAGAAATTCTTTTAGGAATGCACTTAAAGTGTATAAATCTCATCTTCATTATAGACATAAGTAATTATATGCTTGCTTGCTACTGATGCCTGTAGGCTCTAATCACCTCTTTAAAGGTAAGTGCATTTATAAATGATTTTCCTTCATTGAGGTCTAAATGCATAGAATGGGGCAGAGAAAAAGGAAGGGGCCAAGATCAGCCAAATGGCTGTAAAAGTTCAGTAAGTCTCTACTTGCAAATCTAGAAACGTACTTCAGAGATGTTGTGCTCCTACCATTGATCAATTCTAGCTGTGTGATCCAACTTCACAGAAGCAGATTTTGTGAGTGGACTGCATCCTGCAGTCTTGGCACAATTTTCCTTGGGACAAATACGTATGTACAATTTGAATCTTGTCACTTAGTTTTCAAAATTCACTTTGCCCAGAAATGACTTGTATCTTTAAACTATAGTGAAAGAAGAAGCTGGAAGCGGTAGGAAGGGAAACAAATTTGTAATACCATAATCAAGGAATAAGTTTGTTTTTCCCGTGCTTTCTCTTGATAGTCAACTTTGGTTGTTTCTGTTTCCCTTTTCACATCGTCTTGGTTGTATAACTTAATTTGTATGGTAGTTGAGCCCTGTCATCATGTGTGTTAGGTGATGACCAAAAAGCAGTTGGCATTTTCTGTGTTAGTGGCTGCTTTAAAAGGGAGTTTGGAAGAAAAAGAGATGGACCGCTGATTAAAGTCAAGCTGCTTACATTAATAGCTCTGAATTAAAGGAGGCAAAACAGTGTCAGACATCTCTGAGGAGACATTGCCCTTTCATCTCTCGATGAAAGAGGGAGAAAAGATTGACAGTACAGTAAATTTTGCAAAGCCTGAGCTTGTGCTCCTTTGCTTGTGGATCTCTACAATATTTTCTTCACAGTTCTTTCCTCCACAGTTGCTGGATCCTCATTTTCTTTCTACTGTACTCTGTTATGGAGCTTTTGAGCCTCTGAGTGTTTGTTTTTTCCTCTTTCTTTTGTGCAAGTTTGGGGTAGACACTGTTCATATGGCCCTTAGTAATATCATCAGAGAAATGGACAAACTTATTTTACACAAGGAACAAGGGATTTTCATAACAGCATTTGCTTTCAAATACCTCGTGTGTGCTATTTTGTGACTACAAAGACTTTAAATCATATGATGTATTGACATGGTGTGGCTTTTGCTGCAATTATTTTCCATCTATTTATAAAGATTTTCAAAAATCAACAATTTTTCAAAAGCAGCATTTTTGTTTCTCCAAGGCAGGTAATTTCTTATATGTAAACAGAAATTTTATATGTCAGATCACGTCTTTCACAGTATTTAATCTACTGGTGATATTTCTGGAAATTAGGAATAATCTAAACCCTAAACATAAAAGAGTTATTCATCTAAAAATATAAATCTATCTAAGCCAAATGAGGGCTTTAGGCCTAGCCTTATTTAAAATTACAGTCACAGTATATACAAAGGTATTGTTTTTTTCCCCCACATTTTCTGAATATTTGTAGTATTATGTTTGTTGTCATGGTGGAATGTTTTTTTCCCTTTATATCTGCACTAATTCTTAGCCAATTTCTATGTGTTTCTAACCAATATTCTCCAATCTTTCAAGTACTCATATTTCCTATTTACATTTTTTACTCACTATCGATCTAGCGCCTTTGAGTAAAGTACCATCTACAACATACATTTCTCCTCCAAAGCTGTTAAAAAAATAGGCTTACATTTAAAACAGCCAGCCTTAATCACTGGTATTACCATTTGCAAAGTCTCATTTTTGCATTATGGTCTCTTGCAGTGACTGATTGCATCCTGCCTGAGACTGAAAATATTTTCTTGAACATATTTACATGAACAACATCAGATTTCATGTTTGTACTACCTCCGTTTTATTTAAGACTCAGACAGAATGGAAAAGACAAAAAGTCTTTTCCAGGTTTATGTTCTAGTTACAGATCATCTAACTGCACATGAAAGAGTAACCTCTTCAATCAAAGTTGTGTTTGTGTGGCTCTTTTCTCTGCCATTGTCATAAACGGCTTGCAGTCTACTTCTGCAAGTACTGCCATTTCATACAGGAGCCTTTTCTTCATATGTGCGTAAGTGTGGGAACTTTTTCAATTTTCTGCCCATATTGCTGGCATCCAGTTAAAGCTAGATGTAGCTAGTGGCACTAACTACAGTCTCTGGTGAATAGCATTTTGGAAAAGATGCTGCAGGGCCTTCATAGTGAGTTCAGTGGGCAGTTTTGCATAGCAATTGTGATCAGATAATAAAAGGAAAGGCATCTTCTTCGTTAACTGTCCTTAAACTACCTGTTATAATTGCATACGCTGTCCTTTTTTTTTTTTTTTTTTTAGATTAATGTTCTTGGATCAATAGTTATGGCAACCAGATTGAATATATATATATTTCTTTTAAATCTATTGTTTTTTTCTTTGTAAATAGAAAAATACTGATATTTTCTACTATACCTCTACCACCACCTCCAGAGCCCCTTCATTACTCCTTTTTTACCTAAATGTTAAGAATTCATCCCTCAATTTGCCCTTACTCCTCAATTTAAGTTTCTGGCTTACACCACATCAAGTTTATACCCACAGCAAAATACCATCAATAAACTCTATTGCCTTCCATATCTTCCCATGCTGGGACATCCTTTTGTGAAATCACATGGGAGCAGAGCAATTTACAGTACAGCACTGTATTCAAACCGAGCAATTTAAAATTTCACACAAATGAATTATCTTTCTAAAGTAACATTCTACAACCCAGATTTATGGTAAGATGAGAGTATTTGGGAAAAAAAAAAAAAAAAAAAAAAAAAAAAAAAAAAAAAAACCTTTTTTTTTTTTTTTAAATAACAATGTCTTGCCTTAGGATTTAAGTGTAGGAAGACTTTCTCTTTCCTCTTCAGGAGCTGGCATAGAAAAGACCCATTCTAAAGGGGCATCAGTATTCTCTGCTAGATTGGAGTAATAAGTCTAACTTTTTCCTTAAGTTATTGTCTAAGTACACTTCTAGGTATGTGTTGGCACGTATGTAACAAAGAAATTGGGTTCTGTTAACTTCATTTTATATTCTGTTGATAGCTTTTCTATGCCATTAAAAACATCTGAAGATATATTTTCTACCTTTTAGTGGCTTCTGTCCTACTGCATTCGCTTTCTTAACAACCTAATATCAGGCATTTTCACCCCTTGAATAAGTACTCCCTTTCCTGAAAATGTTTTATAAGAAAACAATTATAAATGTTATTTCTTCAAGATTTTGTTATACTTTCACATGAAGTTCATATTCACACATAACGGCTTGAGTTCACTCCAGTGGTATCAAAGAAAGCTTTTATCAACTTGCTTTCAACATATATAGATTTTTCTTCAAAACTGTTTCTATGACTCCAATTAGCCAGTAGCCTGTATACACTCTCTGCATATGAGAATAACTTGTGCATCAAAGCTATATAGCTTTTTTTATATATAAGCTATATATATATATATATATATATATGCGTCTAAGCTATAAAAACATGTTAGTTTGTTTACTGGTTCTAGCTGTCTTTTGAAAAGAGTCCTACTCATTTTCTTCTCCTTTACCTCACAGTATGGGAATACACAATCTGTTTCTTTTTATTCTGGGCTTTGACACAGTCAAGGCATTGCTAGAGCCAAAATATACAGTGTGCAGTGCCTTTCCCTTGCCACAGAATGCATGAGGTTGGTGAGCATGTTTTGCCCTTGGTAAATCTATGCTGACTGCTCCCGTTCAGCTTCTTGTGCTCCTCATGACTCAAGTGGCTTACAGGAGGATTTTCTCTATAACTTTCTCAAGGACCAAGGACTGATCAACCTTGATCCTCCTTTCCACCTTCTTGTAGAAGGAAGTGAAGTTTGCATCTCTTCAGTGATTAGAATTCTCTCCCAATTTCCATGACTTAGGGAAATGGCAAGGCAGTCTCACAGTGATGTTGGCTTGCTCCTTCAACATCCATCTTCTTCACTCCAGGAGGTCCTGCATGTCCATATAGGTTAAGTAATCATGTATCTCACTTTTCCTTTGTTGAGGATACTTACTGCTTCCTGCCCTACGACACTGCTAGGTCCCAGGGATCTGGGAGACCTAGGGCAAACCCTACTGAGAAAAAAAGGTACTGTGTAACAGGCTTTTCCATGACCCTCTTCACTAAATACCCTCGAGCAGAGTGCCCATATTGCTCTTAGCTTTCTTTTTGCTGTCAGTATTCAAAAATCCTTCTTGTCTTCACATGCCTTGCCAGTTCCAGTTGCAGCTGAGTTTTGTCTTCCACAGCTCCAACCCTGAAGGATTAGGCAGTGTCTCTGCAGTCCTCCTGGGTAGCCTATCCCTGCTTCCTTCTGTCCCTGCTTCCTTTCTTTAGTTACAAGCTTCCTTCTTATAATTAAATCATATCAGTTTTCCCCTTGCATTTGTTATATGTATCTCAGAAGTCTTTCCATCTTCTCACCTCTCCTGGGAAATTTCCCATGCATTCATTTTTCCTACAACTGTATCATTGTGGTTCCTGTAATCTAGAATGAGAACTAGTTTGCTCATCTCCATTCAATAAGCCTTGTGCTTCTGACCCAGTACAATTCAAAATCAAGGCAATTTTTGCTTTCGTACAACTCACTGTCTACATGAAGAGGCAAATATTGTTTGAACCTTTCCCAATTTGTTGTTTGTTACCTTTATTGAAGTAGTGCTGGGAATAGTATTAGCTTTTCCAAGCCCTGCACTTACCCCTTTATCTTTTTCTCAGGTTCTGGAGGCTACCTCCCATTTTACAGCACCAGTTAATGCTCATGAGTTAATATCACTCAAGAGAGAATATTGTATTACAACTTATAAAGTACAGCAAGTCTTGTATAGAATAATAAAAAAAAAGTTCACATCTGATGAAAACAAGGTGCTTATGAGATACAGAAGTGGAGGGGGCTCTCCGTGAAGCCAGCTAACTCTAAAAACAGGATAAAATCAAAATGCTCCATGCCTTTTAGAGGGCTAGTCCTCTTGCAGCATGTCTTCTTTTGCCCTAACCCACATTATTCACATAAGAACATATTCTCATACGGCCTTCTTTTTAATCATGTTCCAGTTCCTCTTGTGCTTGATCTGGAAAGGAAAATACAGTAGGCTAATGTTTGGCAAACTTGTAACAGCTGAGAAAAAACATAAGTACCACTGAGCCAATAATTGGAGAAAAAAAGTATATGCAAAGCCAATTGTCAAAATATGTACTTTATTTTTGAAGATATTTCCAAGCTTACTTGCCTTCCACAGTATTTCTAAGAAAATGAATTAATTTAGATTTCCTCAGTTTCCCTTGTGAATCACCTTTGTATAGTGCACACATGCTCACTGAAGGTGATGATACTTAATATGATATTCTGTTCTGTGTCAGAGGCTGCTGCTTAGGATTATTTACATTTCATAGTATATATTTTGAATGTTTTTTGTGCACTCATTTTGAAAACTGTTTTATTAAAATATTTTAGGAGTTCACCTTTTCCCAATAAGCTTCAAACTGCTCAAATTGATTAGTTGAAGGACACGAATGAATCACAGGCAGAACTGAGTAAAACTTAATTTTCTATTTCTGATTTACTAGCAATTTCACCTACTCTTGCAGTGCAAAAGGTGGGGAGGGAGGGCAGTCACAGATGAAAACTGAGTACCTAAAAACCCGTATTTTGTTTCTCCATGACAATACAACTGTCATTTTTACAGATTCAAAGGAATGTCTCAACATTTATTGCGATTTTATCTGTAATACACAACATAGGTTGCAGAGCCACACTGACTTTAATTAGAATAACAAATGAGAATAAGTTGAAGAGAACAGCAAAACTTGAAAAGCTTCCTATGCCAGAGTACAATTCAGGCTTCAGAGCACATCTGTGCTTTAATGGCTCCAGAGTCATGTTTATGAATTGCCCATGATCTGTTTAGGTCTTATATTTTGACTTCAAAGAATTTTAGAATGAGTTTATATTTATTAAGTTATTAGTGAGGACCATACCAGTCCTGTAGAGAGTTTGAATTATTCAGAAGTGAAATGGACAGCTTGAAGGATGCCAGCGAAATGGTACCTTTCAGTGCTCACAGCTGATTTTCCTTTGTATTGAAGCTATGTAACTTTAAGTTAGTGGGTCACAGTACATAGAGTTCCTGTGAAAGTCAGTCAGGATATATCCTGTAGGATTCTCATGAAGCATACAACCACTGAATATGGATCAGAATTGTAAAATCAACCAAGAAATCTGCAGCTAGGTAGAGCTGCGCAAAGTGTCCACAGCAAAAACAGAGATTTGCGTGAATTTGTTTAGTTTGAGGATTTGTTTAGAAATTAGAAATAAAAACTGCATTTGTCCTAAGGTCTGTTTGAGTTCACTAGCTTGCCTACTGACTCTAATTAATTTGCAAATAAACCTGGGTTGATTTATAAAGCAGTACCAAAATCATGCTATACTTGTGGTTTGATATGTTTTCAGCAAGCCACAGTGAGAAACCAGGTAGCGTTCAGCAGATTTGGGTGAATTTGGAGATGTTTAAGGCCATGAGAGCCCCAAGCTCAGAATGGAAATCTGGGGGTGCCATCACCCTCCAGGAGCCTCTGGTGAAGTTGGACATCTTCTGCAATGAGTCCATCTTTATGGGAGAAGAAGAATTGTGTGTTTCCAAGGGAGGGCTGGAAAGCTGATTTTGGGAGTGTGGATGCAGGCAACAGAGTTTCTGCCAAGTTTGAGGCTTCTTTATCCAGTTGTGAGTGGATGAAGTATTGCTGGGTGTTGCTTCTTGCATTATATGCCCATTTGTGTTAATATTTTACTTGAACATGTGCCAGATTTTATCAGCCACTGGTGTTTTCAGAGAGGAGTAACTGTTTTTGGAGGGAGTCTGATGTTTCTGTGACTGCCTCTTCTGCATCTGTCTGGTGATTCAGAAGTAAATTCGACTGCTTGGAGTGTAACCCTCCATTTTTATCTTATATGTACATCATTTCATGTATTAAATTTATTTCTCATGCCATATTTATTTTAAAATTTCATTCAGTCACATGTCTCTGTGTGTATTTAAAAGGAGCCACAAGTCCTTATGAGACAATTTTAATGCTAACCAACTACTTTTTTGGGGGGATTGGTATGAGAGTAGGTACTTAAAAAGCTGTGATTGTGTCAGAGTTGGCTGATCTATCCCAATTATTCATATCTAGAAGTGTTATCAGCCATCATAGAGTGTTACCAGCATCATTTTAAATTCTCTTCACCTTCTTCAGTCTGGGTTTTATTTGAAAAGCAGACATGCAGTCCCCAGTGAGAATTAAAGTAGAAGCATTAGCTTGCAAAATATATGCCAATGACCTAATGATTCTGACATTTCCACAATACGAGCTTTACAAGAAGGCATGCAGACAGCAAAGTCTGTTTTTCTATCTCATATTTTTTTTAATGGCTAAATGTTTGTAGGAAACAAAATGGATTTATTCTGCTCAATCCAGGGTATAATATCAGGACTTATCCGGTTCCGGGCCCCAGGGCTTCAGACAACTAACAAAACACGTCTTACTTCTGCTCTACTAGCTCTCTGTTATGCTTTTCACATGCAGGAAGAAAGAGTAAAAGCATAACCCGGTTGAATAAAGCAGCATGGCCTGCTGTTCTTTGCTTATGAAGCATCACATGATAGACATCAATTTAAGAAGAACCCCCCACCTGTGGTTGAGTATGCATGCAGCCGTCAAGCCATTTCTGTATAATATGAAGGGAATTTTACCATCCCCATCACTGGCAGAGTGCAGGAATATGTTAAATATGTTAATGTCTTACCAAACGATGCTTCATTATTTTGGAATAATCCAGTGATTTTACACCATTTAAATAAAATTAAAGATGCTGCTCCCCCATCTATTTTGAAGTGCTCCAGCCTTTCAAATCTTCTCCTGTCATATATGGAAAGAAAGCTAATCTGAGCTTCTCCCTGTAGATTTTAAGTTGCAATTTGCCTTTTGGCTCTTCAGTCACTGTTTATGTAAGGATGTATTGGGATAGGGCTGTCTGCCATGATATGGTAAAAAAAATAACATCTTTTCTAATAAAAATAAGATGCTATTTAAGCAAGAGGTTAAAGGAAATTCATCCTCTCCTTTGACCTTTCAAAGTGTGGTAAGCGTAGACCATGTAGGGTCAGTTTTATGACACAGTCGTGTTAAATGGACTGTGTGTGATTTATTTTAGTTGCAGTTTCAAAGAAGGTTTTATCATGAGAGGTAGAAGGAAAGATTCATTCAAATGTGTTCTTGTTATCTTTTGTGCCACACCTTCATGGAAAGACTGCTTCATGCTTAAGACATACCATGTTCAAGAACATTCCATTAACCATGGGATTTTCTTGTTCATTTTTTTCTTATTCTACAAATCTCTCCTCTCATTGTACTGAGAAGTTACAAGCTGAGCTGATGGAAATATCAAAGTCTTAAAGATGTTTGGCATTTGGTCAGACCCCAGACTAGTAATTTTATCCTTGCTTTTCTCCTTTCTCTTCCTCTTCTTTATGCTGTACTTAGGTGATGAGTGAGTTGTGGTGATTTCTCCTACCTACAAATATTTGGGGTGCGTAATGACATAAATTTCAGAAGTGGTCTGTGTACATTAGAATCTAGTAAATTTGAATCATTTTGTTGTGATATAGTTTACAGCAAACAAACAGCAATGGAATCACTAGCAATTCATGAGACAAAGCTAAAACATGATTGCTGTTGCTGACTGTTACAGAAATATTTCAAATATCTGGCTATAGACCAAGAAGTGGCTGGTCACTGTGTTTGAAAACCAGGTCCCTGTAAAAAAGTGAAAGAACCATTTGGAGATGGTTGATTCCTTTTCTGCTATTTTTTTCCTTGCAGTTGCACTTTCTCTCTGTGCACACAGAATTAAAACGCAGCAGGTGAGACCACTACCATACAGTGCCTTGCTTTCATTTTTACCATGTGCTTCAATTTGCTGCAGAGGTGAAGCCCACGGAAGCCTTCTACCTTTGAAGAACTACTTAAGTTGAAATGACTCTGAAGTGCATTAAAGGGCGTTTACTTTAGGCATGTTATTTTTTTATTTTTATTCCTATTGGAATTGTCTACTGTTATTCATTAAACTAACAATTTCTCCCCTCCTGTTCTTAAGTGTGACTTGTGACCTTGCAATCTATGTATTTTGTCATCACAGTGTGTTACCATGGAATTCATTTTGATGTCATGAATAAGGGCATTGTGAGTTTCCATGTTCCCAAGCATATTTGAGACATAGGTTTGGAAACAAAAATGACTTCACCAGTTAAATATTGTTAGATCCTATAGTATATCAAAGGTAAGAACACTTCTGCCCTATATTCCTTTACATAGAAGAATCTAGGGTTAGGAATTTCAAAGCAGGTATATACAAGAATGACACTACAAATAACATTTCACAAGATTAAATATTTTGTGAGAGCATTGAACTCTAACCCCTTTATGTTGCTGCAGACAAAAATCTTTCATATTGTTCATGGAGCCTTCTCAGACTGTCTAATATGAGCAGATATATAAAGAAGAATTGCACTGTGCATAGCAGCACTTGGATGTGACGAGAAGTTAACTGCTTCAAGACAACAGCAGCAGATGGGAATTTTTGCTGAAGATTGCTTGCAGGCAGATAGAGGGCAATGTTACATTGCTCCTTTTGAAGCTGAGAGCAGTATTTGGGCATTTTTCAAAACAGAGCCTTATACAATACACAAAGGAAAAATTATACTTTGGTTGTGCAGCACAGTGCATGTATTACATGCCTTAAATTAAAAAGAAAGCGAGTTCCCTTGGTGATCTACCTACCGACACGAGGTTAAAAGAGTTCAATTGAATCTCTTGTCAGGCTGTTCCCCAGGGTGTTTTATTCATCACAGTTAAATGGATGATAAGATTCTGTAGTAATGAAAAAGTTTGAAAAGCCTCAAGTGAGGGGAAAATGCTGGCTTGCATAGAAAGTGCTGGTATAACCACGACTTCAGATACATTCCTGTTTATTTGCTCTGCTAGCAGCTTTTGTTGTTGTTGTTGTTGGTTTTTTTTTCAGTTGAGACTTACACACGCTTTGCATTTTACATTCTAGCTCAGTACCATTTTGCTTCTGGCACCAGCCAAATATGTCCTCATTAAGTAAAATTTATGCTAATACCATTCTGATTAGCCAGCAGTCATTGATATTCACTCTCATTAGCTAAATTGGTTCGCTGGAAGACATCCCATTGAGGATTTTTTTTTCCTGTTTCAAGTGGAATATAAAATGTATGGATTTGCAGAGATGGCAGATGATGATAATTATACCCTGTGTTTACTCGAGCAGTTTTTATCCTAAAGGCTCCCAAAGTACTTTGCAGCACTTACATCTGCTAGGAAAGAGAAGATTCTTTTTTCCCCTTCTGAAAAATAGTCTCTGTCAGAGATAGAGGAGTTGTTCTGTTTTCAGTGTTAGAACAGACTGCACAAAGGAATCTCCCATTCTGAGTTCAGGAGCACTTTTTAATGAGACACAAAGCAAGGTCAATTCATATCAAATCTAGCTGGGGAATAAATGGAATTCATGCAATAATGGAACTTTCTACAAGCAATCTTTCTGGAGTGACCTCGCAGCCCTGAGTTGGGAAGTGCTGCCAGCAGTAATACAGCAAAATTTGCTTCAGTGTGAGATTCTGAGATTCTGTCAGCCCACTCTGACACATCTGGATTGAGAGGACTGACAGTTCTGGTTGAGAGCTTTGTTTGTTTGTTGTGTTTAAAATACATGATTGATTTAAGCCATGGATGTTGTTGTGATTAATTATCATCCATTATATTTTAACTCGCATGGAGGGCCCCTGTTATGTAGGGATGACCAAGTAGAAAGTTGTTATTGCCAAGGTGTGATCATCTTGTCATTTATACTGTTAGGAGGGTGAATATGTTTCTTTGTATCATACTCTCCATGTCAGGTGCCAGGTGGAAGGCAGCAATCATAATGCCTTATATTCTAAGCTATATCTTTAACACGTACTTACAAAAAACATCCCTAATAGGCCTATCTGTATATGTGAGCATACATATCCTTGAGAATCTCTGCCACTATATTGACAGATGCATGTTTAGCCTTAAATTTTGATGCTGCATATAATCCATCTTATTTCAGGGAAAGGATTTCTCTTCCATTCAATCTTCAACCTAACTGGGGGGATTATAAGTGCCTCTGAATGCTAATTTTTTAGATTTGCAATCTGTAATCAATACTGCTTCATTTAGGCTGCCAGCCAGCAAGCAGATGGCAACAAGCATTGGCCATCAACAACGGCAAGATGGAAAACCCTGACCTGCACAAGGTTCAAAATTCCACATTTTGCCTTTGAATCAGCACTGCTGTCACTCCTGTGCAGTAATTGCAGTGTTTTCGCATGTGCTCTGCTGTTTCAAATTGACTGCCTTATATTGATCTAATCTTTTCTTCAGTAATCAAAACTAATTTCACATCCAAGAGATGCTTTGGAGTGGAGATCTGTGACCACAAACAGTAATGTGAAACCACCCAGATGCAGATAAATTGCCATTCTCCCTCTCTGTGCTGGGAAATTGCATCCTAATAGTACGACAATTGCTTTGTTTCCATGGTGATGTATGTGTGAGAGAGCTATAAATAATGTTTGATGTTTATAAACAATTCAGTGTAACTATTTGTATGCAAATATCTGGGATGCACTTCCAGCTATTTCACAGCAATAGAAAATCAAATGGAAAGCTTGAAATTCTGGGAGCACCGTATGATGGTTTTCTTCCCCACCCCGCATCTCATATTTACGTTCTAATACACTCAATAACTAAAAATAACTAAAGTAAAAATATTGAAGTGATACATTTTTCCTTATCCATCATCAGCATTATCCTTGAGTTTGGTCCTATTACATACAAAACTTGCAATTTAACAAACTGTTTGTATGCATGCTCATCTCATTAAAAAAAAAAATCTTAGTTGAAAGCTTTAAAATTACCTATTTTCCCTGTTAATGTGTAAGAGCAAAATATCTGCTTTGTTTTGGCACCGATGTTTCATGAACACTGAAGAAACAACTGTCACCATTTCTTTAAAGAAGATAATAAACACACCCGAAGAGAAGCTTGTTAGCGTGTCAAAAATAACTGTCATTACAAAAACTGGACTATCATTAATATTTAAAATGGTTGCAGAAATACTTACGTTGGAGGCAAATTCTGAGATGTGAAGATCCATCAGTAGGTAGAAATGCATGGCTGAGGGCATGGCCCTAAACAAAATCTACAGATAAATCTCCCTGCTAGGGACATGGAGGAAGTTCCTCCTTCCTCCTGCATGGCTGGGGAAGCACTTATTCAAGCTCTTTGGCCAAGGGCCGACGTGATTAAAACCCTGCACCCTACCTCGGCGTGCTTTAATTGCTGCCTCCACACTTTGCAAGAAGTGTTTGTACTTGTTTATTTTTGTTGGTTTGATTGACTTAGCAGCCACGCTAGAAGAGGGAAGCAAACACAAGCTAACAAATTTATGTTAACTGACATAAGTGTTCATGCTGCATAACACCTGTGGGCAGACACGTAGACAGCAGTGGGCATGCTATTTAAGCAAAAAGAGAGTGCCATTTATCCATTGTCAGGAGCAAATGAAATACAGTGCATTAAATTTGTTCTTTGGCAATCATCCCAGTCAAACTGCCATGCTAGTGTAGCTGTGGACGCCCCTGTATTTACATTAAAATAGTTTGGAAAATGTTGCCTTTATTTGTGCCCCGAGTATGCAAACACGATCTCTTCTGCATGAGCTGCAAGAGGGGTGCCTGCTGCCTCCCAGCCCTTCAGTTCCTTCCAAGGGCAGAAAAACCCCATTCAGCTCCTGGGAAGGATGGGTTTCCCCAGTGCAATCATGCCAAAAGGACATGAAGAAATCTATTAGATGGAGATGTGCGTTTGTTATCCTTGGTTGGTGCAACTCTGTAGTCTGTGCCATAGGTGTCTGACAGCACACCCTCCTCGCAATGTGTTTGTCATTTGTTTGTCACTGGTCTTAAAGGCACTCTCACCCAGCTTTTGGATAAGCAGCACGAAAAAAGATATGACCCAATGCTGCCCACATTAATAGAGGCAAAATATTGCAGGATTCAGCAGGGAGCTGCAACAGGACTGCGGCACTGCTGGGGAAGAGCTCTGTGCTTGGGTACCAACTGTACTTCATCCCTCTTGAATTGCCAGCAGGCATCCTCATGAAATAGTGCCACCATGAACAGAAATTGTTGCTGTGGCACTGGCACACTGCTTTTCTATTAGTTCACCCTCAGTTCCACAAACCATGCCTAGTAGTGAGGAACAGACCAGCACTTTTGAGCAGGCCTTAGTCATTACTGGAAACAACAACTCTCACCATCAATTGGTTAAAGTATAGCCACTGACATATCTATTTTTGTCTCTCACAGGCAACTGGGGTGACATTAAAAAGTCATGGTAGCCTGTGAACTGCTACAGAGGGCATGTGCTCCTTGGTTTCCTAGGTCTTATTCAGTCTCTAAAGCGTCACCTGCTGCACCAGACTGGGATTGAGCTTTCCCAGGATTTCCTGAATGTGGGAGAAGGGTAAACTACCTTGTCAATGGACCATACTTCAGAAGTGAGATCTCAAGCCTTGGCTAGTAAGCTCATATTTTATCACTCATGCTTATTCTAGGAAGATATGGCAGATGAGGTTCATTTAAGTATTAAGCTTGTGTTATTTAAATATTATCTGAGTATTCTTGTTTTGTCGTAAAATCCCACTACCTTCTTAAAAAAATACTCTTAATGCATTTTGTTTTTATATCTTTCTCCAAGATAAAGAAGACTATATGTTCTTGTTTTGCTTATTTGAGATGTCTGAACTCAGAAAAAAGACATATTTTAATATACAGATAGATAGACCTGAGAAAGGCTAGAGGGAAGAAAAATAAAGATTTGTTTTTATTAAATAATGACACCACTGACACCTGATCAGATTTTTACCAAAGTAGGACAGAAAGGAACCATGGTGTCTATTTGAACAAAAATGTTTCTTTAAACTGTGAATGAAAGCATTTTCCCATCAAGCACACACGCACACACACAAAAAGAATCCTGAAAAGTGTCTTCTCTCCAAGTAAGCACAAAAATTTGTAGTTTTGGGTTTTTGCAGATCCAAGGTAGGGTCTGGTTTGTATTTCATTCTGATGATTATAAAATCTTTTTATATCTTTTTTCTTTCCCCTTTTTGAGGTTTTTGCTTACGCATATAGAAATAATTGAATAAAAATAACTAAAAATGAAGAAATATAGGAAGTCAATCTAAAAAAATTTTCTCAGCTTCTAGTCTCCCATTTTTATAAACAGTTTGAGAAATTTACTCCAACCCCATCTTTGATCTTGATTAATCTTTCTTTTTTCACAAAAGAAATTTTTTTGCAGAGCTCTCTTATGGGTATTTTTTCCCTGACTAAGGTAAGTTTGTGAAAATGTTGTAGGAAAGGTGAAAGTGCACAATCCTGCTGGCTTCATAACTTGCAGAGGGGAGACTTACAAGAATTTAATCCTTTTTGAAGCAGGACTTAGAAAACCCAGACATTTAGGTCACAACATGCATCCTTACTGACCATTGAGCGGGGCCTGAATTTGGTAACGATTGTCACCTTTGAAAAGTTTCAGGTCAAGAGGCCGAGATGGGCCTGATTTCATTTATTGCTTATTAAAGTGCTGTGGCTTACCTTGCAGTCATCCACAGCTGGAGGGGAAGCTCAGTTCCCTCCTCATTCATCTGGAGACCATAGAGTAGGCAAACACTTCACAGCTCTGAAGTGCCAGCAGAAAGGCTTTCAGGACTGTGGCCAACACCCTTTACAAGTACTTTTTGGATCTGTCTCAGCTTGAGTAGAGACATTTGAACAGGCATCATTTTATGAGACTAACTAAAATGCTGAAGTGGAAAAAGAAGCTCAAGTGAAGCCATCTAGGGAAAAGAGGCATCTCTTGAATGCAAAAGGTTTTTTAAAAAAAAAAAAGAAAAAAAAAAGAAAAAAAAAGGGTACTGTTATTAAAGGAAAACAAACTGAGGTCTTTGGAAAAGCATCCATTTGGCTGGCTTGTAAAAAAATGTATTTCTGTTTGTTCTCTGTGCTGGTCAGTAATTAGGGGTGGGTAGAAAAAGAAAGGAGGAATACCTGAAGACAAAAATTGTCAGTGCTAGTGTTTCCACCAGGCATTTATGTGAACAGAACTGAGTTGCTTATACAGAGAACAAAACTATAAAAAAGGTTCCAACAGTAGTAAGAGCACCTAATGTTAAATTTTAATTTACCATCACCAAAACAGGCATATGACCTCCTATTACCTGCTTGTAAATATGGATTGAATGAAATTGAGTACTGTCCCTCTTTTGCGATATAACTAACAAATTAGGTAATGATTTAAAAAATATATTTTCCATGAATACCTTTTTATTTGAATATTGTTTGCAAATACAGGAAAATCATATAATAGCACTACCAGAGAATGTTTATGCTTATTACTTCTTCCTTCAAATCTTTGGGACTGAAAATTGTTATTTACAGACTTCCAAAGCCAGACTAATGGAAGCATTGCATATTCTCAGGAAAGATCATTTTACAAACCTAAAAAGATGGAAACTGAATATGAGTAAAGGAGTAAGGAAATTCTGTATTCTGACCTGGTGCCAGTGTCATTCTGCTATTACTTTTTCCTTTTATACAATGATTTTGATCATTTTATCAAATCTCACAAGGATTTGTTCTATTTCCTGGAAACTTTTACACAGTGTGTGGGCTGTTGCAGAGGGTTTGGAGAGGAAGAGTGCTAGGGCTATAATTAGTCAAAATTAACGTGAATGGGGAAAGTCCAAGATACTCAACTTCTGTAAAGAAAACTTCAATCAGAATAAAAGAATCTTGTTCTGAGGCTTATAGAAAGAATAAGAGCTATTATTAATGCTTAGGAGTGGCTGTGTTTGACTAAGAAAATGCCATTGGATCCAAGTATTTATTACTAAACACACTTGAATAGAAAACACGCAGAGAAAACACTTGGTAATTCATTTGTCAAAAGCTGACTGAACTGTAGCCCTGCAATAATTATGAACTGGATATCATGGGCAGAGAAGCTGCTGACCACAAGCTAACTTCCTCATTCTTTCTCCTTCCTTCAGGAGTGGTTTGAATTAGGTAGCCAGCTGAAACTTCCAAAGCACGTATTTTCTTACCGTGTTACTACAAGCCATCTCCAGCTATTTCTCATTTAAGTTCCTACTAACCTCCCCCTCCCTACTCATTTTTCCCCATTCTTGAAATTAAAAAAAAAAAAATTATTCATGCATTGACTTTAATTAAACGCTTCCCCAGTCCTTCTGCCTGCACATACGCACCAAGCACAGTGAGGCAACCTGTGCAGTGAGATAAAGACAGCATTGCTGAACATAATCCAGCAGCTCTCAGGTTGCTTGTCCAGAGCAACAGATATTCTGTATCACCTAATATTAACAAACAAGAGACTTTTTCCCACGACATTATATATTTACTTTAGTCTACTGTTCAAGCTTTGCATGTTGGCTTCCTAAGTCTATTTGATCCCAAATGCAGCTCTGTGCCAGAGCTGCTGGAACAAAATGCAGTGGGTGGACAAACCTGTCCTGCTGCATTGCTTCCAGCCTTTCAAAAAAGAGAAAGCATTTGTCTGACTCACTACTGTAGATATACTAACAGAGCATATTGGTGATGATTTTCTGACTGAAAGTTCCTGCGTCTGCTCAAAAGGTTAACAGGGCAAATATTAAGTAGCTTATCTTTTAAAGAGAGAGATAAGGAAGAAGAGCTGTGATATGCTTGCCAATAAATACATGTCTGTACATCATGGCTGATAATCTCGTACATTGCAGTAACCACATCAGGTAGGGCTGGCAGTTGGAGCCTCCACAGAAAACCAGGACATCTAAGCTGCAGCCCTAGCCACTGAGTTTTGCTGGACCCTTTGGCAAATGATTAGGGCTAAATTATTCTGCCTTCTGTTCCTGAATAGATAAAGGAGTGAGAGGTTTCACAAAACTCCACTTTCTCCAAATACAAAATGAGGGATTTTTTTTTTTCTTTTCACTGAGATATTCAAACTAAAAGACCTACAAATAAAATAAGCATTATCAGGTGTTATTGTGATGCTGATGACACAGCACATCAGCAAGGAAACAAGATCTGTAACTGCAGTTCAAGAATACAAAAATCCTGTCTCTTTAGAAAGGGACAAAATGTGGAATGATTTTACAGAAATTTCACTGAATGTCTTCTGTGTATTTTCCAATTGCACACACATATTTATGTATTCTGAATGTATTGATATATGTTTGTATGCATGTGTAGAGAAATATATGCATGATGTGTGTGTGTATTAGGATTTAATTTGGTGTATACAGTTTTGGAGAGGGGATGTATTTTCCTCTCTCTGAGAAGACTAATCCTTTTTAAGTACTAGTACACAAACATATAATACTTGCTTCAGAAAGAATTCTATGCGATGGCTGACATTGTTGAAAAGAGATTACTATTAAATTTAACAAGACTAAACTGTATTCATTTTTAACAGGCAAGTGCAATCCATGCAGGCAATCAGGATGCAGTTGCCAGGAGAGCCTTTTGGCATAGTCGGAAGTGCGCAGGAATAGCAGCATGGATGGGCTCTGATAGAGTAACCAGGGGAACACTGCAGTGTTAGAATCCTTCACAAGTAGGAAAATGCTGTTAAATGTTCAATCCTTAAATTAATTTCTTTGCACAGCACAAATCTGAAGAGGTAGTCAAAATTATAAACTAACCATGTTGTAAGGAACTGCCTCATCAAACCACTGGACAATAGAATAGTTTTTCAACACTCTTTGAGACTTTTTTTTTGTGGGGAAATAGCTCATAGGAGTTCATTCCCATGGCACAACTTCTGGTGTTCTGTCTGAGTGGCTTAATCACCTGGCCTGTCTGTGTGGGATTTTTCAGAGACGACAGCTGAGCCAGTGCACCCGTAACTTTGTGAAAGGAGCTAGGAGGAGTGATCATCCCATGTGGCTTCCATTTAAGTTGGGTGGTGTGAACAGTCTTCAAAATGTCTTCAGTTTTCCCTTTACAATATGATGTAGGGAATGCTCTTCTTCTCTCACAGAAACAGGAATTAAACAATAAAATCAAAACCTTGTAATCTCCTACAGATTTCCTGTTAGCTTCATTGGACATAAAATGCTGTTTTTCCCTAAATTTCATGGCAAAGGAAGGCAGAGAATAATTATGCAGCCAGCATTCAACACAAACATTTCCAGTGTCTGGTGTGGTGACATTTGTTTGGGTCACCCATGAATCATGGATCATAATCATTTTTCATACCAAAGTACAAGTTTTAGTGTCATAAAGCTGGTTTCTTACTGATCATATGGTATGTTTATAGTGACAAATGGAAAGGAGGACCCAAAACCAAAGTAAACTTTATTATTCCCATTTTGAGGGCCTTCTGTAGCAGCAAGTTACGAAAAGGACCATCCTATAAAATAGAATTGCAATCAGGTCTCCAAATACTGTTATCAGTAAAAAACAACACAAGCAATTTTTCACGTTTACAGCAGTATCATTAACTTTACCTCAGTGCTCTGTGAAATACAACCAACAACTTTATATTATGTGAAAACTGCCATCTTTATTCTCCACCAACCAAATCTTCTGAAGCATGTATATCTGCACTGGAGGAACTGACAAGGAGAGAAATGCAGATCTTTGTTTTAAAAATGAGATGCAAATTTAAAATCTGCAATTGTGTCTCCCCTCTCAAGTAATGATCCAGAACAATTTCCTGATAGCAGCTGAAACACAAAGAAAAATAATTACAAACCTTTGTGTGCACTTGTTCTCCAATAAATCTTCATTTGCAGAGATACAGACAGGGACTGAATTTGAGGGGAAAAAATCTGTGTGAAGTTCAGCATACAGTGTGATTTGTTTTGCATGCATGAGATTTCTCAGTATCACAAAGTGAAATTACTTGCAAACTTCTCTGCCTTTCCATTTTGACGCTTTTTGGATGTAGGTTTATTTGTATATATTTGTGTCCTATTGTGGCTGTCACTCCGGGAGAAAAATGCTGGGTCTTTACTGTAGTATTTACTGTACTGCCTTCGCTGTGGGAACTGTCACTGCAACAAAAGGCCCCAGTGATCAGAAAGGAAATGTGCAGTCATTCCAGTCAGTTATGACAATTGCTGTGAATGCAAATTATCTCCAGCTTTATAGAAAACTTTTTCCATTGAATGCCAAGAGTGCCCTCAGTAGCAAAAGACGCGTTGTTTATATGGGAAATCTTCTATAAGGGAAGGTCTTGATTTGTTACATTTAATATCACTTTGAATTTTTAATCTTAAAGAAAGGAGTCCATGAAAATAGGTGTTTGAAACTTCAAGTGACTTATCTGCAACATGCTTGAAATTTGCTAGAAGAGTTGCCAGCCTTTTGACAAGTTTCATCTACTTTCCAGATGTATTCCAAACGCAATATTGTCATTTGCTATAAAAACTTCCTGCAGATCTATTAACAAGTTTCCCATGATGTAATTAGAAAGAAGGTGCAGTGTTTTCTTTGGCACCTGTGGATAAAATGCTGTGCATACTTATACTGCTGTAAACTCGGGGCAAATCAGTACATTTTAATGAAGTTATTTTGGACTGTGTTCATGTAGAACTTGGCTATGCCTTTATCTATAGCTGGATATCTTTCCTGAGGGGCAAATACAACAAAGGTTGTGCATTTTCTTTGGATTCCTTATAGAAATACACCGTTCTCAATATTAAGGATGTTGCTGAAATTCTGACCAAAGCAAATGCTGTCAAAATCCGGGTCCTGATTAATCTAGGTTTTCAGATGTCTGTAACTTATTTAAATAAACTGGAGCTCATGCAAGTGCACACACAAGAGGCCTTCAAGCCTCTCCTATATGCCTCCATTTCCTCTCTGTTCACTAATCTGTAATGTGAGATTCATGGAAGTGTTTTGGAATCTGAAGCCCCATTGCTGCCAATGAACATTTTTCTCCATTTCATTTGAGACTGTGGAAGTCTCTGGTAGCACCAAGGCTGGTATTAGTTCCCAATCCACTGTACCATCGGTGTAAGTAGAGGGCTCTGAACTTAGATGTCATACACAGGAGCATCCACTGTTCTTTCTCATAAACACAAAACCTGTTTAGAATTTTGAATCTGGATGCCATTTCTCATCAGAGAAGCCCTTGCCTAAGGCATTTCTGCCTTTTCTTTTTTCCTAAGTAAATAATGAACAAAAAGAAAGAGGTCTAGAAGGGGAAAAAAATTAAGTTTTAATGGAAACACATTTCAGCTTTTTTTTTTCTGTTTGCCATAAGACATTGACATAGTAAACAAATTGATCTTTGTTCTTATACTCTTTAATAACATACAGTATTCTGAGTTTTGTCATGGCTAATGTATGGTTAAACCATACTATGTTGCTGGTCACATTCAAACCTCAATTATCACAATTCTTTGACATCAAACTACATTTTTTAAAAGAGAAGTTGTGTGTAACCTACTTCTGTTCATAAACACATTCGTAAAAGCTTTCTTTTTTTTTTCTTTTTTTCTTATTCAGTACAGTAGTGGTAATGGTGTTTTCTGATCAAAACTGCTTTTTCTTGGGACGTAGTTCAAAATCCATGCACTTCTGTGATCAGCCTCTGCTTTGTGCCATACAGCAGTACCTTTCTGAATGCTGCACCCCTACATGAGCAAAGCTTTTATAGGATGCTCTGAAACATGATATTGTAGACAGATAATCCAATTGTAGGATTGTTACAATAGTGAATACCTGACGTAGCTATTTGAAATAGGGGTGTGTAAAAAAAAAGATAGCATCACTTTGGTCCACTTTTCAGAGTGGCTGATGTTATAATATATAACCTTTTTTTTCTTAATGCAGTGTAGTTCACAATAATTTAAAATACTCTATAGACATTTAAACGATATACAATAATATAACTTAATTGGATTCTTCAACTGTACTTAACAAATACTATTCTAATATATTTACAGTATCTACTATCATAAGACTGTGCATTACTGTGCTTGGGAGCTTTATTTGCTTCCTGTCAAGAATGTAGTGAAAGTACAGTATTTTGCTATCATTCAACAATACCCATGAATCGAAAGAACTTTAAATGATATGGAGTGACCCTAACATTTGGGGAGGGGCCCAGCTTCCTTTCGTGCACTCATTTATGCCAAGGCTGAATTTGAACCTGGGGTTGTTGTTTAGAAACCAACAGCATTAACAAAAAAGCATGAGTGCTTAGAATTTCAGTTGCCCCATGAGTGACTCATCAAAGGAGTCTGATTTTCAGAGAGTAAGTGTCTCTGTCAGAAAGGCAGGTCTTCATGAGAGCAGTCAAACTAAGGTCCCCATGTGTCTGGTTACTTTTGATAGCACAAGCCCATACATCTGGGAGGTGATCCTAGATCATCCACATACTCAGCATGGGAGCTAGCAGCACAGCAACTCCACCAGCCCCTTGCCCCAAGAGCACAGTGTGAGGTGACGTGTGCTCCTGCACTGGGTGGGGAGTCCACATGGCTGTGCAGCCCCTCATGATAAGTAAAAGGATGAAAGAAAAGCTAGAAATTTAGATACGCAGATGTTAGTACATTTTTAATCCAATTTTTCTGAAAATCAGGTAGGGATCCCTGCTGCAAGCGTATGACTATATAATTAAATGGGCTGTATTGTAATGGATGTGTCTGTTTAGAATCACTGGGTTTAGCAGTAGTAAAACATCAGAGGATTTTTTTTTTTTTAAATCTCTTAGAGGAAAAAGAAGTGCGAATTAAAATTGAACACTTGTAAAAAGTCCTCTACTTTCTTAATATTCATACATTTATACCAGGGGTGTGTTATTGCCAACCTTAGAATAATGATGACAAAAATTAACCCACGTTTTAGCTTTCTTATGCTCACAAAGCCATCACAATTCACAGGCTGCAGCAACATAGTGTTCAGCTACCATATATTTATTAATATTTATTAACTTCTCAGCTGATTCTGAGCTAATAATTTTTAAAAAACTATTGCTAATCTTATGTTTTAACCATTAAAGGCAAAGTGTAATGCTTGGAAGATCCTGCCAGTGCATTTGACTGCAAAGCAAAACCTTTAATGTTTGTTGAAGCATTTGTATCCCACAACTCTGTACAGGGAGCTGAGGGTAGGTGCTCCATGCCTGAAGCCTGAATCTAAAAGAGTCACTCGTAGGCAGGAGGCAAACGAGAAAGTCTTCATCAAGCATTCGTAACCACAGCTTCACATGATCTTTTGCTCAGTTCTGGTCATTGCCTAAGGCCTACAGAATTTGAACTCTCTACTAGTGGAGTGACAACAGATCAGTAGCATTGAAGAACTTAGGGAGAACCAAATACAAAAATCATAAAGTCAGAGTTCCAATAAGTTTACATTTAGTACAGAATTAAGACATAACTACCCGTTAGTGCTTAGAATTTTTTGATGCTATTAAAAACATAAATAATTATTTTTAATGTTCATTCAAAGAGTTCCAGTGTCACTGGCAGCTGATGTAATTTTGTTAACTTTATTTTTTCAAGCTGATAGTGGAGTATTTCCGCCACAGGTTTTATCTCCCCACCAGTTGTGGTTTTCTCTCTACCTGCTTTCTTATAAATTTAGGGTTTTGCAGCAAGTCTGCTTTGTTCTAGTCAGTGAAGATTTTGTTTTTTAACAAAAAGAAGTCTTTATTTGCACAGGGCTTGGTGTTTCTGTCATAAAATCTGAGAAAGCGTCTTTTTCTTTAAATTTCATGGGAGCTGCAATGCCATCAGCTTCTCTGATATGTATAACGCTTACTTGGAGAACTCTACAACATCCAGATTGCAGCTTAAAAAAAAAAAAAAAAAAAAAGAGAGAGAGAGAGAGAGAGAAAAGTTTCATGTACTTGTCAACATCACCTTAGTCCCGTTGTCCTGTTTTTCAAAGCAGTCACAACAGTCAGCCAGCCAAAATGCACCATCTGTAGAGGTGTAAGTGGTGGGGAGGAGTTGGTTTATGTATTGGTTTATTTTTTTTCCCGAAGAAGATTAGATGTGCAAAATGATGCTGTTGTCGTTTGTTGTCCTCCACTGTCTTCACTGGTGGCAATTTGCTCTGTTCATTTGTGCACGACGCCATTATTTGCAGGTGAACACCTCTGTCCGCTCGCTACAGGTGTTGCACTTCACAAAGCAACACCAGTGGAATTTGCAGTTGCACTGCCACACCTTGGTGTACTGGTGTGTGTTGTAACCTCTTCCACAGCACATCATGTCACACCCATCCGCATTGGGAGAGGTGCGGTTACAGAGTCGTCCCTGGGTGCCAACACTTCCTGTGGAAGCATCTTCCTCACAGTAGTTTGGTGACTTTTCGATGTACACTAAATCTGTTTCCATTGGTTTCTGGTAACTCTTGATCTGCTTGATCTTCAGGAAAGTTGGCTGTCTTAGTCTACTGGCTCGTACCACCTCCACCTGCACTGCAGCATTGTATTTCTCTTTCAAAATATATCCGATCTCTCTGAATTTAGGAAGGGTGGTCCAGCAGGTCTTGGTTGTACAGGAACCTGAAACTCCGTGACACTTGCACTCCAGTTTCATTCTCTCTTCAAGCACCTACATGCACAGATATTGAATATTATTACCATGGGAACATTACATTGCAAGCTCACCTAAGACTCAATCTGTTCAGTTCACGTTAAAGGTCATTAATGCGAGCAGAAATTTTCAATGCATACTTATGAATCCCCTTGCCTTACAGCAGAATGCTTATAGCACATTTTGTTTTATGTGCCGCTTTATCAGAAATAGAGTTTTTGGTCATTTTATTATGAAATACTTGTGTTCTGTTTCCAAATATTGGAAATTATTTACTTAAATTTCAGAAAATGTTTTCAGAGACAAAGTAACACTCTGGAGACTTCAGAAATTTTTCCAAATCACATTCATTTTGAAAGTAGAAGAAAAGAAAAATGCTTTTTAAAAGTGGTATAAGATTCTGAATATTTAGTCTTAATGGCTTTAAGACTAAATTTTATTTAATTTAGTTAATTTAGTTAATTTACAATATTTAAAATTTTTGAACAGTTTTAATATTTGCAGAACAATATATACTATGTGGGTGAATAGGCATTCATGTTCACTGCATAATTAAAAATTTTGCTTACACCAGCAATGGCAATAGCAGCATACATATTAACTACTCAACCCGCAGCATATTATCAGCTTTAAAAGCAGCACTTCTTGCAGTACCCATACCCATTTCACAGAATCACAGAATAACCAAGGTTGGAAAAGACCTTCAAGGTCATCCAGTCCAACCATCACCTATCACCAATAGTACTCACTAAACCATGTTTCTCAACACAAAATCCAAACATTCCTTGAACACCTCCAGGGTCGGTGACTCCACCACCTCCCTGGGCAGCCTATTATTTCACAAAAATGCTCATCCATAAGAATATTTTTTGCCCCAGGGCAATGGTTGTGCAACTTTAGAGGAAATAATATACAATGTAGGGCCCCACTGAGCTGTGAGCCAAAGAGAAGAAGGAGCATTTATTATTGCTATTGCTTTGTAATGCCTAAAAATATCTCGTTCTCATTATGGATGTGCTTTCTGGGCTCAGTGAAGGTGTTGCCACCAGCCCCCGGAGGAGGCTGACCCAGCATCAGGTGTGCCCTAGAAGAGATAAAAATGCTCTCCTGCCTCTTTTGTGCCTGGAGGAGAGACAGGCCTCAGGAGAGCACCTCTGTTTTCCTGTCCTTACATGACCACGACTGCACTCACAGCCACCATTATATTATGAAAATCAAGGCCTAAAAACAAAGCAAACTGATCTTTCCCCTTTGCACTGGGAACCTAACTAAGAAATACGAGCTATCGATCTTGTCTTGAAGCATTACTGATGCTACAGACCATCTCCTATAGTGGTTTCATTGCAGATCCCAGAACATGACTGAAATGGGCAAAGGATAAAAGGGCCGAAATCTGAGTACAATGGCATAATGAAGTAGAAGGGAAGTAAAAAATGCTTACTGCTTAAGAAACTGGCCTTAAAATAAAAGCTGAGCAGATCTGGTTATCCCTGCAAATAGAGGACACTCTCCCGTGTTGTTTGAGCTTCAGTTAAATTGTATGTTTTGTATTTTTCCCAAATTTCTGAGGTTTCAGTATTAAAGAGAATATTTAGTTTTAATTCCGCCTTGCCAACATACAGTAGGAAGAACAAGACAGCTGGGCAACCTAGTCAAAAATACCTTAGACTTTCTGGAAACAATGGCTTTCCTATGCCAAAGTCCAGCCAGTTCTTCAGTGCTTAGAGACAAAAAATCTGACTTCCAACAAGGATTACAGGCTTAGTACAGCTGCAGTGCTCTAGAAGGAAATCAGCTGAATGATGAACTGCTTTATATGGATATAAGTTGCTCTCTGCTGAACTGTATCACCTTCCTGTCTTCCCAGACAGAAAGCTTGCCACCTTCTGCCATGACAGAATCATTTCAGTATCAGCAAATAGAAAGCTGCCTTATCAAATAGTCCAGGGTCCATCAGGACTCCTCTGACTCTACTTTGTGTATGTGTAGGAGGATGTGATGGTTTGAGGTCTTCTCCCACTGCAGAGAAGATTACAATCCTGTTCCACAAATCTGATATTTGGATGCCCATTATGTTTCTATTTACTTTTTTTAATCATTATTATTGCTTATGTGTTTCACTGATACTGCTGAAATACATTATTTTAAACCAGCCTGATTCTATAATTCTCTCTTCCAACTCCGCAAACATTACAAAACATTACAAAAATTTGTAGCAGAGGGTGGACAGAAGCAACTTTCTTTATGCCATCACTATAGAGCACTACAAGTTGTAAAAACTTCCAAGAAAGCAGCAGAAATGGGTCAGATTCACCACACCTGATTTATGTTCCTCTTCTCCCTAAGTAACAGTTCTTGGTGAAGCACAACCTTGTGTTTTTGTATGCATTTCATCAGGCTTTGCATGTGTGTGTGACATCCATTTTTCAGTTCGAAAGGCAAAGCAAGTAACTTGCCCAGAAGGCAGAAGGAGTCAGAGCTTGTGAGGCTCCTGATTCCATGGGCTTGGCACTCTGGACACTGCCTTGAGGAGTCTTGGCCTCTCTCTACAACAGAGTGTCACTGTTTCTTAAAAGTAAAAATATTACCCATTCTGGTGTCCTAGGTGCTATCTATGTATATGTATATTTATATGTATGTGCATGTCTATTTACTGTGTGTACCAGTGTGTATTCTGTTGAGACACTGCCTTTATATGCAGCACTGCCCAACACACTCTGTAGCATAATCTGCAGTAGCTTAATCCCAAATTTTGATTATTTTTTTGTCTTTCTGGAGGTCCAGTTCCATGAGTCATTTTGTTGTATAGAAATCAGATTCCACTATAGTATTTTTTCAAATATTCCTGATTTTTATAATTGTGAAAGAACCAGAAAATGCAAGCCATGCAAGCTCAAAAAAAACCCCAGAAGTTTCAAAATGTATTAATTTGTGATCCTGAAGTCAATGTTTCAGGGTTTTTTTTATTTTATTTTTTGGAGGACTTTTCTCATGAATGTGGAATGCTTGGGGTTACAACACTGAGTGCAGGCCCAATCATCAGGTAGTTAAATTCCTGAATGCTATAATTTGTGTGCCCACAGTCAGCTGTGGGTATAAAATTGTGCCCAAAAACTTGGAGGTCAGGGAATGTATGGCCCAAACTTAGCAGATTTGAAGTAAGACTTTTCTTCCTTTTCCACACAGATGCTGCTGAGAGTTCCTCTTTGCTAGCAAGCCAGCACACTCGGGCTTTTCTTGAGGTGTGGCCATAAGGCCCCACAAGATACTATAAGGAAATCCTTGAGAAGACCCTGCTGCTTCTACTTTGCACCTTGCCATTCAGACAGAAAGCTGCACCTTTGTTGCTGGGATCTCAGCAGCTTCTTACTCTCTTACTCTTTCTCTGACAAAGGTGTTACCATTTTGTCATCACAATGCTATGATAGAAGAGTGGCCAGTGTTTTCTTCCTGTATGTCCCTCCAACCTAGTTTTTCTCAGCAGAATTCCCATCAGAGTTTTGACCCTGAACCCTGAAGGTACTTATTTACTCAGATCTGATACATGATGCCAAGGTAGGTGCCTGATTAAAGATTGAAAATCATTAGCTCATATGACCCACTCATTCAGCAGTTTCATTTGTCATATGTCAGTGCCTCATATCTAATCTCAAATAGTTTACAGCAAGATCTACTTCCCAAAGCAAATTCCCATCGTTGGACCGTGCTGCCTCAGTCTAATAGTAGGAACATTCTTTACGTCCATTTTCCACATGCAGGCCCACTCCCACCCCAGTAGGATCTTGCCAAGTAAAATTTTCTAACTGCTGCTACTTTGCTAAATGAATTGTGAAATATAATGTTAAAACTTTCTTATTCCACAAATTTTTATATCTATATAAATCATACATTGAAAGTGCAATTTGAGGGTTTTCCACTGCCAGTTAAGTAGAAAAACCTAGCAAAGACTGAAATAAAACAGAATGATACGCATGAAAAAAAAACTCGTTTTTTCAAGTTCCATATCTAGACCCAACTGCATAACATCAGATACTGTTTCTGTACATATTAAAAATCCTATCTGGATAAAATATGTAAAAACAATAGTAACATTTTGTGTGTGTTTGTTTTGGCTTGCCTTTTCTGGTTTGTGTTTTTCTTAGTGGAAATGCACATTTTTGGACCAGATGTTGAATGTAACAAAATCCATATTACTTTTTGACTGCATTATCAAAAAGAAATAGAAGACTTTAAGAGTTTTTCCCCATCAAAAATGCAAGTAATCAACTTTTGCTTTGGGTAATATCAGTGCCCAAAGAGATAGATTTTGGTCATAAGATGTCACTATCTCTTTGCATACTCAGGCAACTGCAGCCACAAGAACTTATGGCTTGCCAGTGACAAGTGGGCATTAGCAAACTTTAGCCTCAGTGCAGCCTGGGGTCCAGTACTGCTGGCAAAATACTGACCTCATGGACCCATCTGGGAAACAAAGCTGGGTTTGATGTTGGTCTGTATGTGTTTTGTATTCATTTGTTCTTTATTGGTTATTTTTGTTGGTTTTTTTTCTTTTCTAATTTGGAAAGCTAAGCATCCTAATATTAGTAATGCTAGATGTAATGTAATTAGATGTAATGCTACATACAAATGTTCTGAAAATATTTTTTAATAACAGTTGAGTGAACCTGAAGTTGAGCAGCTTATGTCATATTTCATCAGGTTGTGTCCAGCTCTGGTGAAGACGGGGCATAGTGAAGCCAGCAAGAGTGGAGTTAGCAAGAGGGCTAATGGTACTTCAGCTGCGTATTTTAATTTATGATGTTCCTGTGTAAAGTGATGAACTGACTTATCATGTTTACTCCCTCTCTTTTTGCATCCCTATTCTTATTGTTTAGTTTGATGGGAGCAAGGAGCTTTGAAGCGGATCAGTACCCAGCCACAACACGAGACAGCTTTTCTCTGGCACTGGCTAGAAGTCATCAGGACTGGGGACCCTCTGACTTTCTGAGAGGCATGAATTGACCTCCTGCCTTTCATCAGCCTCCCTAGGTAAGGCATTCAATCCCATTGTATTCCCACTGAATACATTGCAAACTGAAAAAGGCTGTTGCTTTCCTTACACAAGTTCTCTCCCTGGCCAGCAGGAATATAAGCCTGGAATTTTGAGAACTGTTGGCCATCAGATGAAAGCCCCTAATATTAAGATGGACCGTAGAAACTTGCCCATCTGGACCTCTTCCCTACCTTCTAGAAGAGGAGAGAATAGCTAAGTATGAACAGAAAACTGCTGCAATTGATTGAATTGTTTGAAAAGTATTTTCAAAGGGCAATGTTGAAAAAAGCAGAAATCTGAAGAAGCACCCCTTAAATCATCCTCAAACCAAGTGTGATTGCATTATTTCACTATCTTTTTCGGTGGAAACTTCTGTAAAGATTACAAGGAAATTTTTAATCATCATCTTAAAGAGAATAAAATACTTCACTGCTGGTTTTGATGTGTCAGGCAAAGAGATGTCAGGTTTGGAGGGTGTGCAGTAGTGTTTTACTAGATAAATGATATGTGCATCTTGTATGCATTGCATGATATGCCATGGGCATGCCCATTTTTAGAATAAAACCATTTAACAACTTCTAAAATATTTGGCTTTTTCCCTCCTCTAATTTTAAAGCAATACGTTCAAAATGTAGGATAGTACCAGATGTAGCTTCTGGCAGTCAACATTAAGGGTGTGTTTCTGGAAGAAAAAAATAGGCTAGTAAATCCAGCCCAACTGGAAGCAGGAGAACTATCCTCATGAGATTTTGAGCCAAAGCTTGCATACTCAGGACATATGGATAAGCATTCGTTATCCATCTAACCCACCCAAGCTGTAACACCAAACTTTTTGAAGTTGGATTTATATCTGTCTGCAAATCAGTTTAAGTGGGAAAATGGAAAGTATGCCATTGAGCACGACTATCTAAAGCTTTTCTTTTGTGAATATTCTCAGAATGAAAGTGCAATGAAATAATGTTTCTCCTTTAGAGAAAAAAGGTTTCAGTAAATAATAGGCTTGGGGCTGCAAAATCTGGAAAGTCACATTCTTAAATCACTGAAATTACTTAGGAAATAAAGTCACATTTTTAAGAATAATTTAGGCTCATAGGAGAAGAAAAATTGTTGGTTTTTGCTTTTGAAAGTGGAATTCAGTCTCTACTGCAACTTTATAACATGTATGTCATCAAGAATTTGGGAATTGGTTCTAATACTCATGTCCTGCTAGGTGACTGTGAGGGCAGTTTGCAATGTGTTAAGGCATACTAAGCATCTCACAGAAGCTGGCTTATTAATTTAAATATTACAGGTGGAGTGAACTCAGCTAACACTTTCTTAACATATTTTACGAGCAAACGATGCATATAAATTTACATGTAGGTGTGTATAATTATGTGCACAAGCACAGGCTGTAGGTGTCTATACGTGTGCATGTGTATTATATTTAATGGTGACCAACAAATCACTTCATTAGCTGTTCCACTGCCAAAGCTTGTCAGCAGAAAACTCTTCCCAGTACCACAGTTCTGTGGTGCCAGCAACTGTGAGAACAAGTCATGGCTCAGATGGAAATGTTGCCCCAAGTAATTGAATAATCTCTTGTAAAGAGAGTCTGATCTTATTTTTATTTTTGTCTCTTTGTCAAATGGATTTTGACTCTTACAGCTTTGAGTGTAAAATAAGATGTTGTCATCTTCCAGGCATTCCAGAAAAACAACATGAAAAATCCATTGACATTACAAAGGAATAAATATTGGGATGGTACCAAGCTGAGTTTCTAGCATTTGGCGTTATGGGTGTGTCACTGGAAGATAAGCAAATAGGCCAGGTTTTTTTTCCACATAACCACAGTCATTATCTATTGTAAAAGCCTAACCGATTGATGAACTGTTAGAAATATTTCTTGTCTTCTTTTTGGTAAAAGCTGTGATCTGCTATCAATTTGTCAGCCTTTAGCTCCCCCTCCCCCTTAAAAACAAACAAAAAAACATTTTTATAATTGGTATTCCTCATGAGTGCCAGTCATTGTTTTGAAGCTTTCAACAAAAAGTTAAGACTAACAGCATGTGTTCCCAGATTTTGCTCTCTCTATGTTCATTTGTCCCAGAATAAAGATACTTTTTCTAAAAATACATGGTAGAAAGCTGTCTCATAAAGCAGCATTAGAGCTTACTTGGTTTTGTTGCTATTTAATTTTTCATTACTCTATCAAATTTTTGCCCACAAATCTCTCTTTAATCATTCAGATTTACAACAAACCATTCTTTCTCCTTTTTGCAGTAATGTTTGCATTAGGCATATGCTTGTCTTCCTTTGGAGGGTTGTTTTCATTTAACACACTTGTACTTTCCATTCTGAATCACAGCAGCCATTTAAAACATGATGGTGAAGTTAGCTGTTTTGTTCTTTTACTCTGCATGCCACTATTTTGCCACAATGCATAAATCTTCCATTGGTAGCATCTCATGTCACCAGGAATCACTAAGCATTTATTTCTTCCAAATGGAACCAATAAGTTTATGACTTTGTCACTGGTGCTTTTCATTACAAATGAAACTTCACAGGCTTGACATTATCTGAAATAATTCTTAGAAATGCAGTGCAGAGAAATTAAGGGATGCAATTTTTTGAGCAATAAGAGGATCCATTCTTTTCAGTCACCTGAAATTCTCTGCAAAATCTAAATGTCTGCCTTTTCAAAGCAGTATATTTTTGGTGTTGTGCTGAGCATCTCAGTCCTAGAATCATGTTAAAGAGCCCCCTAGAACTATTTTCCCTCATCTGCTTGCAGTGTTTGTGTAGTTATTTACGCAGTATGCCGCTTTTTCCTCGAAAAGAAATTCCTCAGTACTCTATTTTTAATAGCAAAATGCCAACAGGCTAGCTATTGAGAACATCCTTTGAGAGAGCACATTATCTACACTGCTACAGCTACAACTGCCTCTGGACCCTAGGCATGTTCAGCAGCTCTGTGACATGCACTGGCAGAGACTGGAAAGGGGCAAAGGTCCATCCATGAATATTTCCACATAGGAACATAATGGAGCATCCCAATAATTGCTCCAAAGGTAAACCTGCTGACCAATCTCCTGCATGATGATTCTAGAAGTGATTTCTAGGCACTGAGTAGAGGTCTAATGGGGTGATCAAGGCCCTCTCACTGCTTTCAGAGCAAGATGGGAATAACTATACGTGGGGCTGAGATCTCTTTGCATTCTTTCTTCCTGATGTTTCTGTAGTAGGAAATTTGGGGATTAAAAAAAAAAAGACTAAAATGAAGAGAGTAGATTTATTGCCTAAATATTGTCGGTCTTACACAATTCAAAAGAACAATTCAATATGAACTGTGTAAGAACTGTGAGCCTTAGCATTACGGATAGAAACATGTTTTTTAAAATAGCAAAAGTCCGATGAAATACAAAACCTTAGCAAATGGATTAATGCTCATATAATCAAGTTGTTGAATTTTTTTCCTTATACCAGTTTTGATAAGATTGCACTAAGAAATACTTAAATGGCTAGTGGAATGATTGTGGGAGGCTACAAAAGCATGTTTCCCCTACAGCCTTGACACTCTCATCCTACAGTTGAAAAGATTGTTTGAAAATGGCTAAAGCAAAAAAGAAGTAAAAAAATCTGAATTTACTGTTCTTTCCTTCTGAATTTTTATTCCTATTCAGTACAAGGGAAAAATATCCTTACTTCAGTCCTCTCATAATCAGAAGTTTGACTCCAAACTGTTTTCAAATTATAAGACAAAATGCAGAACCACACTGACAGAGCAAGCCGAGAGGTACAAGTTTTTCTAGTTTTGCTGGGAGAATTTGGAAGGGGAAAGGAGGAGGAAGATGGAAATCCAGAGTTGTGCTTTAGTGAATGTCCAGCCCTTAATGCAATATTTCTGACTTGAGGTTGAATAAGGACCACACAAAGCATGTCAGAATGACATCCACATGTAAGCAAAAGTTCTGGTTTGAGATTTTTTTCCAGTTTACAATCAGATTCAAGTTTACCCAGGATCACCAAAACTGCCAAATGTCAAGTCAACAGAGAACAAATTCAGAATTTGTCTGGATTCTTAGAAGGGAGTGCTGATTTTTAGCTGAAATTGCACAGAACTCTTTGGCTATTTTCTTAAAGGCCTTGCGCAGAAAGTGAAATATATCCTTGTTACCAGAGTTTTGTTCTAACCATAACTTTCAGTCAGTCCTCAAATTCAGAGGACTAATCTATAGAAATAGAAAATGATTTCAGATGAACCAAAATCACTAAGTATTATATACTGTAAAATTTACATGTTCATGTCATGTGAGTATATGTCATAACACCAATATTATTTCTAAACCAATTTCTAAACCAACTAATGGACACCAAACCATCTTTTATATGAGCACATTCCTCAGGATTTGGTGGATTGGAATTAAAACCAAAAACAAAAAGATGCATCAAATCCTTTCAGTCATCCTTAGCTTTACAAAATATAATAATGCATTAATGATTACAATAACAATGTATGGCTACAAATAATGACTGAAAAATACCTCTAACAACAGAGTGAGTAAACTGTAAAACACTGTTTACAAAGTATATTTGGGGAAAAAAAAATTATATTGTCTGGATTTGTAAATCTTTTTTTTTCCTATCTCAAAAACATGACATGAGTGCTATCATTTGGTTTTACAAGAATATTTACAGAAAATGAAGTCTTAGGAGAGTTAAAATAAGTGCAATTGCAAGCATGCTGCAGCCAGAAATATTTGTAAAAGCACACACATCTTTGGTTTGCTTATGTCCCCTGCTTATGAAATTCTGATGAACAGTAAAAATGTAATTTGCTTAATAAGAATCAGCATTGTGGTCTAGCGGTTACTGGACTGTATATAGAATTGGGGGACCTGGGACCAGTGCCTAGCTCAGATGTTGAGCTGCCTTCTGTCCCTGGCAAGAAGCATTGCTGTTTTCCATCTATGCATCCACTGTTGCTCTTTTGTCCCCCTTTCATATATAGGCTGTGACGTGTTCAAAACAGGACATGAATTGGCATTTCTGTGGGAGTGGAACTGAATCTACACAGTGGGTTGGCAATTTAAGCAGGGTTCGTAATGCATGTAACAGTAACAAATACTCCATTGCAAGTTTAACGTGTGGCTTTCATCTTTGGCATTCAAATGCAATGTGTGACACCAAGGTGAAACACTTAGGCTAAGAGAAATGCTCACTGGTGCTCAATGGAACCAGTGCTTCACACCACAGTGCGGCAGTATGAGGTGCTCTCACGCCTCGACAGGGCAAGTTTTGGGGAAAATATTGTGCTACTCTTAAGGATGCTTTCAGAACCAGCTATCTCCTTCATAACTGGAGCCATCAGTATCAAACATCAATTGACTATGAATCCTGTCTCTAAACTTTCAATTATACCACATGACTGGTTTCTTTCATCACTAGGAATGTATGTAACAATTTCATCTCAGTAAGTAACTGTCCACCCAACACCTGTTTCTGTGCACAGCTGGCTGCTATCCCCTAGAAGTTGTCTTGCAAAGAGTGAGAGTTAGGAAACATTCTCCAAAATGCATGCAGCAAGGTAACTGTGCTGCTCATGGCATCACTGATTCAGCCACCTTTGCTAGTACTTGGTGTAGAATAAAAGCTCACACTGTTCTGGAGAAGAAAATCTCAGAAAATTTTGGGGGCAAGATAGGGAGAAGCAGTATATTGGTTTCACCTACAGCACAACATATGCACATTGGAGGACAGAAATAGCATTTTTTTTTACGTGGATGAAACACTTTGAAAGGTGTAGATAAATCTCCCTGAGGTTGGTGTGTATAATATACATTTCATTTTTTACAGGGAAAGCGTTTGGAGTTTTGAGGATTTCTATTCAATGGACATGAATCAGCTTCATGATGCTTATTTTTTTTTCAATTGCAAGCAACTCAATCATGGTTGTAGACATGAAGCTGTTTCTTCTTCCAAAATCATGCTTGTTCAGCCATCTGTAGCTTGCCAGTGAGGAACAGACAATTGTATATTTGCTACAAAACATGTATTTCATTAGAGCTGTGGTCAAAGAAGTGTTTTGTTTTTGGATGGAATAAATAGCTGCAAGTGCTGTGGGAGTTCAGCAATGCAGAAACTCAGTCTTGTCTCATCATCTCTTGCTAGACTTTTGCAAAGGAGATGAAAAACAAAGATGGAACTTTAGCCCAAACAGCTCCAGCAAAGTTGTCTCTTATTGAGAGGACTGGGAAGATGGCTTGGGAAGCTGAAAAATTGAGAGGAGGAGCTATGTAATACTTTGGCCAGCTCTGAATGAAAAGCAACAAACCGTAAACATTAAGCACCATCAGGTAATTTGGGGCAAGTGTGAGGGGCAAACTGTCAAGGAATGACTCCTGAGACCAAGTCAGCCTCCCCCCTTCCTCCAGCGCACACACTTCCCCATCCATCCCTCCTGCTTTCTCGAATACCTTTCTTCCAGCCTCATTGTTGTGCAAGTTCATCAGCCTTCGTGCATTCTTTTTGATTTCTCGGGCATCAACAAACCTCCGGGAGAACTCAATGCCGTATCTGATATCCGCAGAGCAGCCTCCCCACTTCCAGCCCTCCTCCTGGTTGTAGTAGCCCTGTTTCTCTCGGTCACAGCCACAATTGCTGAGGTTGCCCTGGCTGCAGGCGGCCGTGACAGCATGTGCAACCCCGGCAGCAGTAATGGCATAGGTGAAGGCAGCTTCCCTGCTTCCTGTGGAGAGAAGCCAAAAGCTGATGGTTTGCAGAAAGGCACCACTTACTAAAGAAAGTACACACATTATGTACAGCAATGGTGTCAGGTAAGAATGTGAGGTGGACATTACTAGCATAAGCATCTCATTCTGGCAGAATTACGTATGTAATTTGTATTTTAAATGCTTGGCTCAGGTAGGTATCATTGCCCCAGGTACACACCAGCTACATGACAGTCACATCTAACCCCCTGCACCACAGGGGAATTTTGCAATCAATCTGCTAGTGACGAAGTGAGGCAACATAGTTTGTTTTCATGCAATTTCATCAGGTTTGCAAACTGAACTGCATATATTTCAGACAAATAATAGGTGAGTTGCAATGCTCACTGAAAAACAGTTCTAATGGTTGGTACTGCCTGGAAAAAGTGTACAGACAGCTTAAGAAATACCAGATCTTTCTGGGTATGTGAGATGGCTAGGATACAAGTGAGGAAGGTTATTAGTGCACCTTTATAAACTCTCCAGTAATGTCTGTTACTGATACTGATGGTGAAATATGGCAAGAGTTGCTTACAGGGTGAAGAGCTCCATGGGTTTTGTTTCCTTTCAAGGTAAAGTAAAGATGATCTCTTTCCTTTACTGAGTTCTCTTGCATATGAGAAATCTTGCATTGTGGCTCTGGGCAGCCTGGTCTAGTGGTTGGCGACCTTGCTCACAGCAGGGGGGTTGAAATTAGATGATCTTTGAGGTCCTTTTCAACCCAGGCCATTCTACAGTGTTATGATTTTATGACTCCTACTGTGAGTTTTTCCAATCCCACCCTGACTCAGAATTCTGCTTTACCTTTGTGAGTGGTCATACTGGGCAGTGGAAGTATCAGAGCAGCATTCTTTTCTCTCTGGAACAAGTGAGTTGCTGCCATGGAGGCACAGCTTTGTTTTTTTTTTCCTTTTTTTTTTTTTTTTTTTTTTTAAATACTGCCAATAATTTCCAAGATTCCACATTCCCTGCTCAGTGTTATAGCTTTAATATTGATAATATTAAAAATATTAAAAAGAATATGATAAGGGGCAAATAAATGTCATTTTTTGACTAAACACGAGTTGGTTGAGTTGCCTTTGGGATGCATATGAACAAGGAGACACAGAGCCAGAGCAATCAAAAGGGATGCAACAGCCCCTTACTGCTCTCACACAAGCCCACGCTCAGTCACCGACTTTATGTAGGGCTGGATCATGGCTCAGTGTATTTTGCTGTTCTTATTTATAACGTTTCTCTTCAAATTCCCCTCTCTGTGCTATGATCATTTTCCTCTGTGTGTTTATCTGGTGATAAACAGACAATCTTGTAATATCATTGCCAAAAGAATAACTGTAAAAAATTTGCAGAAAGTTGCTGAAAAGTTTTAATGACCACACACAGAGCTTTAACATGGGTAAAGGACTGGGGAGAAATAAAATAAAATAAAAAAAAAAAAAAGGAATAAATTTTCAAGAGGATTAAAAAAACAACCTTATAAACTATTTTTACTTTTTTGTTCTGGGATTCACATATATCGTATGTGTTCGGTAATTATCTGTGCACAACATTGTGTTTTTTGGTTTTTTTTCTTTTTTTTTTAATGTTTTATGTGTCCTTTTCTCAGCTAGCTTCCTGAAAATTTACACTGTTTCAGGATACAAGAGAGATCCTACATGAAGCAATCGTAAACTGGATTTTGGCACCATTTACTTGTTTCTCCAAAGCAATAAAAAAGAAACTCGAGGTAAGAGAAAAACAAAAGGGTCTTGTGTTCTTCAGGTACCAGGAAGGTTAACCTGAGCTGTACAGAATTTGAGTGCATCACCCAACAGAAGGCCCGACTATGCTCTCAGACACACAAGTGTTTTGTTGGGGTGTTGTTCTATGTGTGTAGTCTGGTTCAGTGGTTCCCAAATCATGGTCTGCAGAACACTGGTGGTCCAGGAGGCCACGGTAAAGGGTTTGCAGTTAATCCACAGAGCCATATTAAACACTGTTTTTAATAGTGTTTTCAATTAAAAGTTTGATGATAACGATGCCTGGTGGTCCACAAGAAATTCTGAGAGTTGATAGCAATCCAAAAAAGTTTGGGAACCTCTGTTCTAGTTCCTAGTCTGTTCTCTAAAAGCTCATATCAGTATTCACTCGTGTCTCACTCATCAGTTGAAGTCAAACCTGGGACACATATTTTAAAGTATATCCTGTTGACTTGCAGGGTTTCTTTCTTTATTATCTCCTCTAAATATATAGATTCTTAATTTAGATTCTTTATTGTTAAACTGAAAGTTTGGAAATATGAGAAATAACAGGAATGACATTTATAGGTAAGTTTTCTTTTCTCTTCAGGATGAAAGTTGGATCTCAAAGTCATGAAAATTTTTGAGTTCAGACACCTCTGAAACACATGTAGAAAAGCTTGTAAACAAGCAGAAACATATTCCTGTCAGGGAACACCATAGTGATGAGCTGCTTGTAAGTAGATTTACCAGGAGATTAGCTAGAGAGAGTTTTCTGATGTTTTATTTTTAAATTCAATGCATTCCACATGTAACTACAGTAGAAGATGCTATTTCGTAAAGGCAATGTGTCTGTGACCTGTTCATGAGTTTTCACACAGCACTTCTTGTAATCAGTTTTGAACAACTAAGGAATATTCTGTTTTTATCTTCCTTTCTTTTCCCCCTGTTTTTTTATACCCTGATTACACTCAAGGACAGAGAGAAATATATTTCTTTCACCCACTTGAGAACTACAGCAGTAATGGAATTATCTCAAGTCAGGGGGTAAAAATGAATGAAAACCATATTGACTCTCTGAAGAGTGTATTCTTTGGTTTCAGTGCAGCTCTACAATAAGAAGGGCTCAGAAATAAGAGGTGACTTAAAAATCAGGCTCCTTTTGCAAGTCAAGGTGCCCTGCCAAGAATTAATACTTTGTGCTCTGTAGTTTTTTAACTAAAAAACATTCCAAAGCTTCCCTTGAACTTCAGGGTAAGCATTACCTCAGCAGTTCTTTAAAGCCCTAGGATCAGGACTGTCAGAAAATGCCAGTGGAGGAGAGAGGAGAATTGCTGTCTGCTGAACACAAAGCTTTCCATTAGCATGTCATCATTTGGAGTCAGTCTTAAGTAAGTCCTTTCTAGGCAGCTAAAACAATTTGAGTAATGACTGCTGTGTTATTTTAATGGAGGACGATAATTTCACTTTCTGAAATTTTCTGACATTTCAAAAATATTCTGATTCAATAATAAAACAATTAATAATTTCCAAAAATTCTTACAGAAAGGTGAAATGAATAGCAGAAGATCTGGGGTTTTACTCAGTTTTGAAGCTAGATTTTTGTTTGTTTTTTTTTCTGAAAAACATCCTGATCACCCAGTTATTTGGCAACATACGTTCTTACTGACTGTATTGCAGAAGAAAATTTACTTGTTTAACTTTTCAATATTTTCTTTTACATAGATGAGAATAATTCTGTTAGGATCTTATATTAGTGGAAAAGACACTCTGTTGGCTTTTATTGTGACCTTTGGATTCCTACATTTCTCTATTAGAAATGTCTTTGGTGTCAAAGAAGATAATTCTGATTTAATTCCTAAAACGTAGGAGAGTAAACAGAAACCTAGTAACTCCTGTAGAAGATAGCCAATCAGTACTGATTGAAATGATGACTATTATCTTTGGTAATGGTGCTGAAAGACACTTCTGGCAATCTGCTCTGTCATGAAAGAAGTCTTGTCTGTGATCTGTTGATTTAAGCATTCTTACTGTGGGTTGTAATTAAAAAGTGTTCTATTACCCATTAATGTAGACAGTTTCTGCTCAGACAGTCTGATATTGGATCGTTGCTTCCTACAATGAGCAATTTCTGGCAGATAGGATGAGATGAGCCTATTTATCCATTGTTGGAGTTCTGGAGCAGCCTATACTTTAGATGTCATCTCTGACTAACTTTTAGGCTGCTAACTGAGCGCTACGTTTAGTATGGTCTGATGTGGAAATTACTATAAGTTCTATAATTGCTATAGTTTACTGTGTTCTAATACGCATATATTCTGCATGTAACCACAATCAGCTGAGAATCTTGTACGCTATAAATTTTGACCATTTGACTGTATTTGAATGTACAGCACTACAGATCTAACTGTTTCATAATTATCAGCAAGGCATTTATTTCTCAGAGTAACTAGTTGAGAATATTACTATTCCACACATCATTCTGAAATGTCTTCTCTCAGCAGCTAGTTGAATAAAAGTGCTAATGAATGTCAGCTAGTAGAACTCAAATTTTAATCAAAAGATCAGACTATGGAATATAAACTGTTTATACATTAGTTTGCTAAATCTTCTATTAACAATGATAGAAAAAAATTACACAATGTTATTTAAAAAAACCAAGTTCCTACTATGTTTACACAATCACTAAACACTAGCGGATCTTGGACTATATGTCAACCATGTAATGAATATTAATGGTAAGAAGAAATGAGCCATGGCAAGTTAGACTTTTTGCCAAGCCTGTTATTTTTGACAAGTCTTATTCTGCAATTCTGAAAGCTGAGGACATGGTCAGTCACTTTTTTTTTTTTTTTTAAAGACAATAGATACTTCTGGTTGAGTAAATTAAAACTCAGACCATAGCCCTCCACAAATAGGGCTGGATGAAGACACTTGTAGATGAGCTTAGTTCCTTCATAATTTTGGTTTTTCTTACTCAACACACACTTTAGCAATTCTCAAAAAAAAAACAGTACAGGCTCTTTTCTTTGGGTTTGATATGCAGTAAGACAAGTCAGTGGGAGTTTTCTTACTGTCTGAAGCAGATCCTTTCTCTATTTGCATTTTCAGTTAAGTAATTAAGGACTTCAAGATTAACAATCTAAAAGCAAGGATTTATATGATTTCTTTGAGCTTCTAATTTACTATTCCCAGTGCCATATGTAAGAAGTAGGAAATACTGAAATCAGACTGTGCAAGTAGAAGAAATGCAATTCAAAAGTAGAGCTTGCAGGAGCCTCAGGGGAATCCCTAATCCATCCCTCAACCCTCTTGTATGCTAATAATTCAGGTGCCCTTCACAACTGCTTTTTATTTACCCTTCCTTGTGGAGATTTGACAATCTATTCCAGAGCTTTGAGACACACATTGCTAAACATTTTACTAATATCAATCTGAAACTGTATTTCTGAGTACAAACCATTTCTTACTGTACAGATGCAAACAAACTGATTGTTTTCTTCTTCCTGTAACAGCCTTTAAACGTTTAAAGACTTCCACACCCTTTCTAGACTTGTTCCATTAGTCCCTGTAGAACAGTCTCAAGAGCAGTAATCACTTCTGCGGCTCTCTCTAGACTCTCCCAGTCAGCTGATGCCTTGTGCTGCCATGTTAGAGAAGGACAAGCAGAGGCCTTGCCCACTTAGGGTTAGAGCAGAAGTAGCATCTCACATGCTGCCTCCCAGTTTACTTGTGTTTTCACAGTAGCAGGACATTTTTGACTCTTAATCAGTTTGAGATCCTCTTGTATTGCAGATACTATTGCAACAGATATTTCTTGCATTTGTGTGGCTGTTTATTCCCACATACTAATCTTAGCCTTTCTGCTTTGCCTCCTCTATATCTTTTGTTTTCTTCTTTTTCAGACATTTTTTTTTAATCATTTTCCATTTTGACTCAAAATTCCTCCAATATCTTTGCAATCTGGATTTAATCTGTAAGTCCAATGAGCACAGCTTATTCCCTTGGTAAAGCCAAGAGTGTAAAATCAACTGTTGCCAGAACCAGCATAAATCACAAAGGAAACTCAAAAAAGTACACCCAAGTACCCTCCAAGTAAATTTCCAGATAACATGTACCTGTTCAGTCAGTTTCCTTAATTTTCTTATGAGAATATAATATAAAGCATTGTCAAAATCTTCATTTAAGTCCTAGATATATGGTATATATACTGGCTCCTCTCAGCCTCTGAGGCCCTAGATGGCAAAAGAAGGATATTAGATTGGTTTAAAATGATTTGTTTTTGACAGATCCTTGTAGACTGTTATTCATCTCCTTGTTTTCAGTTATAAGCTTAAAAATGAGTCTTTGTTACCATATCTTTTTCATTCACTGAAGTCAAGCTGATTGGTCCTGTGATTCCTTTATTTCATCTTTTAGATAAAGATGATATATTCGCCTTTTCAACTTTTCTTAATGAGAATTCTCAGCAAATTTTCAATTCTAATGGCTGCCAGGACTAATGGTGCTACAATGGACTTGACAAATATTCTGAGATGAGGAACAGCTAACAAGAATGCACTCAACCTGGGTAGATAATTCCTTCTATCTAGTGCTAATATTATACTCTTCTGTAGATTACAATAGCTCTATAACCTTCTGCTCAACACTGACACACTTAGAAAAGGTTGATGCAAGACCTTCTTGGCCTTCTTGACATTATCTTTGATGGATCATTTTTTCTTCATCTTCCACTCAGTGACAAAATACTGACTGAATGGTGGTTCTGTAGTCTGTTGTTAAAAGAAAAAGAACAGTCATCCATGGTCATGAGGATTACCTTACAGTGTCTGCACTCAGAAGTGCTCCTGAATTAGGAACTGATGCAGACTGAATAACTGCTGGTCTGGCAGGTCTTTCTGATTTAATCTGATGAAGTTCTTTGAAAGTCATATTAGTTAATGATTTCTTTCCCATATTTGTTTCCCGTTTCCTACTTGACACTTTTATTTTCTATTACAAGCTAATTAAAATTGTGTTATTTAGTATTGTTTCATCCAGATAGATCTGTTTAACTTGACCAGAAGCAGAGCAGTTGCAAATAATGTCAGTACCTTCTTTACAGACTGCTCATGATGTCTATTTCAGACTATACTTGAGTGGAACAGAAGACAAATGGTGCAGATTTCAAAGCAGAGAAAATGCAATGCTATGACACAATGTTTTGTTTACAGATTCTCCTGTTATTCAGCACTTTAAACTCTAGATTCCTACTAAGTCATTATGGAGCCGCCATAGTTTTGGTTATTTGTTTACAATCACACTGTCAACTGGTTTGTTTTCTATTGTTCATAGGAGTTTGTCAAATTTTCTTTCTTACATGAGCCAGACTTATTTCACACTTGCCTTTTTGCAGCTCATTGCTATATATTAGTTTTTATAGTTTTGGAAGAATGTTGAAAGAAGTTATTTGCTATGCCTCTGCTTTTCAGATTTTTTTTCAAACATTTTCCACTCTCATGGCTATTTTCTAAAGGCTCAGTGGTACTTTCCACAGTGGATTCCATAGTGGGGCTTCCAACAATTTATCGGATTTTTTTTTGCTTAATTTGCCCCCTAATCATTCAGTTAGCTCCTGACAACCATAAACAATAGTCAGCATTTCTGATCTAAAGTGAGCATAGTTCTCTTGTGTATTTGACTGTCTTTTGCAGTATGCTCCTTGGAATTTTCTGGGACAGCTCCTGAGAATTCAGTACACTAGTTTTGATCTTTGTGTTGATGATGTTTGAAAGTGGCCAGAGAAAAAGGGAATTCTAGGCTCTCCCCTGTTTGTTTGTTGAAGCAAACATCTCTTAGTAACTCAGCTCCAACAAACTTTATCTCATTCTTAAAGAGTATAGGAACATCAAGTTTTGATCCAAAAGTACCACTACTTGTTCTCATCAAAGTTTTATCAAAACATGGTATTAAACACTCATTGAAAGAATGCACAAGAGCATAGCTTGAGAAATACACAGTGCATGAACCGTGAGAGGGTAGCTTCCAGATACACTGTCCCGTTGAGAAAAGCCTGTGCAGTGTCACAGCCGACTGTGTTTTCACAATGCTACTGCTAATACAGTCAAAGTACTATGTGGGATGCAATAGCTGGAGCAGAGGGATCTTCTCCTGCTTGTGTTCTGTTCTGGAACTACTGAAGTTTCATTGTGGAACTTAATGATTCCCTGTTGAACGTTTGGTGTTTTTACTTTTCAGTGATGACTAGTGGTTTGATATATCCTAATATGTGAACACTCAGCTGGAGGCATCTTGTAGTACACTGGTTTATTTAAAGTTCTTTGCACCCATTGTGAGAAAGCATGGAATCCTGAAGGCATGGGAGAGAAACTAGGTCTGAAAGTATGCTAATATCCTCAAATGAGATGGGGCCACACGCACCCAGTTGCTTTTATAATAATTGAATTGTGTTGGTCTGCTCACGATAACAGTTCTTATGTACAGAATTTACTTATGTACTATCCCTTTTTTGAAAGATATTTCACAGGAAGAAATAAAAACACCAGTTAAGAAAGAGGAAAGGGAGGCTATAGCTTTTACTCAGGGCATACATATTTTTAGTTTTGCTCTTGAGAGTACACTACAATATCACCTGATACAGGTTTCTGTGAGATCTATGTGGTGCTCAGCAAGGAAAGTGTTGAACACTAGAATTTTAAGAAATAGAAAATGTTTTTACCACTATAATCATCATAAGTAATAAATAAATAACAGAGGAAAAAAAAAAAAACAAAAAACAAAAAAACCCTCCACTCTGAACCAGTCAGACAAATGGAAGACAGTCCAAAATCACAGATTTTCACATGTGAATTTTATGGACTTGAGCCTTTAGAAATGAAGATGTTCACAAAGGAAGTTCTCCTTGGCTGTCTAGACTAAGTGATACTCAGCTACAATTTGTGTTAGACACAAATCTTTTTATGCAAGAGATAGACTCTGACTTTAAAAGTGTGTCTTTCCACTATATAGACCTCTTTTACAGGGGAACAAGGAGGTTAAGGCATTTTTTCACACAGCAGAAGGACTTGCAAGAGAATAAGCTGTTCTCTGGCTGGGTTTTCTTTGTGCTGAGGCTATGAAAGAAGTCAGCAGTAGACTTCTCATCTAACATCTGAAATGTAAGTCAGATTTTTGAATGCAGAGGTCTTCCCTAGGAATGGGATTTGTCTGCAGAGCCATGGGGGGATTTGGACACAGCAATACTTGGCATCACCCAGCCTACCTGCAATGCAGAAGCACTTACAACATGTTTCTAACATCCTATATTCATGCTGCCTCGCACATCATACTTGCAGAAAGTTAGTTACATAGCTTTTCCTTAATTTTCACTTGACAAAACAACTAATTTCAGTTTCTTGTCAGAGTTTTTGCAGAGCTACATTTGCTTCTATTTCAGAGAGATGCTAAATGTTTTCATGTCTCTGTTTGGTGTTAATGACATTTCTTGACTACCACTACAATAGCTGCAATTTTATGCAGGATCTCAATCACTGGGCCTCTTATATGTGTCAGCATAAACAGCTGTGTTTTTGTAGAGATGAGATCCCAGCGTTTTCAGTATACAGATAATTACATCTATAGCACAAGAGCTAGATATTTTGAGTAAATCTGAAACACAAAGTTTAAAAGCCTATCTTTTAAATGCTCTGGCACACATTATTTTCCACGGGGTCGGGATGGAAATCAAACATCACCAAGTATTGAAAGAGTTAGAGATGAAAAAACAAGACTTCCAGAAGTAATCAAGCTAGATGGGGAAGCCCCAAAACTGTGAGTAAAATATTCGTACAAAGGGACAAAGTCTGAACTTATCCTATCAGAGAGGTAAGCCACATTTCCCTGTACTGTGAGCCTTTCAAACTATGCTGGCAGCAGTCATCTAGCTGTAATTGCTGAAGGCATATGGTGGTTTAAGTAAAGGGAGTCCCACCCTTAAAATCAGACTATTATCCTGTTCTATATTCTGACTGAAGAAAGAAAGCTTTCATTACATTAAAAACTAGAAGATGACCTTATTTATCCAGCTAATTAGGACAGAAGTATTCTACTGAACAAAATACAACTTCTTCTAGTATGTTTTTCTAGTTTTTCAGATTATATCAAGCACAAAATTAGTATGAACCTATGTGAAATAAAGTAATAAAGCTAATTCTAGGTACTCATGACACTTGTAAAGTAAGGTTCATGAAGTGTCTTTTATCAAACTGAATAATATACACAAGGCATTTACTTGATCTAGCCAGGATACAAATAAATATTTACATAAAATATTTATTTATTTCCATTATGAATCTATAGAAATATTATAAAGATAAAAAAAAATTATAAAGATTAAAAAAAAAATTATAATATCTTCTAGATATTCTTCATAGAATATCAAGAGCTTCACGGGCAAAGAACATTCCTGTTCATGGCAAAAAAAAAAAAAAGAAAGAAAAAGAAGAAGAAGAAAAGAAAAGAAGAAGAAAAAGAAAAAAAGAACTAGTGTACAAAAGAATGAGCTAAAACATTGCTTTTTTTTTTTTTTTTTTTTTTTTTTTTTTGCTTTTTTTGCTTTTTTTGCTTTTTTTGCTTTTTTTATAAAAGTCCACACAGGAACATAACAGAGAGGCTCTTGTGTTTGCTGGGCAGTGCTGTCAATTTTCTGGAGGGTCATTCTGCATGTTATTCCTTAAGATTGTTCTGCAAATCATGTTTTTACTGGTCTGGTTTTTGATGTCTTACAGGACACCCTAGAGGACTGACTATGACATGCAATGTCATATTTCACAAGCATATCTCTAGTGTGAGCTCTATCACTGGTTGCTCACCACTCCTCCCTCAGCTGAGAAAGCTTTAGTGTTTTTTTCCAGAGCATTCTTGGCAAAACAAGGTTTGACATGGGAGACATAGTGTCTCTGTGTGACTGTTCAGGATGACACCACTGCCCTGGTATCATCCATGGTAGAAGAAGAAGCATGCCTCACTGGCTTTACCTTACAGTCCAGTTCAAGCCAGCCCTTCCTTTGTGGCAGCAGAATAGAAGCTGGATTTGTAGATTAGCATGAGCCTGCCTTCTGCTCTGCTAATTCTGCTGTAAAGACCACATCTTCCAGGTATAGGGGAAATAGCTGGGCAGCAACCCCAGAAATCACTGCTGCTCCCTGCCAGAGCACAGATTTTGTGAAAAGCAAATAAGAAAGTTCTGGTGAATGGGGCTGAATTCAAAGTTGCATTCAAATTTTCTTAAAGGTCTTCTAAACACTCTTACACTGCCTGTGAGGCTGCATTCAAGTTTGGCTTGCCTGACAATCTTTCTGAGAGGAAAAAGAGATTCAAGTGATGATGTCTACCCTTCTTGGTGTTTACAGGGTATTTGCCTGGTACTCATTTGTAACCTCAGCGAACAAGATGCAGCACAAATCACACATATGAAAGAGATTTAAAAGAATAAAGAGCTCAGAGGGTTTTGGATTAAACACACAGAGTTCAGATACTTGTCCAAACCTCTCTGGTTTTCAAAATAAGCCTGGAAGCATTGCAAAGACTTTTTTTTGAGCTCTGGAGCTGCTGGTCCTGACAATGGGTCAGCAAGTGACAACATTCACAAAAATAATGAGTGATTACACTGATCTTCATAGGCCTCATGAAGATACTGGATTGCTGTTTAATCTAAACCTGTCAGGCTATCTTATCTTATTAGATCAGTGATTGATATTTGTTCTTTGCATTGTGCTAAGATCAGAAAGCTAAGCCTGTGTTTTGCAAAGTAACTGTGCGAGTTCACCCTAAGATGCTAGTTCAAACCTGCAAGAGTTTGCACAGAAGGGTTTGAAAAATGCATGAATGGAAGCCCTGTGGGTTAACTGCCCCTTCAGCTGAAAAATCAAAACTCTATGAGAATAAAGAGATCAAAATTCTTGCCCACAAGGAGTTTCTATTGTTTTTAGGCACAATACCCTAGAACTAAAGGATGAGTTTTACACAGAGATCTGAAGCAAAATCTGTAGGTTCTTGAGGTACTCCAGTTTCAGAGCAGGATCTGGGCTTTGTGATCAGGAAAAAAAGACACAACACTCTTCCAGAAGAATGAATACAAGGGTATTCAAATAGATTGATATGAACATAATCTTTCAGGCATGCTTACATTATAACATAAAAATAATTAAAAAAAAAATCTTCAGAAAAACACTAACAAGTGTCTCTACTGCAAATTTACCATTACAAGATTTGGGTCTCATTAAATAATCTTCACAGTCCCATGCTTTGAAGAATCTTGTTTGCAGATCTGAACTTTTTGAAACCGACCCTTATCTCTGTGATGGGCCAAACCAAAAGCCAGATCTGAACACCACTGAACTCTGGGAAAGTTCAAATCTATCTTTTGTGGTTCAGGTTGAGCTCTAATTAAGATAGACCAGTTTGAAGGGCAAATGTCTGAAAACCAAACCAAAACAAATGTTTCACGTGAAAAATCTTGGATTCGGCTACATTGTACCAAGTCATATTTTTGCCTATCACATAATGTAATGTTTCTTTTTTCTATATAAGACGTTCAGAGCAGACATTTTGAATTTAACTTTTGAGCAGTGGTCATGGAAATACTTTGTGCTGTGTGAAAACCCTCCAGAAGTCTTTCTACCTCTCAGATTTCAGGGTAGACTGCTGCCTTTCAGGCTTTCCATGGCCATCCTCAGTTGCACTGTAGTCTAGAATTCTTTAGAAATCACATCTTGCGTTCTCTGAATGAAGCTTATGCCTCATTGTGTCAGTAGTATGTGGAATATTGCTGGTAATCCCTGAAATAAAACAATAAAGCAGTCCTGCAGAAACTTTGGTTGTGTAAGAGGACAGGGAAATCCTAGCTAACGCTCCTGCTGAGAGCTTCTGTTTATACTGTAGTGTCTGTAAAAAAGAAACGTCGTTGATCAGTGGACAAGGGAAAAGCAAACAAAAGAAGGGAATTTGCTTTCAGCACTGCTCAACTACTGAAATTTAAAAAAAAAAAAAAATGGAGAAAACAAGGAAAAAAAGAAAGGGGATAAAATGTGTTCAAGCCACATTGCTAGTGTCAGGATGTCACTGTGCACCAGTAGCTAGAAAAAAAGAGTCTTGGGCAGACATACAGTGAGCATATAGTAAGTAACAGTTACTGGTCCAGTGAGATTCATTTCCTCTCTGTATAATGTTTCATGTAAGTACTAAGCAATATTTTATCTTTGGGAAATTGGATTTCAGAGTCTTTGTAGACAACTACTTAAAGCTTCCATACTTCCTTCTTGTTCAGATTAAGAAATCATGCCAGGCCTACTGTGATTCTTCAGTAAGAACTCTGTTTCAGACCTGAACTCGCTTTCTATAAAAATGAATCCCTTCACTGACATATCTGTCCTTTGCTTCCTGTTTGGATAAGAAGACTCGAAGAGCAATTGTTTCTGGTTGAAGATCCCAGGATACTTCAGAAATGTTTATGTCCCAGTGAGGTTAGCCCATATTAATTAAGCCTTTCAGTTTCCCACTGAAATTAGTCATCTGTAGTTTCTAGACAGCGAGGTATGAAGTGACTTGCCCAAGGTCACAAGAAAAGTATATGGCACAACTGGAAGGATCATCCAAATCCATTATCTCCTGGTCCTTGCTTTAACCATAAAATGATAGTTCTCACATTGCACTAGGAGCCACAGGGTATGTGAAAAATGATAGAAGAAGAATTTTATTGAGATTCTTTGGATGATGTCTTCCTCTCAGTTCGGGCAAAGAAAATGAAAAAAGATTTTATCCTTTCAGAATGAGTACTTATCTGATTAAAGAGTATTTAAATGTTTTCATTCTTTGCTCAGAGGGGATATTCTATTCAGGCATTTCCATTCTGGTCAAATCGTAATCAAAAGAACAACCATTCTAATTAATTATTTTCTGGGAATATATTACTAAATTATAATTACGGAATCCTTTAAAGCATAATAAAACCAGACTCATAATACTTTCTTTCAGGTTAATTTTGTAATGTTCATGGCAGAGGATTGCCAGTAACCTACAAACAACTTCAAAATTTTCATTAATGCAAGAAGAAAAGTAGGATGAGAAGAGAAATCTACTCATGTCCTACACATGATAGTGTACTGATGTGATTCAGCCCATTGCTCTATCTGTTGCCAATGCTTATAGCAAGCTGTGACTCTCTGAACTGCAGGTTTTCCTCCCTGGGATGATGGGAATGGGAAATAGTCTTCCCATTCCCATCTTAGAATCATAAAATCATAGAATCATAGAATCACCAACGTTGGAAAAGAGCTAAAAGATCATCCAGTCCAACCGTTCACCTATTCCCAATAGCTCCCACTAAACCATGTCCCTCAACACAACATCCAGCCTTTCCTTGAACACCCCCAGGCTCGGTGACTCCACCACCTCCCTGGGCAGTCCATTCCAGTGCCTGACCACCCTTTCTGAGAAGTAATACTTCCTCATGTCCAGCCTGAATCTCCCCTGCCATAGCTTGACACCATTCCCTCTTAGAAGTTGGTCTCAGTGATTCTTATGAGTCCCTTCCAACTCAGTATATTCTATGATTCTATGATTTAGAGCGAATCAAGTTGATGAATCACATGTTCTTGTGATGTTCAGAAAAATATGGCAGAAAACACATGCTTATCAATTTCTGCTAATTTTTGAGTGTGGAATACCACAAATGCTTCAGAATGAGAAGTAGTCAGAGAATAAAAACGCAACACAGTTTAGTAAAGTTCACTACTTTTGCTACTCAGTTAATAAATATTCCGTGTGTTTTCGCATGGGATACTGGCATTGGCAGTTTTCCAAAACACTGACTTCTGCATCAAGACTATCCTTCAGAAATGCCCTGTCTTCACTGTTCTACCAGCTACTTACCATTAATAATCAGAACTAGTCACACTTAACAAAATAGAAGTGCACAGATGGCTTGTGCTGATCATTTCTGATTTTGGAGTCTGCTCATTGCCATTTACCATTACCATTTTTTCCTGCTCCCCACTCATCCCTTTTCCTTTTCTTCACCCTTTATGCACCTTCACAGATCTTTTTTTACACTTTTTCCCACTTCCTCATGCCCCTAGTGAAGCACTTGAAAGGCTCCCATGCAGAGATTGAAAACATACATCATATTAAATGTAACAGGAGGTCCATGTTTCAAACACGTTCAGTTCATATCACAACTGAGAATAAACAGCAGGGGAAGAAACTTGATGGGTTGCTGGAGGCTACCCTTTCTTGTGGAACATGTCTTTGTCACTTGCTAAATAGGTGCACCATCTGGTGGTAATTTTGGACTCACACTTGTTCTTAAATTTCCAAATAGCGGTGGAGTATAAGCCTGTGGTTATAGCATTTTTCTGCCAGTATCTGCCTGAAAGCCATCAACTTAGACAACTTCTGCAGGTATTAATGGTAAATGAGTACCGATAATAACCAGGAGTTTAAATGAAGGTCATGTTTCCATGTCTGTTATATCAGGCAAGCAGGTATGACTTTCATTGAGGACCACATGCTCCCTGAGAAATGTATGTAGAGAGAAGGCAAAATTACACAGACAGACCAAAATTAGACATAAAGAGGCTCGATACCTAATTAGGGAGTCTAAACTCCCAAGACAGTCAACTGGGACATCCACACAGTCATGCAGTCAAACTGAGATCCAAATCACCCTCTGGAAGTGCTTCTCTCTCTTCTTTGACCATACAAGGAATACAGGCTGACTAGGTTCTCATCTTAGACATCTCATCCAAGTGCCTGATCTATGAGGTGTGAGTCTGGGCCAAAAGAAAGAAGTGAGGAAGGGACTCTCCATTTTTCTGCCTCTGTTGTCTGAAGCCTGAAAGTTCAGCAACAGAGACAGATGCCAAGGCTACCACTTGTGTCATTCCCCTCAGAAACTGCAAAGCTGCTTCAACCCTGTCAGTGGACAACTTGTTTGAACAGAATGTGTAGATCACAAAATCAAATAGTCACAGGGATTAGAAAGGACCTCGGGAGATCATCTAGTCCAACCACTCTGCTAAAGCAGGCTCCGTGCAATAGGTTGCACAGGAAGGAGTCCAGGAGGGTTTTGAGTATCTCCAGAGAAGGAGAATCCACAACCTCTCTGGGCAGCCTGTTCCAGTGCTCTGTCATCCTCAAAGTAAAGAAAATATTCCTCATGTTCAGATGTAACTTCCTGTATTCCAGTTTGTGCCTATTGTCCTGGGCACCAACTGAAAAGAGCCTGGCCCCATCCACTTGACTCCACCCCTTAGATATTTCTAAGTGTTAATAAGGTCTCCTTTTGGTCTTCTTCAGACTGAACCCCAGGTCCTTTAGCCTTTCCTCATACAGGAAATGCTCCAGGCCCCTGATCATCTCTGTGGCCCTCTGCTGGACTCTCTCTGGAAGTTCCCTGTCTTTCTTAACTGGACAACCCCAAACTGGACACAGTGCCCATGATGAAGACAGAAAACAAGTTTCCATGTTGGCATGAAGAAATGAGCAAACTGGTAAAAATAAATAATGACCCTGAATAGTGCTTTCCAGTAATCTGTCAACAGCAATTGCCTTTAACTGTTGTCATCAAAGTCATCCCATGTCTGTTGAGCTTAAATCGGGAGATACAAGCCAGCACATTAGTTTCCTTTCTGGGATGAGAGTGGCCTCCTTATAAACTCCTCATCCATTCAAGCCTCCTTTTTTTTTACACCAATGTTGATAATTCCTAGGAATCATTTTTCTTTGCCAGTCCCAGAAATCTGAGACTGAATCTCTGTAGTAGAGAGAAAGACAGACTACAGTTGTGTACAGATGTTTAAAGCCAGGTTGGATGGGGTGCTGGGCAGCCTGGTCTAGTATTAAATGGGGAGGTTGGTGGCCCTGCATGTGGCAGGGGGGTTGGAAATTCATGATCCTTGAGGTCCCTTCCAATCCTGGCCATTCTGTGATTCTGTGATTCTGTGATTCTGTGACTGTAAGTCTTCACCTAGAATTAGTTAAATCCTAAGAACAAACTGAATAAAAACTGAAAAAGTGTACACTTTTTGCTAACTGAAAGACCCATCCTCAGCTTGATCCTACATGCTGGCTTTCACTATGATTTCCATACTTTACACAGAACTTAGGCATGCATTTAAAGTGAAGCACTTTCAAACCCCGTTATACTCAAATAGGACTTAAAACATTGAGTTTGAAGTTAAGTGTATGTTAGACAAGTAGACAATGACACAAGTTCTTGGCTAAATTGAACCTTAGTACAGTTCTGCTAGATTCTGTTTTTTCAGATCTCCCAACAATAATACATGAAACTGTCCTCTTGTATGTTTGCTTGCATGCTTGCTTTCATTTCAATCTCGTATCATTAACAATAATATTCTGTTTCATAATTATTGACATACAATACGTTAGTAAGAAATAAACTAGTCATGGGTAATTTAATTCAATGCTAAAGAGTCATGCATGATACTCAGGAAGGAAATTTTCACAATAAGAAAATAAGATATTGTCAGTCATAATATTTTTGAATATGCCAGTCACTTTATTAGACAAAGAAATTGTTCATGACTGGAGGCGGGACAGTAAACTGCGTGGAATGGTGATCTGAGCATGAATGCTGAAACATTCAATTGCATACCAAAATGCACAGATCAACAAGTGTGTTTTCTGTAATTTTTGTACATGCCTCTCTGTTTGTTCCAAGATTTTCAATTTAGAAACAGATGGTTTACTAGCCAGAATGCATCCCAAGCAAAAGGGCAGGAAAGGGATAGATGCTGCTACATGCAACTCTGAAATCTAACGTTACATTTAATCTGTCCTGCTTGATGTAGAGGTTGAGCTAGGTGGACCAAACCTATCATATGTAATTTTAGGGAAGAGATTTTGACAACATAGTTAACCACACTAGTGAAATGCAGGGAATCTTCAGAGTCATTAGAAGCCCAAGTTATTACAGCATCAGCTACTGACAGGTTTGGGTCAGCTACTCTTCTGTGCTGACTTTCATTTTACATGAAAGAATTTCTTACCACGTGGTAAGAAAGTGGAAGATTTGGCAGCACATGCTAGTTTGTAAAGTTGTTCTGTACCTAAATATTCAAATACTGCACAGTTGATTTCTCTTTATTGAATTAGGTTTAATAAAGTCCCTGATACAAAACTCAGCTCCAATTTAAACTTCTGCTTGTACTTAAAAGGCAGGAGTCTTTTGAGTGGATGTAAAATCCTGGCTCTTGTGAAAGCAGAAGCAAAAATGCTACTGACCAGAATTTGCTCTCCATGATATTGGGCTCGGCCCAGCAGCAGACAGTGGGTAATTTTAAATGTTATTCGCCTTCCTGTTTAAGGTGAGCATTGCATTGAAAGTCACTGATAAATAGGACTGGAAGGCTAGAAGTTTCTTATTCAGTCAGCATGCTATGTATCATTTGTAGTCCGCAAAATTTATTGCAAAGTGATATGAAAAAAATGACAGTAAAGGAATATGGATGTTTCAAGCAAGGCACTTGGAAGTAAGGAAATGCCACTCTTATTGCTGTTCAAATTTAGCCCTATCGTGTCCAAATTACGGTACAGCTTATAATTAAATAACAGCCTAGAATTTCCCTACTATCTTTTCCATGGAACCTCTGACTCACTCATCCCAAGGCAGACCAGTAACATGGAAAATTTTATCCTGAGTAGCTGAAAGCAAAGTTAAAAAGCAACTGTAAATGAGGATTTTGTTCTGGCCAATGCTGAGCACAACATGGTCAGAGTTATAGGTTGTTATACACTCTATTCATAAAGCCACATTACACATAACATCAGGTTTTGCTTCTGCAGATAGCCAGATTTACTAGATCACAAAATGCCAAAAACCCTGACTAGCCATCTATTTCAAGAATAAACGTTGTTTTCCACACTGGCATTTAAAAGAAGTTATTCTATTTAATTTTTTAAAATCCATTTGATGTTGGACAACTGAAACAAAGTATGAAATTGTTTCCCCATATCAACCTGTTGTTTTTTGAGAACACAATGGCCCTTTTGTAACCTGAGGTCTAAGGTCACAGGAAGGCAGTGTGTTGTGCTATGCAGTGTCTTTAACCAAGCTGCATGGTGTCTCATAGAGCCATGTAACTTAGGATGCATATGGAACTAGGCAAGAACAAAGCACATGAGATGCAGAGATTTGGATTTCCACATTTGCAGGTCCCTGCAGTTTACATCAAAGGACATTCATCCTTAACTAATTTAAAAGGCAATACACTAATAGACCAAAATGAAGTTGGTCAGAGTCAGGTATATCAGCATATTTTAGTTCAAAACTCTCTACAGGACAACATCTGTTCCAAGGAAAACTTCGTTTTTATAGGTAAAATGCAATAAAACAAAAGTTTAAGGAGTTAGCACTCCCCTCAGGATGGAAATTCCAGATCTCACTCAGGTCAGCATCTACCATTTTTCATCCAGCTGCAAGCCATGTAAAGTTCATGAAATAAATGTATTAATATATTAGTGCTATGTCCGCAAGTGTTCTTTCAGAGACACAAATATTTGAATGACAGTGATAACTTTTTAATCTGCTACTCTTCAACTGGACAGTTGTACCTTACAAAAAGGCATGGAAGTAGAGAATATAAGTCAAAACTTTTTACTATCAACACATAATTTACAAATGGTACTATCCATTCACATTTATCTTTTGATCTGTGATTTGCAGTCTGTTTTGAAAACATTAATTCTTTCTGAATCATTGTGAGGCTCTGGCATAAAAAGAAATATTTAAAGCTCAGAGAAATTATCAGCCACAAATTTTTGAACAGATTCACTCAGATGGGAATCCTCCATCTCTTAAAATGTTTCTTTAACACAGTACTTCCTTATAAGAGAAATTACTTTTTATTTTTTCTAAAAACCTCCAGACAGAAACCTACTGAAATTAAGAAAAATCTGAACCTACTACTCTCAAGAGAGCTTGTCTCCTCTGCTAGAATATTATCAATTCTTAGCACAGTAGTTGTTTCATAACTTTTTTACTAAACCTTCCCAGAATCAGCAGCTGCCAGCTGGAAGGTTTATTTTCTTATTCTGGTTTGGGTTACCGTATTGCCCTTCTGCTTGTGATAGTAAAAACCTTATCCACTCTTCTAAAGTCAGAAAATATGAACTGTCTGAATCTACTCTTTAATTTTTTTCAATGATGATAATGCAAACTGGAATAGTCTTCTCACTTTACCTTGCAGCAACTAGATTTTCACAGCTTTTTTCTACTTTGTAGTTTATCTTCAAATGGAATTGTCCTGTAAAAACTGTCCTAAGGCAGCCTGCATGCCTTATCGTACTTAGATCACAGCCTATAGGACAACTAATGTAAGCATGAGGGTCTTTAGGGAAAATAGCCTGATTTTGTGCCAGCATGGCCTTTCTGTCTTTGTAAGGAAACTTTTGGGATAGTCACTAACAAAGCTGAAATCCTTCTGTGATAATATATATATAATAAATTCATACAAATATATTGAATTCTCTTATGTTTATTAAGGTTGTTTTTCCTTCCAGAAACATAACAGTTGTGAAAAGAAATGCACTGTTTATTTGAGCCGTTTAACAGAAGGCTTTGCAATGAGTGTTTGCACTCTGATAAATCTTACCAGCAAAGTGAGCATACTGAGAAGGTCCTCAGATTTTGTACTTTATTCTCTTTACCAGATGTCTCTGTCTGCCTGACTGACTTACCCAACTGGTATGAATGGTGACTTTGCTATGTATGGTTTTTGTTTGTTTTTTTTTTAATTCAGCCTAATAATGAGAAATCTCTCTCTTCACATTACTGAGAATTATACATCTTGTAATATGCCACCGTGCTTCTATTAAAAACTATCATTGCATAAGCCACAGCTCATTAAATTTGCCATGCTATTTGTAGCATGTACTCGTTTAACTAAATCACAGTAGCAAATGCAAAGCCTCCACATGACATTTGTAAAATGGGCATTGGCAGTCACTCCAAGGTACTCGTGTGAGCAATAAAGATCCAATGTGTTTTGGTCTTATGCAGTTTATATAAGATGCACATAGTGTTGGCTGATTAAATACGTCATGTGTACCTTTTTGTTGACATCCCAGATAGCCTCTGCACTATACACTGGAAGACAATGCCATCTTGCAAGAAGCCACCTCACATTGAAATGGCTTTCATCAAATCCTTGCATCAAGGCAGACTTCCAGTTCAAATTACCAGCAAGTTTCTTTCTGATCAGTTGTCTGAATGCTAAAAAGACTTTGTTTTTATGAATCATCCTGTATGACAACAACAAAATAAACAAAGTTTTTTCCATATTAGATCCACAGACTACCATGCAACTGTGGTTGACAGTAACTGATAAACCTAAACCAATCATAGCACCTACTGCTACAACAAAGATCATTTCTGCCTTTCCGCTGGTGAAGTGCACACTCTTCTCTGTATCACATTTAAAATAATTTAATTCCAGCTCATTTTCCCCTTTCAAATTGTTTCCAGCTGCACTATTCCTTTCTTTCCCCCATATTGTTTTTATTGGATATAACACAAGTCAGTAAAGATAGATTTTCCCATAATAAATATACAGATGTTAGAATAATAAACATACAGTCATACAGTCAACCTGATGTATGAATATTGCTGAGCATTAACTAGCAACATGTATCGATTAAAAATTGGAAAATGAAGACAAAAAGTAACTGAGAAAAAAATGGTGGGAGGAAGGAAAGGATAATAGAGAGATAGAGATACTTACTTAAAGCAAACTATCCAGATTCATTTATGATTCCCTTTACTGATTTGCTGATAGTATTAAAACATGTGTATGGTTGTAAAGCATTCCTAAGAATGCCGCCTGTCCTCATGTACTGGAAGTTTTCTGCTCATACTGCAAGCAAAGTTTTGCAAGTTGGCCAACTCATACTAGACACTACTGTACCAGATTAATGTATCAGCCTGGGGGTAAATTTCCATTTTTGGAGAATAATAAGCCTTTCTACTCCTCCCATTTTACTAGGAAATTTTATGAACATTTGGCACCTCAGTTAAACCACCATTGTAGCCCAGAATAAAAATGACTGAATTCATATGTGAATCCAAATTAAATAAAGCCTATATATGGCCTGAACCAAGAATAATTTACTGATATTAAAATGTCAATAATTTCTCCATTATGCCATCACTTACATATCTTACATGCTCAACTGCCATTTTCTTTTAGGTCTGCAGCTGAAATGTTGGGATTCAGTGTGGATTTATTACATATGTAGTGAAGAATATCTTTTCTTTAAATGAGTATCATTCTTTCAGAAGATTCAGAAGTTCTTTTCTCTTTCTTCATCTTCTCTTTGAAATGATGCTGTCTTCCTAGCATTTAACACTTGCATGTGTATGCTTGTGTATGAGTGAATGCTTGTATACAAATATTGACAACTGACTTTATTTTCTGTCATTATTTCTCAAAAAAACTTGTAAGGTACTCTTCACCTGTGAGTTAAGAAAATCCACACACATATTTTAGCAGTCTTTAAAAAGGTCATTTTCTTTTCCATCCTGCCCACTTTATGCCTAGAGTGTGAAGTAAAACTTAAGCAAGCGCAAAGTGAATGGAAGTTTCTGAAAATGTGTTCTTCTCTTAAATCTCTCACAGCAAGCAGCTTAATCTCACTTTAGGAGCATCCTTTCCATATATCAGTAATTTGTAGGTCCAAAAAAAAAAAAAAATCAGATATTTAAATAAGTAAATGTGTTGATTCTTCTCTATGAGATGTGCAGTTCAAACACAAGGTCTGCTCCGAAAGTAATGCCTGCTATTTTATTATGTTGGCCCACAGTATCAGAGGCAGATGGTGGTAAGATTGCAGCAGAGGCTGAAACTTCCCACCAATATTCCATTACATGTTGTTGCCATGTGACAGATGGCAGCAGAGGGGCAGTCTGACAGAACGGTGCCTGACATGGAAGCATATATGAAACAAAGGTGTGTCATTGAATTCCTCCATGCAGAGAAAAAATGGCACTCACAGACATTCATTGATTGCTTTCTGAATGTTTATGGAGACCAAAAAGTGGGTATGTGCACAGTGAGGCAGTGAGTAGCGTGTTTCAGCAGTGACAGCAAAGTGAAAGACAGGCTACATTTTGGAAGGCTGTGCACAGCTGTCAGATGTGAAATGAAGAGCTCTTGTTCATCACTGGTGAATATGCAGTTAATGGTGATGAGTGTATTGGAAAATAGTGTTTTGTACCTGGGGATATGCTCTATCAAACAATGTTATTGTGCTCTTTGTATCTGTTGTTATTTCAACTGAAATAAATAGAAGAGAGTCTTTCAGAGAGACTAATGTACTAATTTTTTCTTTATACATATCTCTGTTGTTTTCTCTGAGACACTCTGCAGTGTGCGAGACAGCCAGATGAATAATACTACATTGTGATCCTTTTCTATATCATGAGTCTGTCAGAGGAGGCATCTATAAATTCCTTTTGCCATCTTGACAGCCACACACACTTGTATCTTCTGCGCCTCATTTTTGCCCTGGATTAAACACTGATAACAACAGTTTTTTAATGAGCACTTCAGTTCGGAAAATTCCAGTGGAAATGATCAATAATTAGCCGGAACAATACTATTTCAAAGGAAAGCAAGTTTCACTTCTCATATTCTCATCCACTACTTCAGAGACTGTACTGGCTACTTATTTCCTTGGAGTTATTTGCTTCCGACTCTTATTAATAATCTGTAACTTTTAGAGTTACCTATGTGATAGATAGCTTCAGACATCATTTAGGGCAGTTAAGATAACTCCATGGTCTTAGGACCAGAGACTAAATGCTTCCAAACCAGGTTCTTTATCTTCAACAAGTTAGAACAATTATCTTTCAATAATGATTATCAAATTTATAGTACTAATTTATATATTGTTAAGCAATTAGTTTGTGAATCTATTTGTGAAAGAGATAATCTCAAGGTTTATAATAAAAAGAATGAATGGAGAGTGCAAAAGATGAGTTAATGTGAGGAGCAGGCATGAAAACTAGGGTTGATTGCAGAAAGGTGACACCTATAAGTATACACAAGGACTTGATGAGTAAAACTGAGTGTAGTAGCGACAATTTTCTTTGGGAGTAGCATGCTTGGAAAAGTTCCCAGCTATAAGTGAACAAACAAGCAAACAAACAAACAAAAAATCTATACACAATGCTTCATTTATTAACCCCATGCCACATCTTTTGTTCACGCTACTGATTTGGATACTCCTGTCACTTTTTATGTCTGCCTACTGTAAACCTTCCATATAAGTACAAATGCCCCATGCATAACTTAGTTGCTACAGTCGTTATTCTGTCCTCTGAACAAAATATTTTGATTGTTTTTAACATAAACACCCATGTGTTACAGAGGTCATGGGCATCCAACCTTTTTGGGTCGCCTAGCAGCACTGAGTGAATTGTCTTGAGCCACATATATGTAGGTCACGCCGAAAGTAATGCCTGATATTTATTTCCATGGAAACTACAAAACACTTATAATGATTACAATAACACTATTTAATAGAGCACATTCTCAGCTACAAAATACTATTTTTCATCATAGTCTGCACCATTTGTTATGTATTTTCATCAGCAATGAACAAGAGTCTGCATGCCACACTCCTCAAAATCTGCACAAGCAGAATTGACATACTGTTATCACCACCACTGCTGAAATGTAACCCCTGTCACCTCACTGTGCTCACATCCACTGTTCAATCTCCACAAACATTCAGAAAGCAATCAATGAATGTCTGTGAGTGCCATTTTTTCTGCATGGAAGAATTCAGTAATACACCTTTGCTTCATACATGCTTCCATGTCAGGCACCGTTCTGTCAGACTGCCCCTCTGCTGCCATCTGTCACATGGCAACAACATGTAATGGAATATTGGTGGGAAGTTTCAGCCTCTACTGCCATCCCACCACCATCTGCCTCTGATATTGGGATCAGCATATTCAGAGCAGCTCTCATAAACTATATAATATTATGTAAGTATATATAAATGCATAAAAGTAACAAAACTTATTTTAATATTTAATATTTTTATTAAAACATTAGAAAGGAGAGAAACAAAAACAAAACTAGTGGGATATTTGGCCTTGTTTTTGTGAAACCAATGCATCAGTCTGTTTCAATGGAAGTATCTGCAATTCTTAGTGAGTTCTCAAAGTGTTCATCAGAGATTTTTGATAAAATTTTACTCTTTCTCTCTTTTACCCTTGAAAACAGTTGTTACAAATGTACATACTGCCAAAAAGAGGCTTATAAAAGTCTAGTGAGGAGACATGATCAATTTTTTCTTCTTATCTGATTGCAACTATATACATTCCATTTGAAAATCTGCAGGTTATTTATTTATGTCAACTGAAAATGGAATTGCGAATATACCAAAAAATTGATGATTTTTTCAGCAACCTCGAAGTGGTTCTCAAATTCCTTTATCGAAACAGAAAGCAAGGCTATGCATTTTTTGCTGTTCACAGGACTGTCTTTATCCAATGTATAAAAATGTATAGAATTATTTGCCATAATTCGAGTTAGCGCTGCACTGCTCCCTCCCCATGCCCTAGTTTCAGCCCAGATAGTGGCAATCTCACACCAATGTTCGGCTGTTGCTGAGTGATGGGTGTGTGCCCAGGGCTGGGCCAGGGTGTTCAATAGCCACTCACCATGATAGCACAGGGCAGGGAATGGCCAAATTATGGTCTGGGCCGTGCTGCATGAGCGGCCTGGGTTGTAAGCTAAAAATGCCTTAAAGCAATTCAGATCCTGCTGTCATAGTTTACTTTCCCCTTCCTTCCTATGACTTGAATAATTTGTCTTGATTTTTCTTGTCCTTAAGTGGTCCTGCGGTGGAGCTAGATGAGATTTCCTTTGAGGTCAGGTGGATAATATGCCTATACTTTTTAGTCCTAACCCTCACTTCAGTTTGTCTAAGCCAGAATCAAATATCTGGTTTAGTGTTTGTGTATGCGTCAGATACAGATGTGCTTTATTACACCTGCAAATATTTATGCTTACAAGTCTTTCGAACCTTCTGAGTATTTTTTTTTAATTATTTTTCTTATTTGTCTTTTTACTCCTTGCTAGTGTAATAACACCACTTCCTAAATCCTGTCCTTTCCCTAGATAATGACCACATTGTCTCCGGATGCTATTCTCTAATAAAACAAATAAAGACACATGGATTATGGGACTCTTTATAGACCTGTATGGAACTCATCTGGCTCAGGTGGCAGGGGTCATGTAAACCTTCTCCATCCGTTACAGTTTGTGTGGTTTCACACTCAACAAATGTCAAATCAGAACTCTGCTGCAACTGCCAAGTTTTGTCTGTGTTTGGGTTAAGCCATAAAAGAATCCACCAAATTCCACATCAGTCATTTCAGAGCTGCAAGAAACCACCCAAGTTCGGTGAAGAGGTCAAGAATCTGGTGAACATTTTGGCAAAATGACCTGTACAGGGCTCAAGAAAACCCTGTTTTTTCAAACTTTGTGTAGTTGATATCCTGATTGCTAGTCCATCTTGATGCCAAACAGTTTCTATTTGCTATAGCTCTTATTTCAGAAAGAAAGCACAACCACAATTTGTTGTCTACTTTAGGTATTTCACTGTGCTCACTTGCACGGTTTTTCTCAGTGGTGAAAATTATTAGTTATGAATACAAGGAGGGTGCTGGTGAGATATCATAAGATACTCAGTTTGAAGAGGAGAGCAGAAGTTGTGAAAACCTTTTTAACTGAAAATTTAACAATGACACAGACTCTGGTACAACACTCCAGCGTGTCTCTTTCCAAAAACATAAATGATCTTACAGACATTAAGAGGACTTTTCTTCCTGCAGAATTTTGCAGATCAGGATAAATGAACATAAAGAACAATAGTATGCATGGCATCTATATATTTTCTAGCAACATCATTGTTGACATCAACTTATGACAAATAAGCATAAGACCAACTAAGGAAGACCAGACCTAGGTCTCTGTTAGTCAGTACAAGTGACTAGATGCTGTTCTGATATATTTAAAATTGAAGGCAAATGTCAAATATGACGTTGTTTCTTGTACACTGTACCTTGAGGATGTTTAATGTCTTCCACTTATAGTTTCCTTAAGAAAATAAAGTTAATCAAGGCATATTTTCTACATGGAGTAAAGATCATAGAATATGGTGATTCTCTGATGATGTGAGTCAGTTCCCATTATGTATTAATGGGAATAATTAATTAATTAATAATAAATCAATGTATTTATTTAATTTCAAATCTGTATAACCCTGCCACCATGCCCTTCAAAACCCATACCTCAGTCAGTTTCCCATACTTGCATTCTCTCTGAAAAAAAAATACTCAGTTTTATCATTGACTTAAGTCTATCTCAGCTTTTGGCATTCATTTCATAGGCATGCTAAGGAAAAAAAAAAACAGAGCCATGATCTATGGCTCTGAGGAGGACCATGTGAGTTCTTTCCTCCTTGCACAGATGAGATGAAACGTTATGCCATTTTTTCATGCAGTTTTAAAGAGATCTTGCATCTAATCGTGTTCATATTACAGGTTCACCTGAACTACTGAATTTAAGAAAAAAGTGTCACCCAGAGAAGAATGTGACACAACAGTAATGTGATACAGTCCCAAAGGGAAGCTGGATGCTTTCACTCTGAGCACCCTCATGAGAGCCACACACACCGGAAAACATTACCCAACACTTAGCACCATCAGCATGATAAGAGGGCAGCCCTTGGGGGAAGGAGGTAAGGACAGGAAGAGGGTTAATGTAATGAGCTAGATGATGAGGAAAACAATGATCTCAGTGGTGGGAAAAAAATATATGCATATTCCTCCCTATGAAATAATATCAGACATAGGATAAATGGAAAGTGATCATTTAGCTTCTGCCAGATAGTGGTTTGTCAGGCCAAGATCCTATATTATTTTCTTTGAATAGGTTTCCTGCCTCAAATCATTTGCAGTATTTTCTTTAAAATATGATAGCAACTCTAAAATGGGTATGTATCATTGCTTTACATTGGAAGGCCTGTGTTATATGAGCTATACTTCCATGAGTTAACTGGGACTTTCCTTCTACTTAATCTGTGAGGAGGTGTTATATGCAGCTCATTTTAGTTCCCTTTTGATTGGCTATATCATACACTGCAGTTATCATGGCAACCTTTAACAGGACAAAAATTGGAAATAATTTTTTCACAGGGTGTGATGACTATGTCCATGGATGTCTGAGCAGGGATCTGGGTCATTGCTGGGTACGAAGTTGCACAGATGTGAATGACTTCATCTAGAGTCCACTAGGGATTTTTTTGCCTCTTGCAAATTACTGTTCAATCAGTGAAAAAATACAGACAACTCTTGTTCTGGGAGCTTCACTGCTGAACTCCAGCAGGCAAATACAAGAGGGGGATAAGCTTTTGCAGGACCATAGTGAGAAAGATAAAAAATAGCCCCAGTACACCGCTTTAGCACTGTATTAGAGACTCCCTTACCTACTCGAAGCTCTTGTCCAAAAACTGTTTTCTCTCCCAGCGCAGAGCAGTTCCACCTCCCATACCGAAACTGGTACTGGCACTCATTGATTCCCATTTGTGCCCCTTCTCCGATCACAATGATGGCATCAGGGCGGCTCTGGCAGATTGCTCGCTGCCGAGGGGCCAAGCCTGGAATTTTGTTGCAGATGATATTAGCTCCTAAAGCCACCACAGATGACAAAGCTCTGAAGAAAAGCAGAAAGACACATTAGAATCAGATAGAGGCGATTCATTGCTTTTGCTGAATGCTGTAGTGTGGCAGGGAAGGCGCTAAGTAAATGAGAAAAGGTTGGAGGTTGTGTTCCTATAATTACACAGACTTATCCCAACCTCTCTGGTCTGGCACATGGATTTGGAAATATTGCAGTAATTCCTAATCTGATTTGTGCCAGAAGCACCACACAAGTGGAATTTTGGCACTTTTCACTTCAGTCCTGTGCAGTGCCACCAGCTGCTGCTAAGTGGAAACTAAGTCATACTGAAAAGCAGAAAATAGTGCTAATTGATTGTCTGTGAATCTTTGAAGCTCATGTCTGCTTTGAATGGCCTACACAGATTCAGGCTCTGCACTTTAATTTCTACAGCCAGTTCAAGCATTCCTCATGTGAAACTATTGAACACAATTTAAAGGATGAATCAACACAGTCAGCCCTCCTGCTCATTATTACACTCAAGTTCCTGATCGATTAATGAAAGTTCACTAGCATAACTGAACTTTTAGACCTGGCAAATATCATGGAGCACATACAAGTGATCCTTAGTATGTGCCATCCAGACCAGAAACATTTGCAGTTCCCATTCTTCAAGTATATTTTCAGAATTTGTTATAAAGTGTGCATGTAACTTGCACCTACCATATGTTTTCACTTCAGTACATTTATTTTTCATTTTTCAGCTTATTTTTCAGCATCTTTCCAGGCTCATTTCTCAACATCTTCACAGACTGCATTTTAAGCAGTAATATTTTGGAAAAATGAGATAACATGAGTACATATTCAGGGATGCCTCAGGACACATCTATCCTGAGTACTACCTATGCTCAAGTGGCACTGGACAAGCCAGCAGAATAGTTCTGTTAGCAAAACAGTCCTTTTTCAACACGTTGTACTGGACTACATGACAGCTACACAGTCTAGAAGGCTTCAGTCCATTTTCAGAAAATGCTCTTCAACGTCCAAGTCAATGAAGCACTTTTGAAAATGCCTTCTAAATAATGCACACTACCAAAAGGGAAGATCTTGAGGCATCCTGCCCAAAAAATGATGCCTGTGGGCATTGTTTCTGATCCCCATCCTTGATCAGTTATATAGACATCACAGAGCTTAAAACAGGCTCTGCTGCACAAACTAACTGGCTGTCAGGAATCACAGAAAGTACTCTAATTCTTGATAACTGCAGAGAAGTAGCTCAATGAACCCTCCTCTCTCCTTCTAAAACTGGGCCATACAGATAGTTTCATTTTCCCATCCTGTTAGTAATAGTGTACAGAGTAATTTCCCCATTCCTTTCCTCTCCATCTTGAACAATCGCTTATGCCTCTGTTCTCAGTATTAAAAAATTTCCCACTGGATGGATATGGTCTTTTTGGAAAATGCTGACTAAACAAAAGCAAAGCATTTTGTAGGAATTTATACTCTTCATCTCAAAGGTAACCAAAAAATTACATAAATGTTGCATTTAAACAAAATCAGAGTGTTTCATTTTGCTATTTCAATAAACTACAGTAAAGCCAGAGCAAAAAGGATGGAGAACTCTTCCCTAGTCAAATTGAAATACCAATTTTACTGTGAGATGGAAATTCTATGATGATTCATTCTGCTTTTAATGGTATTGGTGCATCTCTTCTGAAGTTAAAAATCTCTAAGAAACTTGCCAGTTGTAAATTTTTATTTATGGCTTGTGACTTTATAGATATGGAGACAAGGTATTGCTAACATAGAGCATGCATGCCATGTGGTACTATCTATTAAAAAAAATAAGAACAAAATGTAGTTGCAGATCTGACAACTCAGTGTCTCAGTGACTCATGTCATGGGACATGAACACTCAGACCTTTCTCATTCAGACTCAGTAGCTTTCATTCATGGTACTTGAGTACTGAGCAACAAAGCATCAGCTGGAATCAGTGACTTCCCAGGATTCATGCAGATTTAGAGCTGAGATTTTGTTTCTCACCCACCTCTACTGAACAACTGAATAAAATAAAATGATGATGCCTTTAAATCAAGACTATGCAAGAGAAATAAAAATGTACAAAAAATATTATGAACTTCATGTAGTAACATTTTCTGACCTCTGCAATGCCACTTTAGATAGGAATATAGGGAGATACTGAAAACCACAAGGGAAAGTATCATTCTGATCATTTATCATAGAATCATAGAATCACCAAGGTTGGTAAAAACCTCCACGGTCTTCTAGTCCAACCATTCACCTAACATCAATATTTCCCCACTAAATCATACCCTTTAGTACAACATCTATACATTTCTTGAACACCTCCAGGGATGGAAACTCCTCCACATCTCTGGGCAGCCCATTCCAGCACCTGACCACTCTAATTTTTCCTAATGTCCAATTTGAATTTCCTCTGGTGCAACTTGAGGCCACCCCTGTAGTCCTATCGCTCCTTATGAGGGAGAAGAGGCTCATTCCCACCTTGTCACAATCTCCCTTCAGGAAGTTGTAGAGGGCAATAATGTCTCTTCTGAGACTCCTCCAATAAACAGTCCCAGTTCCTTCAGCCACTCTACTCATAAGACTTGTGCTCCAGACACCTCACCAGCTTTGCTGTCCTTCTCTGGACATACTCCAGAGTTTTGATGTCCCTCTTGTAGTGAGAGGCCCAAAACTGAACACAGTACTCAAGATGCAGCTACAAAAAAGAATTATTTATTTTACTACCTGTGCTGCAAATTCATCCCTGGGCTATGATATCATGCTGTGTTTTTGGAAAGTGCTGAGCCCCCACAGCTTCCACCAACAGCTATCTCAAGTTAAGCAGCAATAATTTATTACTTCAAAACAAAAGAAAGCAAAAAAGATTTGTCTACACTATCTACCCCATGTATAATTTAGATTTTATTTTCTTCCTCCATTCACCCCACTGCTGTCTCATAATTAGGTTTATTCTTTAATGTATTCTTTGGTCTCTCAATGGTTTTGGAGCAGGCTTTGATCAAAGTGGGGCACCTTATTCATCCTTAAAATAAGCATGATCGTATCTGCCACAGAAGGTATTGTGAAGATATCAATAATTACTGCATGCTTGTAGAAAGCTTTAAGACAATCCTGACTAAATGGATCAAGCTGCAATTACTGGGGAGCAGAGAATGTTTGGGGGGGAGGGCAAAAAGGCTCTCATTTTTTATTACTTCCAGGGACTTCCCTCTTTTGGGCCTGAACTTGCCAGCACATTCCCTCAAACTTCTTTAGCCTAGTTTTAAATTGCTACTATAATTTCAGTGCCAAAAGAAATGCTGAATCATGAATCTGAGGTTTTGGAAAACTTTATTTTTATTAAAGAAATGCACCCAGCAGCATTTCAAGCTTCCTCTTTGCTATTTCTTGTGGCATCCCTCAGTCTGTGCATCTGTCACACATTTGGGAGAATTGTGCCATGCTCCTGCCTCTTGGCAGGTTGAAGACTGCATTTGTTTCGCTCGATGGAGAATGTTTTGCTTTATAACTGTCAAAAGACAGATCCACACACCACATTTTGGCATCTTTTCCCATCTAATATTTCTCAGTAGTGCAAACTCCCTTGATTCTTATCACAAGGAAATCCTGAATGCAGGGTTTTGTGAAGATTTCTGGTGCAACTGTAACCATACCACACTGAGGTAGCCCATGCATGCTTCAGCTGTTATGCTGTTGTACCATACACATAGGTTATCCAATTGAACAGTGCTAGCAGAATAACGTTGCACATCTAAGCAGTTACTGGTAGCAGCTGACATATGAAGAGCCTTCACTGTTCTTCATCATTAGTCATCAATGCGAGGGAAACATCAGCACAGAAATAGAGGTATAAACAGAGTCACATCCAAATTAAATATCCCTGCTCTTAATCTGGGCTTGGATAGGACACTACAGTTCAAAGCTAGCAACAAACTAAACCTGAGTAGTGGGGTCTTAGAAAGCTTGCTTTTTGCATGACAGTCTTGAAATAACATATTTGTCATCATAAAATCATAGAATCATGGAATGGCCTGGCTTGGAGAGGACCTCAAGGATCACCAAGCTCAAACCCCCTTGCCACAGGCAGGGCCACCAAATTCTTGGAAATAAGTCCATAGCAGTTCTTATAATCTGGATATAAGCAAAATATCATGACAGTGGGAGGAAAATTTCAATGTACTTGCTGAAATAATGCTTCTTAATTTGTACAAAGACAGATGACAAATAATATTGTCCCTCAAAATCTGTTCCTTGTTATGATTGTGTTTTCTCTCAGGGACCTATACAAGTACAGCCTTCCTTTTCACAACATTAGAAGGGAAAAAGAAAAAATTAGAACCATAAAAATTACTATGGTAGGAGGGAGAGGGAGGTGACTGTGCCCCTCTGCCTGGCTCTTGTGCTTACTGTGTCTGGGCCTGGGGACCCAGTAGAGAAAGGACATGGAGCTCTTGGAGCTGGTCCAGAGGATGGCCAGTAAGATGATGGGCTGGAGCACCTCTCCAATGAGGAAAGGTTGAGGGAACGGGGCTTGTTTAGCTTGGGGAAGAGAAAGCTCTGGGGAGACCTCACTGTGGCCTTCCAATTTGAATATTTGAAGGGAGTGTGGGTACATCTGTTTATGAGGGTAGATAGTGATAGAACAAGGGGGAATGGTTTTAAACTGAGACAGAGGAGGTTTAGGTTAGATATTAGGAGGAAGTTGTTCACCCAGAGGGTGGTGACACACTGGAACAGGTTGCCCAAGGAGGCTGTGGATGCCCCATCCCTGGAGGCATTCAAGGCCAGGGTGGATGTGGCTCTGGGCAGCCTGGTCTGGTAGTTGGCGACCCTGCACATAGCAGGGGGGTTGGAACTGCATGATCATTGTGGTCCTTTTCAATCCAGGCCAGTCTGTAATTCTACAATATAATTCTATTACACATTCCAAGTAACTCCTTAAAGATCCTTGAAAATACTTCAGAAATTCAGCATTAAGGCCTAAAATCACATGGGTAATAAAAACATATAAGTTAATGTAATCTTTCTTGTTAGAATAGAAATGTACTTCTCATTTATATTTCTTCTTTAGGTTCTATTTTATATTTAGAAATGCAGGCATTTATTTAACTTCAGCATATTTGTCATGACATTAATTTAAAATATTACTGTATTCTTACAACTTCAGACAAAAGTCCTATATAGAAAGGTTGTCACCTGACCTATATTTTACAGAAAGGCTTATAATCTTTGCACAAGTGGAAAATATATAAATATGAAATAAGTACTGATAATGGGCAATTGTACATCCACATGAGGAAAATTCTAATTTTTTACTGGTATTAGAAGAATTTTACAAAGTTTTACAAAGTGATGAAGAAGAGCTAGCTGCTCATTGATTAATAAACAGACTAATCACCAAGGTCCAGTACACACAAAAATGTGCACCAAAATTTCTCCAAAGAGCTTAGAATTTGGTTCCAACAAAGACCTAATAAAAGACAACATAGGAAAGAAATATTAAACTACAAACATGTTTCATATAGACAAAACACTTAAACAAATTGATTTTAATTTTTGAATTTAAAAAAAAAAAAACCTACACTAACTTTTTCTCTCTTAATCCTTGCTCCCTGTGCAAATTACACCTTACTTCAGGCTCTGGCTGACTTGAAGAGCCATACCTTCCCCTCTGATATTCCTACTTGCTCGTGTTCCTGGCCACACAGTGGAGCAGTGTACACTTGCCCACAAGCCCCATGACAGCCCTGCTGCATGTTTAGGATTACCCTGATGTTAGCCGTGGCCACGCTACCTGATATTCACCTTAGCTTACAGGCGTGCAGGAGCTCTTTTTCAGTGAGGAATGCAAGGATTTATCCACACAAATCCCATTAACATGAGAGGAGCTGCATGGCTTAGACCTAGGTGCACTGTACTGAAAACTTACCCCACCAAGCCTGATAACAAGTTCTATAATGGGATCTTTGTTAGAGGAGGAACCACTGGCATATTTTGCGGCGACACTGTGACATATCTGAAACAGTACACCACTACTGAATGGTTTACTTAATTAAGAATTCCTAAGTAAATATTTTGAGCATGCATAAGTTGTAAGAATTGGCAAAGACGTTCCAGGCTCTGAATTCCATCTGCATATGTTTATGCTTTCAATTTTGTTTTCCACAGCAGGCCTTAGGAAATCATTATTCAGTGCCTTGTTATTGAAATGGAAATCAAACAGGCCTACTTGGTACTGTCTCATGGTGCACCCATTCCCATTGGAGCTCCAAGCCTTTGGACATGTGGGATGCTTACAGCAACGAGATCATTCAAATTAAATGAAAAGTGGTTGATTTCTCTGAGGTAGTCACCCAAAAAATAGACTTCCAGATCACTTAGTGTGGCTGCTGACATGCTCCAGAATGAAAGTGGTAGGATAGGCAAGCCTGAGGAACAGCTAGCACAAAAGCAGGATGCAATTCAAGATGAACACTTGCTTTAGTGAGCAGTGGAAACAAGGATCCACATTATATCCTCATACATAACAACAAGATAACTGAAGCTCAAACTGAGGGCTCAGGATCTACTTCTCATCTAAATAGTAGTACACCAGGATGGGAGGGCTGGGAGTGGCTACAGAAGTCATCAGATTTTGGTTAATTATTTCTGGTCAAGCCAGAGCAAGAAAAAGCACAAGCACCTATGACTGACAAGTATATCAGGAGTGTTATCTCCTGATAATTATATCTGTGATGACATCCTGATTTGATAGTTTATTTGGCACGTGAATTGTTCACTGTAATAATCTTTTACTCAGCAGTCAGTGAGGCAACTCTTGATATACAGTAGGATATCTTAAAGATCTGTTACACTTCTAGTTTGCTTGCATTGGATTTCTTTAAGACCATTATTTCCATTATACGTGATGCCAACATTTTCAGAGTGTGTTAGCCGCAAGAGCAAGCAAGCCTTATATATAAGTGCAAATATCTTCTCCGAAAGAACTTAGAATTCTTAAAAATAAAAAGTTATGAGTTTTATTTCCCATTTTTTTTAGTTATGTTTGAAACAGAGCAACATGAATATTTGATCCAAAGCAGGGCTTTCTGATAGGAAGTCCTGGTGAACTCTAGGATGTGGTACTCTTCAGTTGCCACCTACTAATCTAGGAGCCGTTCCTCCCCATGGATCTGTGTGAGAGAATGTCTACACCAAGATAAATCACCTAGCAGATAAATCACCCTGACAAACAGGACATCTGCACGCTCTTACAGTATTTGCATGGTGAATTACTACATAACAGACATTCTTTTTTTGTTCTACATTTTCTTTATTGTAGGGGCATGTCGTTAGATGGAGGAAAACATTCACATCTTGCATATATAAAAATCAATATTAAAATAGAATGTGAAAGTATCTGGAGTACAGGAAACATTGATTCCAAAGCAATTTGGGTTTGGAAAAGTACTTGATTTGCTAAGCCAGAGTAAGCTGATAGGCCTGAGCAAGATGCAGGAAGGCAGCAGCACTCCTGGCACATGTGGATCCATTCGAGAGATATGGGATATCCCTACTTTGGTCTTCCCAGTGGTGAAGGTGGTGACGCATGTGGTGTAACTGAACTTATCTGAGTTTAATAAAAAAAATGGTGTTGAATAAAGTGATTTGACTTCTTTTGAATATCCAGGACATTGTCAGATGTAAAAATCACACTGAAACACTTCTGGTTTCATCTTTTGGCTGCAAAGCACGCATTTAACAGGTCCTATTCTTTCATTATCAGCATCCACACACACGTTATGCCCAGCAAAGTACCAAGCAACTTCTCCCATCAATAACAAAAATGTCCATTCCTGAATGCCAGGCTGCCTGCTGAGCATTTGCTGTTGGTACGGATGTCAAGTGCTATTATTTGCCTTCCACCCCATTTCTGTTTTCCTTTAGAACTAGAAAGAATTGTGCTGATATCTAACAAAGTTACGGAGTTGTTTGCTGAATAGTGATTCACCACAGAGGAAAAAAATTACCTTGCAGCATAACTGTGGTGGGATATTGCAGTTCCACTGTGGGGGAATACAACTTTGAAATGCTAAAACGGCTGGAAGAGATAAGCCACACATTTCATGTGTCTACAGAAAAATGATTCAGTGTAACAGAGAAATAAAAAAATCACAGTTCAAGATGTAAAATTCCATGCTTTTGTTGTATTCTTTCTATAGCAAATAAGAACAAATAAATTGTCTACATCACATGTGACATATGCAGAGATATGGACATTTGCCAAACTTTGTCAAATCCAAGCTTAAATTAAGTCCAACTGAGTGCATATTTTGGCTTTGTCCAAAGTTCAGCAGACTGTTCTTTCCTATGTAACAGTTATAAGGGAAAGAGAAAGATGAAGTCATTCAGGCAAAGTCCAAGACTTGAAAAGACTGTACCCTGCTTAATATGTGAGATCTGATGGATGTATGTCAGACCTGGTGTGGCTCTGAAGCCTTGTAGAATATTTGCAGTGTACATATATTCCGCCTGGCTAGTTCACCCTAAATTGTCACTTATTTAATAGCAGATATACATATGTGGTTTTAAATATCAAAGATGGAGCATCGGTGGAATCTTTTAAAAATTGGGTTTGTTATATTTTTCATTTAAAATTTAAGCATATAATATATCTTACTTTTTGTGTCTTCATATGCACAGGGCTTCCATGGATGAGATAGACAAATTGAAAGAGGAAAGCATGTAATAGTGGATCTACAGGAAAGGAAGATATCTGCTTTCCAGAAGGATATAATCTGGCTTTATTTCTGACAGTGCAAGTGGGAATTCATTTCTGCTAGCCAAGATATGAGCAGTCAAGGAGAATAAATTTGAAGATTTACTAATGAGTAATTCCATCAGAAAATTAAGTCTTCTATGTTAATTTTAAGACAGTGTCTGTTAAACATATAGATGAAAGCATGCATGTGGCTTTAATCTCCAGCGAAAAAGCCATGACAAGTTGACTCAGAGGTCTTTTCAAGTGAGGAAAGTGAAGAAGTCATATTGACCCCAAGCACAATGTGTAATTTGGACTAAGTGACCACTGGAGGTTGCTATTTCTGCACTGACAAATCAAGCAGTCTGTTTGGTCTTGAATTAACAGCAGAAGAGAAAAATTTTACATTCACTTTGTCAATGAGATTACATTTGGTACATGAATACACCGAATAATTTAAGTCATTATTCATCTGTTCTTTTCCTTTACTCAGCACCATTTTTGTGGTGGTGCCTATTTGCTAGAGCTATGAGATAGTGGAATATCAAATTAAGTGACATTTGCAGGCAAAATTAAATCCAAAACCTCAAATGCTTGGTGCTGTTTGGTTTACCTACTGGCATGTTTCTATGGCTGCAATGGGTGCATTGCTTACAACAATGGCAGCTTCTGCTGCCTTTATGTCGCTTGACTTAAGAGAACTACTACTTAAAGCGAAGTCTACTAATACAGAGATGAAGAGCATGAGGTCTTTTTTCAGTGTTTCTGTTAGTTCAGTTAATCTTTGAGATGACAGCATGGTCAGGAAAAAGCAGCCTCTTCTGCATAGGTTTGCAGAATATAGGAAGTAGGTGAGAGGACTGGGCCCTTTGACATGAGCCCAAATGTACCAGGAAGATCATTGGCCCCTTGACACGTTTCCAATATGGTAGCAAAGCTTTCATCCCTAGACTTTTTCTTCATCACTGGTCCATTTTCACCACTTCCCTCAAATTACACTAGTTGGTGTACATTCACTTATAATAAACACATTTGTGTAGTTTCCAGATGTAGAAAAAACTGGGAAAGAAGTATGACATCCCAGAAACAGAAATCATCTTCTCACCAAGTCTGACGTGAAGGCAGATATGGTTTGCCTTTTTCAGAGCAACAAACTACATCAGTTCATCCCCACCAACTCCACTTTTGGAATCAAGATATTTTGTTGTCTTCTGGTATTTTTCAATTGGTTTAGAGACTCCCATGCACATTCTGGTTGGTACTGTCATGGTGCTAACAGCAATCAAAATACCATGTCATGTTACTCAGGGACAGGTAGGCACATCCTGAAAAGAGAGCCCACAAAATATTACGTGGGCACAAACTAATGGAAACAGTTAGATGGCATCTGTTCTGTTACGGATGAAATTTGTTATATGGATGCAGGGTAACACAGTTAACCCTCCTCTCAGACCAGGCTACATCTGCACCATCACCAGGCTCACGCAGACATATTCAATCAGCATTAGATGACCCAACAAGAGTTGCAACATAACCACAATGCTGCAGAGATAGGCATGACCTGATTGCCCAGGTGCTTGTCCTTCTCCCTGAACAGGTTTGGCAACCAACGTGTTTTGCTGTAGCCATACAGGTGGCTTTAAATCACCTTGCTAGGCTGCCTGCAATGCAAGCACACTCTTGAGACAGAGGTGTTATTGAAGTCCCTTTCAGCCTGCACGGCTCAGACAGGATCTTGAAGAGCTTTGACTTAAAGAAGGAGGATCTGTTAGGAACAGTCTTTTACACTTTTCAATATTTGTCACCCTTCATGCTTTCCTTGTCATTTCATCATGAAACTGGAAATTTGCTATTTAGCTGCAAGTCAGGTGAAGTAAATACATCAGTAAATGTCTATGACTTGAGGGAACACCAAATTTTCCAAAATGAATCTAAGCAGCAGAAGCTTTGTATTAAGAAATGCAGGGTGCAGAAACACTGTATTAGGTAGGTTTTCAATAAATATTTGTCTTTAAGACGAGAGAGAGAGAAGGATTACAACATATTTTCAAGCAAATATCAAACAGCATTACTCCTGTAAAAAAAATTAATAGCCCATTACTATATTAATCCTGCTTATTCTCTTCCAAGTCTACTTATCAGCCTTTATTTCCCAGTGAGAGTTATTTGCAGCCTTTTTCACCATTACAATTGTAAGCAAAGGCATTTTTATGAAGCAGGTCTGCATTCTCTGCATCTCGTGCCCTCTGATGATGATGGAAAGAGAAATTCTGATCCATCAGATAGATAACTTATGCTTCACGTCTTGGCATGAAATGGTGAGGGAGTTTGTTGACTTGAGTTTGCTAATTTCTGTTAGAGAAGTAAGCAGGGCTGAGGTGCTAGCAAACTGTGAGGTTCACCAGACTATCAGATCTGCTCCCAGAAATTGTCCACCACTATGAAATGGCCACAAAGTGAGAAAGTGATGGTAAAACGTTGGGGTAACCCCCTCAGAAACTGTAGAATACGGAATTTAGAGAGAAAATGCTTAAAACGTTATTGTATTCAGCATGTGGGCAGTGACCAGAAATGCTGTGCTTTAAAATCTGAACTGTCAAATCTGGTACAAAGCAATACCACAGTCAACTGGCTGTCCAAGAGTTGCCAAGGTTCCTTTCAGCTGCTTTCATCAAAACTTTCTTTTAAACTGATGTAGGAGCCATGGGAAACCACACAGTATCTTTTCTAGTTCCCCAAGTTGTTGCACTTTTTCCAGGTGTTCGATAGGATTAGCAAACTCTTTTTCCAGGAGGAATTTCTGAGTTTTATAGGCAGCTGTAAAAATTGAGCATTTGTGTTATTATCCTAAGGGCCTGTGGTCAGTGTGTCCCTGGAGACCAAGCTCTTACAAATCATGATAAGCTTGAGAAAGTAGATGAAATACTTCTATGATCTTCTCTCAAAAGATCATGCATATATACTAGCACTCACAGCTGAATGTTTGTTGCTGCATGTTCTGACTGGCTCAGCATCTTCATGCCTTCAAACTTGAGATGATTTTTGAATCTGCCTCTTTCTACTATAATTTGCATGCTTTTTTCTTCCAGCTCTCTTTATAAATCTAATAATTTGAAACAGTTCTTCTACGACCATGAATTACTGAGTTAACCTATTTAAGCAGATAAATGAAAATAAAATTGTTTGGGATTCACAGGTGAGCCAGAAGAGGCTGTACTACAAAAGCTACACAGAAATACAGCATGTGCAATCTACAGGACATTTGGGCAGACAGCTTAGCATATGCAGTCGGTCAGTCAGCACCCAGGGCAGGGTGAGCAATGCGAAAAACTCCCAGTGAGGCCCCAGCATGCTGTAAAAGTTACCTCTGCATTACACCCTGGTCTTCAGCCAGGCTTGCACTCCTGGAAAAGCCTTCCCTGCTAAAAAATATTTACTCTGATGTTTTTTTTTTTTCCAGTGTTGTCATTCTTTTGCCACTGTTGTTTTTAACTTCTTTTTTTTTACATTTTTTACCCTGAATTGTAGAAATTGATGGAGAAATCTAACTTTTCTGTCTATATTACATTTAACCATTCTAGACCAGAAAAATTTCAACTGGTAATAACATCATACGATATATTAAACTCCATGAAATTATTACATTTTCCTAAAGTCGCACAAATAAAATATCATTAAGACCCATGGATTTAACCATTGCACAGAGGGGAAGGTTTGTTAAAAATATTTAGGATTATAGCCAAGGAAAGTCATGGGCAGGTTCTGAGATGTGAAATCTGCAACCTGCACGCACAGTTTCTCTCAGTGGGCATTCAGATTATGTGACATGCCTTTGCCTGAGGCATTAGGCCAATTCTTGCCAAAGAAGCAAGAACTTGTCTTTGAATGTATCAAGAACCCATGCATCAAAAGATCTCTAAGTGCATGTGCCAGAACACTCTATTGGATCGGGATGCTTTTGCACAGCAGCATGCAAAGCTGCCCACTGTAAGTGTACACTGAAAGGTTCCCATGATGTTTCAAGACCACAAATGCTGGAGATTGAATGATTTGTATACCCCAAAGAGAGTTTTGTATGAAAGCTATGTAGCAATTACTTCTATCTGAATGGTGATGGGACTGCACAGTACTGTGAACAGATACAAGTAAACAGGAGAGAAACTGACATAATGGAAACAGCAGTCCATCCACCTTCCCTAAGACAGGGTCTTTTACACTCCTGACTTGCATAGTTCTTTTTTTTTTTTTTTTTTTTTTTTGGTAAGGAAGGGCATGCATCGGAGAAAAAAGAAAAAAATGTCTTTCAATGTCAGGTTGAAAAGTAGTCTCTGTTTTTTAGGCCAGCCTGTCTGCTCTAGGGGCCCTACCAGTTAAGAGTCCAAATAATTAGATGCTTCTGAATTTGCTATAATTTATGGAATTTTATATGATATGGGATAAAGCTTTCTATCCAATACCACATTAAATACACAGCTCTAGATTTAAACTGGTGTTTACATTTTTTAATTCATCTTCTGGGCATTTAATTCCTAGTAAATTTAAAACTGCCTGATTTTACTGAATTACTATTACATTATTCCATCAAAGTGAATCCTTAAACACCAGTTCATCTGGCTCACTCACAAAAGAATTGTACCATATGCTCAAAATTTCCAAGATTAGCCTCTTGGATCCAGGATGAAAATTTACTGTCATGGCAAAACACGCATGTAGCACAGGGAATATATCAGCGAAATACAGAATTACATGGAAGATGATAGCCAAAATTTTGAGAGCTGGGTTTTGGTTTCTTTGGATTTTTAATTCCCAGAATGGCTCAGGCTTTTTTTTTTTTTTTGTCCAAATTGTTCACCCAGGTCTAATGACCATTGAACAGTCTAGCAGGCACTACATATAAGATCGGATTAGGAGGTCATGGGTTCAGTCCGTAAGTAGGACCACTCACCCCTGTCACAAATCTACTCAGTTGACAGACAATTCTTTCTGATGAGTTGGCCACCCATTTGGAGGGTCAACAGAAATCTCACTTATTTTGAAAATTTGACCATGAGACACGAACTGCCCTTCTGTGTGGGGAAACCCACTTCACAGACACCCAGAAAAAAATTAGTTCTTGCTATTCAAAAGCCCCCCAAGGCTCTCCCTGGGGGTGGTTAGTGTTTTCCAGGTTCCTTGCTTTTGTTCTGGCCCTTGGTGTGTTCTAAAAAATACAGAACATTGTATTAATTTTCATTTTAAAAGAAAAACTAGTTGCAGTGTGTGAATGTCATTCATGTTTGTTCAGCAAGTAACTTTAACAAACAAAAGAGAAGGTTGTGAATGCTTTCACAAAAAAAGGTATTATAAAATAATACCTTAACGCCATGTCTTAAAGCATACTTCAGACCTCCCTTGCTTGTTATGCTTCAAAACTTCCTGTCAACCAAGAAGAAAAAAGAAAAATTCACAGCATTCTTTCTGCCTTACATAACCACAAGAGTAAGAAAATCATCCCTCCTTTTTTTTTTTTTTTTTTTTTTTTTTGATGTTTTGTTTAGTGTTGGGAAAACTATGGCTTCATGAAGGATTGATAACAAACCCGTATGGTGAATTATCTGATAACACAATCCAAACATCACAAACCAACTCCCAAAAGCTAACAAAAATCAACGTCTTTGTTGTAGAACAAAACAATGCAAGCTCATGCAAACCCAAAATCCAGTTTCTCTGGAGATACCAAATGTCTCATTCACAGTGGAAATAGATGGTGATAGACAATGACGCATGTACTACATTTTGATGTTTCCTCCTGGAGATGAAACAGAGGGCTTGATCTCTTGTGGTGTTAAAAACTCTCTGGTGTTTTTTGGAATCAGACAACTGACGAAAAATCACATAATTATATTTGTCTGCATAAAATTCCTGCAAGTATTAGCTACATATTGCAAACTTTCTCTGCCAGAACAGCTTTTCAGTTTTTGGTTTACACAAGAACCAATGTCGTTTTTCATTTCAGCAAAATTCAAAGCAAGAAACTTGCTGAGAACTTGAGTAAATGAGATACAGCTAACTCCTAAATGGATATTTTCTACTTAAGAATTGAATAATTCTACCTAGGATTTTAGACATCATTTGGTATTTAACTCCAGAACAGGCCTGTGAATGTGACACTGAGCATATGTGAAAGGCCTGCAGCTGTTCTGGGACTCTTTCAAGACGGCCAGAAACGTATGTTTGTGACTTCCTTACATACAACATATACACTGTGTAGATGGATAGACTTCTAACTCAGAGAGAAAAGGTGAATGATTTTGCGTATTTCTTTGGATGGCCTCTAACTGGAGAAGTTAAGAGATGCCGGGATGGATTTTGTCCATAACCCCTCACCACAGGCAAGAAAACAGCTGGGTTACAGTATGGCCACACTTGTGAAATAGGCTTATTGCTTTTGCATGTAAATTGAGTGCTTTGAGGATCTCAGAGCTTTCTATAAATGGCAATGAATAAGTCCATACTGGATTGAGCAAATTATAACTCTCCTTGTAATGCTAATAGAAAAAAAAAAGAATATTTGATTCACAGTGCCAGAGAATTCAAGAGGGAAGATTGATATTATAATTCTTTTTGCACCATAGAACTTTTCCATATCATTAATATCACAATTATTCCTCTAGTCAATTTGGTTATTTAGTGCAAAACCACATTTGTCCTACTTCAGTGAAATACATAATTACTGACAGTAAATTTCCTGGTAAAGGGAATTCTGCCCTATGTTGGACAGTATATCCATCATCTACAGTATTACTGCATAAAACTAATGCAGAGAAAAGTTCACCAAGAATGTGAAATTTTTCCCATGACACAGAAAACCAGTCATTCTTAAGCCAAAAGAGGAATAAGGTAGTCTGTGATGTGAGATCTTTCAATAGTTTCACAGAATAACAGAATCACAGAATCACAGAATGGCCCGAGTTGGAAGGGACCTCAAGGATCATGAATCTCCAACCCCCCTGCCACATGCAGGGCCACCAACCTCCACATTCAATACTAGACCAGGCTGCCCAGGGCCCCATCCAATCTGGCCTTGAACATCTCCAGGGATGAGGCATCCACAACCTCTCTGGGCAGCCTGTTCCAGCACCTCACCACTCTCTCTGTAAAGAACTTCCCTTTGACATCCAACCTAAATCTTCCCTCCCTCAACTTGAAACCATTTCCCCTTATCCTACTGTTATCTACCCTTTCAAAGAGTTGACTCCCCTCCTGTTTGTAGGCTCCCTTTAGGCACTGGAAGGCTGCAATGAGAAAAGAAGGCAGCAGCCTTCTTTTCTCCAGGCTGAACAAGCCTGGCTCCCTCAGCCTGTCTTCATAGGAGAGGTGCTGCAGCCCTCTGATCATCTTTGTGACCCTGCTCTGGACCCTCTCCAACATCTCTGTCTTTCTTGTATTGTGGGCTCCAGACCTGGATGCAGTACTCCAGATGGGGCCTCATAAGAGCAGAGTAGAGGGGACAATCACCTCCCTGTCCCTGCTGGCCACCCCTCTTCTGATTGAGCCCAGGATACCATTTCCTTTCTGAGATGCAAGAGCACACTGCTGGCTCATGTTAAGTTTTTCATCCATCAAGATCCCCAGGTCCTTCTCTGCAGGACTACTCTTAAGGATTGCTCCTCCCAGTCTGTATACATGCCTGGGATTCCTCCAGCCCAAGTGCAAAACCTTGCACTTTGCCGTGTTGAACCTCATCAGGTTCACCTGGGCTCACCTTTCAAGTCTGTCGAGGTCCCTCTGAATGGCATCCCCTCCTTCCACCATGTCAACCGCACCACTCAGCTTGGTGTCATCATCAAACTTGCTGAGGGTGCACTCGATTCCATCATTGATGTAATTGATAAACATGTTAAAGAGCACTGGTCCCAAGACAGACACCTGGGGGACGTCGCTCATTACTGGCCTCCATCTGGTCATAGAACCATTAATCATCACCCTCTATCTGTGGTCTTTCAACCAATTTCTTATCCATCGAGTGGTTCATCTATCAAATCCACATCCCTCCAATTTGGAGATAAGGATGTGGTGGGAGACCATGTCAAAGGCCTTGCTCAAAGGCCTTTGATCTTAAGATATTAAGATATTGCAGACCACTACAGTTACTTTTACTGACTGACGTCAACAGCAAGTCCTGACTGAAATGCAAGTATCATCCAGGATTGAGATAGGAAAGACCAGAGAACAAAGGAAGTCTTGGGGGAAAGAGTTTCCTTAGACCAAATCCACTAACCTATAAGTTGTCACCTATGTGCGTAAAGTAGTCACAGTTATAACAGCAGCATGGGGAGATCTACCCAAGAGACTGAGCACTGTAATGACAGCAGAAGGGGCCACAGTCTGGCCTGAAGAAGGTGCATGTGGTGGGACTGCTCATCTGCTAGTGGACCCAAGCTAAGCAGGGCCTGCTTATAGCAACAGCTGGAATACAGAAACACAGCAAAAGGATGTTCATTAAGGCAGAGATTATTGAGTGAGTTTACCTTATGTGACTCAGCATGATAAAGAGGAGACTGCAAAGAAAATCTCCTCTGAAAACAAACTAAGATTAAAAACATTAGAGATAATTCAATAATGGATGTTAACCTGATGTCTTTTTTCCAGTTATAGAGGAGATTCTTCCCCAGCTCTTCCAAGATATGGTTTACATAATTCTTTTGGGTTTTTTGTTTTGTGTTTGTGTGTGTGTGTTTTGGTTTGTTTGTTTGTTTGTTTTTTGTTTGTTTGTTTGTTCGTTTTTTATGAATAAGAATGAAAGGAAAAAATATATATTTGGCACTTTTCTTTTGGTAAGTTTCTCAAAACTGGGAAACACCCTCCTTTACTTCACTCCCTACAGTATTCAGTGCCTCAGAAAAATTTATTCAAGTGAAAGATAGTTTGCATCCTATAATCACTCAGTTCTTGAATTCTACATAGGAACAGTCAACTAAGCAGTGGTAAACAATGACAGCTGTGGTATCCTAGGTTGCTGGAAATAATTCCAAAGCCGGTCATTCTCATATCATTCAAAACTTCTTGTTTTATCATGATCTGAATAAGCTGTATTAAAAACAAGCAACTGTATTATATTTGTCACTAGCAACTTGTCTTCCTGGTCACTGCCCCTTTGCAATATTCTTATGTCTTCATGGGTTTAAAACTCTGCACCAAACACAAGAGCTGCTGCAAAAGTATTTTATTATGTTAGTCCACAACATCAGATGTGGGTGTTGGATGTATGGTAGCAGAGATGAAGCCTCCCACCAATATACTGCTGCATTTTGTTGCCATGCAACGTACAGCAGCACAAGGACAGACTGACAAAGTGGTGTCTGAGATGGAAGTGCATATGAAGCAAAGGTGTGTCACCTTTTTCAGAGAATTCCTCTATGTAGAAATAATGGCAACCCCCGATATTCATTGATGCTTGTTGGATGATTGTGGAAATCAAGCAGTGGATGTGAGCACAGTAAGGCAGTGGGAGGTGCATTTCAGCAGCGGCAAAAGAGACGTGAAAGAAAAGTCACATTCTGGATGGCCGTTCACAGCAATCACATCACAAAATGAAAAGCATCTCATCATTAAAAATGATGCTGGCAACATTGAAATATCACACAGTTTGTGCAAGGTGGGTTCTACAAACACTCACTGAAACAGAAAGAGCACCGTATGTAAATTTGTCAGGAGATACTGAACTAATATGAGGCTCAATGTGACAGTTTGTTGGATCATACCATTACTAGTGACAAGATGTGGTGGAGCCACTAAGAGTCAAACAGCCATCCATGGAGTGGCAAAATATGAATTCCGATCAAAGAGTTCAAGAGGCAGCCCTGCCTTCAGCAGATAAAGAGATGTGCACTTGTCTTTAGGGATAGGAAAAAAGTGATCTTTATGGATTTGCTGGAATCCGGACAAACCATCTTCTCTGTCTGCCACACCGTGATGCTGGCTAAGATGAAGGCTAGAATTTGTAGAGTCAGGACAGAGAAAAAGACAGTTTTACTCTTCCAACATTGTAATGCCAGGCCCCGTAACAGTTTGAAGATCTCAGAGCACATTGCCAGTCCCATCAATCCATCACATAGTCTGGATTTGGCACTTTCTGACTTTCCTTTTCAGGATGCTGAAATTTGGACTGCATGGACATTTTCCTAGCAACAACACCATTATAGCAGCTGTGAAACAGTGGATCACTTCCATTGGTGCAGATTTTTATGAGTGTGGTGTACAGGCACTTGTTCCTCACTTGCTAAAATGCATAGCTAACAGCAGTGACTATGTTGAAAAATAGTGCTTTGTAGCTGAGAGACTTTGCTCTACCAAACAGTCTTATTGCACTCTTTGTTTCGTTGTAGTTTCCATGGAAATGAATAGGACATATTACTTTTGGAACAACCTACACACTAGAGATGCCACTAATATTACCTGCACTTCACTTAATTCTGTGAACTCACACAGAATTAACCTAGTATTTTCAAACTATAGTCACAACAAGTTAGAGGAGATGGATTTAAATATTCCATACACAGAAGCTCAGTAAATTTTTGTGTAGCTTTGATTTTTCTTCTATCTACAGATTACCTTCCAGTGTCTGAGATCTTTGGGATTGGTTGTTAATTATTGACTTGCAAAATTACAGTTGTCCTGGCCTATGTTCAGTTAGAAGTAAAGTTATGTATAATCAGCCAAACTCATACATGACAATGGTAGAGATTACTTTAAAAAAAAAAAAGTAGGCCCCCCCAACCCCTCTGAAGATCTTTCAGTTCCTGTAGCCAGAAACCTAAGTTGCAGCTTCTGTACAGCAATTTTTTTAAGGACTTCAGTGTTTCTGCAGCAAGTCTTCACTTATCCTTGCTACAATTCTTTTTCATGAACAATTTTTCAGAATCAGTATGGGCTGTTGGTAGGATCCAACATGTTCTGAGACTTCCTCTAATAACGGTGAGACACTCTACAAGCAGACTTTGAACCTCTCCTATGTGGAGTAAAGAAAAGTCTAGGGTGTTAATTCTTAGCAACAGATGAGAAATAGTACTATTAGAAATATGAATACTCAGACACAGAAATATGCAAAAAAAATGTTTTGAATTTGAGTGTGGCAATTAATCTCCTACTTCACAAAGCTTTTAATGAATCTTAATGGAAAAGCTTTTTACTGTCACTGAAGAATATCTCACACATCTCCCTACCACATAAATGGAGTGAAATTTTTCTCTTTGTCAAGTTAACTCTTACTTGTTTTCTCAGTTTTTTGAGAATTATGGAATTACCCTCTGTTTTCTTGGAGTAGAAGAGTTACAGTACAATGTGAAAGAAAGAATCAAAACCCCACACAAGACATTGCAGAAAATCTTTAGTTAAAGTTTCCAATAGATGTATGTCTATAGAGAACATGCCCAAAAGTAAGCAGCTGCTAGACACTTCACTAAATTTAGAATTTGAATATGTTTAGAATTTGAAATGGAAATCTAGGAGATTGTCCTCTGGAGTCATAGACTCATAAAGTACCTGATAATCTGTTCTACCATGAAATGCACATGAAACAGGATAGATAATAGTAGGAGACCTTAAAACAAGCTAACAAAGGTAGCAAGCTGATATCTAGATATGAACAGAGTAGCCAGAGCTCTGAGCTGAGTTGGAGGAGGTAGGCATCAGATATAGGTGCAGTATATTCAGAGCTTGGACTTGTTCTCCTTGCTGACTTGCTGACTTAGAAAGTCCATAGAGGTAGAGGTGGAGAATAACTTCTTCAGTGGCTGGGACATAGGGTCAAAAGAACAATCTTCTACTCTTGGCTCTGACTCGTGTGTCTCTGGATAGACCGCTTCATTGCCCTGTGCTTCATTCGTGCTTCATTACCTTCATTTTACCTTCCTAGGTGTTGTGTAAGCCAGGGCAGTAACTTTCCCATTCTTGCAATCTTTGTCACAATAAGGACTCAGTACTAGGTATTCATTTGGCTGAAAAATAATTAGATGACACATACCGACTAACTCCCACATACTTACTAGCAGTAACAAGTTGGCAGCAAAGAAGAGAGACATTAAAAAATAGAGTACCATCATGTTTAGTGCTTTTCTCTGGCCTCCAAACTACCCTTTTCTGTCTTTAATCACCCTGATATTTTTTTGCTGTTTCTGCTGTTATTCATTTGTTCAGGACAAAGATGGAATTGTTTTGTTTTCCTAGTTGTCCGTAAGCTTTTTTCCTAGATAAGTTGATGTTATTACCAAGGTAGTTCCAAAACAAGCCATTCTCTTCACTTTGTTCAGAATATGTCAGTGCTTTCCAGCTACAGAAAAGGTATACTAATATACCTTCATATACGTATAGCAAATCTTAAATGTCTCCTTCAGATGCTCAGCAAAACCATCTTAAGGACCATATTTAAGTTCAACTATGTCAAACAGACTAACATTAACATTAAAATAACCATTATCCCATGTATTATCTCCTGCTGAAATCGAGGAATCACAGAATCATAGAATCACCAAGGTTGGAAAAGACCTCCAAGGTCTTCTAGTCCAGCCATCCACCTAACATCAATATTTCCCCATTAAATCATACCCTTTAGTACAGCATCTAAACATTTCTTGAACACCTCTAGGGATGGAAATTCCTCCACATCCCTGCGAAGCCCATTCCAGCACCTGACCACTCTTTTGGATAAATTTTTCCTAACTTCCAACTTGAATCTCCCCTGGTGCAAATTGAGGCCATTCCCTCTAGTCCTACCACTGCTTATGAGGGAAAAGAGGCAAACACCCATCTCACTGCAACCTCCTTTCAGGGAGCTGTAGAGAGCAATAAGGTTACACCCTGAGCCTCTTCTTCTCCAATAATCCCAATTCCTTCAGCCACTCCTCATAAGACTTGTGCTTCAGACTCCTCACCAGCTTCGCTGTCTTTCTCTGGACATACTTCAGAGTTTTGATGTCCCTCTTGTAGTGAGAGGCCCAAAACTGAACTTAGTACTCAAGACGTGGCCTCACCAGGGCTGAGTTCAGAGGGATGACCACTTCCTTGCTCCTGCTGGCTACACTATTTCTGATACAAGCCAGGATGTCATTGGCATTCTTGGCCACCTGGGTAAGCTGCTGGATCATGTTCAGCTGAGCATCAACCAAAACCCACAGTTCTGTTTCTTCCACACAGTCCTCCAGACACTGTGCCCCAAGCCTATAGTGTTGCCTGGGGTTGTTGTGGCCAAAGTGCAGAACCAGCAAGTGCTCTCATTGAACTTCATCCCTTTGGCCTCAGTCCAGCTATCCAGCTTGTCCAGATCACTTTGTAGGGCCTTTTTACCCTCTGGCAGATCAACACTTCCTGCTAACTTGGTGTCATCTGCAGACTTACTGAGAGTGTACTCAATCCCCTTGTCTAGACCATCAATAAAGATATTAAACAAGGCAGGCCCTGATACCAACCCCTGGGGAACATCACTCGTGACCATTCGCAAGCTGCATTTAACTCCATTCACCACCACTCTCTGCACCCAGCTATCAAGCCTATTCTTTACCCAGCAAAGATTGTATCTGCTCTAGCCACAGGCTGCCAGCTTCCCTGGAGAATACTATAAGAGACAGTGTCAAAGGCTCTGCTGAAGGTGTCTAGGTGGAGTACATCAACAGGCCTTCCCTCATCCACCAGGCAGGTCACTCGATCACAGAAAGTAATCAGCTTGGTCAGGTATGACCTGCCTTTCATGGACCCATGCTGACTGGGCCTGATCCCCCAGCTGTCCTGCACATTCCATATTATCTGCTCCATAACCTTTCCTGGCACCAAGGTCATGCTGATGCAACTGTAGTTCCCTGGATCCTCCTTACAACCCTTCTTTTAGATGAGAGTCACACTGGTAAGCCTCCAATCCTTTGGGACTTCTCCAGTTGACCAGGAAAACAGATAGATGGCGGAAAGCGGCTTGGCTGCACTCACTGGTGGATCTCATCTGGCCCCATGGTCTTGTGACAACTCAGGAGGAGGAGTAGGTCTCTAGCTGTTTCCACCTGAATTGTTGTGTATTTATTCTGCTTCCCATCCCAGGCTTCCAGGTAAGGGGGTAGACAACCCCAAAGATAATTGGTCTGACTTTTAAAGACAGATGTAAAGAAAACATTGAGAACCTGAGACTTCTTCTTATCTTCAGTGGTCAGATTCCCTGCCAAATGCAGGAAAGGATGGAGACTCAGTAAAAGAGGATGTAGTGGCTAAATTACGTGCCAAAATCTTATCACAACTGCAATCCAAGTATAACTAGAGCAGAAGTTTTGTGGTTTGTTAATGTTGACTCTGTTGACTCCCCACCTAGCAACCTTTAAAAAGGTCATGAACTACTAACTTGAGAAACATAAGACCAAAGCACATGTCAGAAAAGATCCAGGCTTTATATGAATACCTGCAAAGACGAATGGTCCACTACTCTCCCTGGTGATCTGCTCATGTGACTCTTGTGATAATGTTTGCTTTTCCAAAAACCTGAACCATTCTGTTTTTGTCTTATTATTGATTCAGACTAAAACATTTGCCACAGAATAGCAAATGACAGTCAAAGAGAAAACTGAAACACCTGCTGTATGGAATTTAATTCTGCTCTATGATGCTGATACTAGCATTCTAAGACAGAGTTGCCTTCTCTTTCTTTACAAGCCAATCTCACTGCTTTCCTCTGGGTAGCTGGATGGTGGGATAGTTAAATTAACCCATGCCTTCCCATTGCTGAGATTCTTCCTGGCTGTCACATCTCTTTGGATTTTGAAAGGTCATAAGAGTACTGCAGTGCTCGCTCTGCAAGTTAAGCCAAAACCTTCTGCTGCAGCCATCACTCTTCTGCTCAGAGATATTCCATGATACCCTGCTACCATCATTCTTCTTTCTCCCTGCCATAATGCAGCAAAGATGTTTTGCCAGCAACGCTCTCACAAGACTTTTCTTCAAAAGAAATGAAGCAAAACCAGAAATTGCCTGGGTTTGTATTTTTTCTAAATAGTAGTTAACTCTACCTTTACTACAGACACCTGCACATGCCTGTACATATACACATGCAACTTAGGCACACACACCCAGCCACACGCCTTGTTTCCTTTTCCAACAAAGGCCTGGGCTCGGCTTACACTTTCTCAGTAATGTAATCAGCTGTTGAAATTACGTTGTATTATAATACTTCTATCTAGATATATTCTCTGTCTTTCTTGCTAAAATCAATGAGTTATGGAGGATTGAATCAAGCACTTATAGGTACACTTCAGCCTTCAGCAAACTGCAGCATGAAATCATCACTTAGTTGTTTTCCATCAGCTCTGTGACAAAGTTGTAATTAGCCCTGTGAATGCTGCTGTTTCATATGCAAGACACAAAGTAGTTCTTTTTTGCCCTGCAAAGGCATCCAGATATATCTCTTCATTTATTGAGTTGTTGATACAGAGAAGCCCAGTTAGTAGGCCATGTCTGTGCATCTCTTTATTGTGAGAAAAGCTAGCAGGATTAACCTTCCTAAGTGAAAGGGGTGCAATAAGCCAAATACCAAAGTCATTAGAGTAATACGAGGGATGAATTTGGGAAATGTCTCTAAAACTCCAAACTGTTAAATGCTAGGATTTAATTGGATTCAAGTAACTTATTAATGTAAAAATGAGCGATCCAATATATTGTCAGAAAATCAAGTGTGAAAAGCTCAGTTGCCTGAGAAAGACAAAAAGGAAAAGGAAAAGGAAAAGGAATAGGAAAAAGAAAAAGAAAAAGAAAAAGAAAAAGAAAAAGAAAAAGAAAAAGAAAAAGAAAAAGAAAAAGAAAAAGAAAAAGAAAAAGAAAAAGAAAAAGAAAAAGAAAAAGAAAAAGAAAAAGAAAAAGAAAAAGAAAAAGAAAAAGAAAAAGAAAAAGAAAAAGAAAAAGAAAAAGGAAAAGGAAAAGGAAAAGGAAAAGGAAAAGAAAAAGAAAAAGGAAAAGGAAAAGGAAAAGAAAAAGAAAAAGAAAAAGAAAAAGAAAAAGAAAAAGAAAAAGAAAAAGAAAAAGAAAAAGAAAAAGAAAAAGAAAAAGAAAAAGAAAAAGAAAAAGAAAAAGAAAAAGAAAAAGAAAAAGAAAAAGAAAAAGAAAAAGAAAAAGAAAAAGAAAAAGAAAAAGAAAAAGAAAAAGAAAAGGAAAAAAAGAAAACTTTCATATCCTGGGTCATTCCATCAGTCCTTCCATATTAACCTGTAAGCATACATAACACTAACAAAGAGAGCAGTTCTAAACTAAGTTTCAAGTCAAAAGTTGAAATGTAGGAAGTGCCAGAATGAGGACTGCCCATGAAAATTTAATTCAGCAGTCTTCTGTGTTTGTGGCAAGATGAAGTTTTATTCCTCAGAACCCTCTTGTCTTCTTAGTGCTCAAAATGGATGCACACTCTTGATGAGCAATTGCTCTGTTTTGCATTCTTCTTGCTCACTGTGCACATCCCCGGATTTACTTCTGCTTCAAATTCTATTTTATAGATTAATTCTGAGTTTCACATTGGCTTTTAGATAATGCTTATCAATATGAAGTAAGAGAAGATCACAGAAAAAATCTTCTATGGTATTTATCCCCTTGAGGTGAGGAGATACCATTCTTCCCACCTTAGAGTTTTAGGAAGATGCAACTATGAAGTATTTGCTGACCTGAGCAGTTCAGTTGGACAAGTCTTGTGACATTAGTCTTCAGAGTTGTTTTGGGTTTGAAATACTGAACCTTCCAACTTCTGCTGCTCTTCTGCAGCTGTGACTGTTCACTACTTCAGCCAGTCACATACAGGGAATTCCAATCATGTAACCAAATACCGGGAACAACTACTACTAAAAAAAGTTAGCAAACTGAAATCTTAACACAAACCTTTAAAAGCCAAATTTGGACACAGATCTTACACCAATTGCTAATTCCTCTTCAGGAGCTCTACAGAGATTTATGAGAGAAACAGTCATAAAGGTCAGGACAGCATCCTTTTCTGCAGCCTCTTCCTAAGAGTATTCTGAACTGTCTCATCCGAAATTACTGACACAGTCGTAGAACAGGAGAAGTTTCAATACCACACTAAATACATATCAATCACTTTTATAAGTTCTCAAAAAAAAATCTCTTCTACACTGGCTTGTATGTAACAGTATTAATCTATAACAGCTGTGGCCCAGATTCTTACCTTTCTATCCATTCTGAATAGTGCTCAACTTAACCTGTGGATGGAGCTACCAGAGAAGGTTTGGAGTTCAGTGCTGTCAATTATATATTCCAGATGATGGATATTAGGAAAAAAGTCTTCTCAAAAGGAGTAATAAGGCATTGGAGCTGGGGAGGTAGTAGAGTCACCGTCCTTGGAGGTGTTCAAGAAAAGGGCAGATGTGGCATGGGCTGACATGGTTTTGTGGGCATGTTGGTGATGGGTTGATGATTGGACTAGATCATCTTTTTCCAACCTTTATGACTTTATGATTCTATGATATTTGAAATTTGCTGCAATCTGTCCTTCTGAAAGTAAAAAAAAATATATCATTTCTATATATTGGCAATGCCCAAAGTTTAAGCTTTATTCTGTGTAAACTGTACTATTAAGCACAGCACTGCTTCCTTATCTTCAATGATGCATTTCTATTTTTTCTTCCACAATGTCTGTTTTGCTACTAAAATTAAAAAGCTGAGTAGGAAGTTTGCTATAATATTTTTAATTTGCTTCACCCTCCAGTGCATTTTCTGAAGAAATAAATGAATCCTTGGCAGGCTATTTCATCTCAAAGGATAGGCCCTTGCTGGAGAAAATGTTGTGGAGTAAAAGTAGCAAATGGTGATCTCCATGTTGGCAGAGCTCCCCAAAAGCAACCTTCAAAGTTAAAAATAAGCCTTGCTTTCATTGCCATCTTAAAACCAAGGCAAGCAAGCAACATAATACTAAAATGAAGTAGTAGTTAAAAAAATACCCCGTAATGCTTTATGCGCAAAACTTACAGAGCTATGGAAAGAAAAGCCACTAGAATAAGAGGGATTTTTCTTGTATTGTTCATGCATTCTAGCACCCTTTTAATAAGAGATTACCAGGAAAAACAACGCAGCATCTTTCTGGAAAAGCTAATCATCTGATCTCGTTGTCCATGCCACATAATTGCTGCTAATTCATGTTCCATTATGTCATACTCCACAATGTCCTTTCGCTTGTGCTCACAGTCCTGTTATCTCTTTTTCCTCCACTCACGTCTTCCTCTCTGGTCCTCCTAGCCACAGGAAAAGGTTTTCATTTACTGTTTTCTGAGAGCTTGCGGCTACTAAAACCGCTTTGGTATTTATGATAAGTATTAGTATCTATACGATTTTATTGACTCATGCAACAGCCCTCTGCTCTTCTATGGTATTTGCCTTCCACCCACATTCTCTACCTTCCCAGATTTGAGCTGGCATTTCTTTCTCTCTCTGTCCCTCCCTGTGACTCATTCTGCCTGCTTGGAAGCGCCAAGCACACTTCAGCAGCTCTAGGGACTGTGTTGCCTCCCCTTACTTTGTAGCTGAACTCCTTACCTGAATTAGAAGCAGGTTTGCCTTGCTTCCTCCTCAGATGTACTTTGACCCTAGCACTGATAACTTATAGGAAAGGCTGAGGAATCACTTTGCTTCAACAGCAGTACTGGGGTTGTACAATGGATCCTCACCATCCCATCTTCATAAAGATGCTACTGTGTGACAGTGCTATCACTCCATCCAAAAGCATAGAGAAGGCTGCTGTACTGCAGTAGCAGGGCTACTTTATGTGGGATTTACACAGATTCTGTTCATCAGTTTGGAAATCCATGCATCACAATGACTGCCAGGACTGCATTTTCCCTACACTAACTGGGGTTCATGGTGTATCATGGGCACAGAGTTTTATCATCCTATTTGCTACCTTCTTACTCTCTTGCCTCTCAGCATTCTCACCCAAAGTTGATGTATTTGAACAGGAATTCAGCAACAATGTTGGTTAGCGTTTTTCATTAGGCTCCATTTTTTATGCCAAACAGTGTTGCCAAAGGTGCTGATGTTAGGCAACCAGGCCCCCAAGGTTCTCTCTGCCACCAAGCAAAGAGCTAGTCGCTTCCCAGGATGAGTCACAGGTGGTGGATTAAACAACTCCACAGACCTGTCTGTTTCTCTTTCAGTCTTATGTGGCACACAAGGAGGCCAGAATCCCAACCTGACTCTCTCAGTTGCCTAAATCTGGTTGCATGAATCCACTTCTACATGTTGCTGCAGATAAACATTGAAATGGATTGCAACATGCAGCAGCTTTGATAGCTCTTTTTGTTCATCTTTGTTTACTTCTTATTGTGGAGCAATTGTAGTTTCTGCATATTGAATTTTTCAAATAAAAAATCCTATGCACAAATATGTATTCCAGTTCACTTCAAAAACAACTCTGGATATTAATATCCAGGCCAATTTTCTGCCACTCCACATCAAGTCATCCTTGAGGAGCCACTTTGGTATGCCTCAACTTTATCATGAGCTACCAAACACGAGCAGAAGCTGTGGTATCTGCCATCCTTCTGGGTCACATTTTAATGCCCTGTCTGTGTTATTAGGTTATTAGCCACTCCTCACCTTGATCTGAAGCATATTGAAATCAGTAGAGGTCTCTTCACTCATTTAATGGGACAGGGGAACCATTTCCCCGACCAAGAAGAGTGTTTAGAGTGTTCATCAGTACGTGACAGACAGGTGAATTCAAACCTTTCATGAGGAAGGGGTCTGAACCAATGCTGAAAGAAGGTGTCAGTTCTCCAATGATCAGGGACCAGTTAGGTCTGCTGTTACAGTTCCCAGCATCGTACTTTTTAATGCTCCTGGTGGTGTACTAATCTTCATTTGTTTGGCTGGGGATGACTTGTCATAACACATGAGTGGTTTAACAAGTGAAGATAAGAGCCTTTTCTAACACTAAGCTTTTCTATATCTGCCTCATACAGCATTCTGCATTTGAATAACAGGGCTGTTGAGCAATCTTAGATTTGCACTACCATTTATGGCTTAGCTTTTGACTTTTATGCAATTAGCAGAAGTGGTAACATTTACTGGCTTTCAAAGACTATTCCTTCTTTCTCCCTCCTGCTGCAACTTCCACACCCTCTCCTCCAGTCAGCTCTGTCTCAAACTGGGAGGTAACTGGAGCAATTTGACTAACCCCATTAAAGCAAATGATTGTAGCAAACAAACATGGGCCGAGACAAAGGCTGCTGAATTCCTCAGGAGGCTGAGGACTCCGGAAAAATGACTGTCCTCCATGCAGTAGAGATCCAACAATATGCATATGGGAAAGAGTCAGTATCAGTTCTCATTGCTTAGTATTCCCATCCTACGTGTTGTCCCCTCCTCTCTTTCCCTACCACATTGGTAGCTGGGGTGCGGCTCTGCAATAAGAGGCACTGGGAAGGCAAGAAGTGCTACGTGGACAAGGCATGCACCTCCAGCTGGCTATGGCACACACCTGTGAGTCATGCAATATTCTCTAGGCTTTCAGTAAAGGTGACTGTCTTCAACAAGCTCCTAACAGTGCTGGGAAACAGATCATTGAAAAGACATCTCTCTATCACCCAGGTTTTCCAAGGAACTGAAAGCCAGATTTCTGGCACAGGAGCAGTGTGATTTCCTCAAGAGCTCATATCTTCCTTGGGTATCTGAGTGACATTACATACTCAGCTTGTTATTTATGCAGATTTGTCCCAATCAGCTTTGATGACTGCAGGCAAATTTCCCAAAGAGTTCTGATTTCATTCCTTAAATGCAGTTCTAAAAGTGACCCAGGCTGTCCAAGCGAAAGGCTGAGAGCAAAGGGGCAAGACAAACATCCCTGATCAGAAAAAAATGTGGCAGCAAACAGACTGGTGAGGCAACCACCTGCCCTAGGGAGTGAAGCACACACATCATTGTGGCTGAAAGCACAGCCCTCCGGTGTTAGTCCCACAGAGCACACCAGGCTGGGCTTTAGAGTGTGTGGAAAGTTTTAAGCATGCATGTGTTCCCACTGAGTTCAAACCAGAGCCATTGGGATACTCCCAGGCTTAAGTTCTTTGACAAAAATTGGCCGCAAAATGTCAGCCTCCTACTGAACTGAACGAGGTGGGAACTCGATACGGCAGATTGCTTTGTTCAGCGCATACACTGATATCACACACATTGTGGTGGTATCAGCTGGTGAGATGCAGAAATGCCTCATACATAGCTTATCCTGCACTTCTCCTGCTCCCAGCCCATTCACCCAGGCATGCTGGAGCCACTTTTGGAGCTCCAAACCCAAGCAGCACTTACTAACCCACTAGCATGTAGATAAGCATATTTCCACATGATATGTTATTTCCCACAGCAGAGATGCAGCAGTCTTGGTAAACTGGCAGGCTTCATGTGCAATATCCTACATACCATTAGCACAGGCAGCATTTTATCCTGGTAGCAAAAAACTACCAAAGATAACAAAATGTCTCATCCAGCACTGTGTGCCTGGGCCCCAAGTGAGACGATGCTGAAATTCACTTTCCAGGTTGACACCGATTGCCACGTCATTAGGGCTGTACCAGCTGCAGGGATTTTTCACAATAATTTCACAATTGCACACCATGGCACTCCACAGTGCCCATGCTGTTACAAGCAAGTCACCAAATTCTTCACATTAAAAATAGCTGGCTTTAAAGGGAGACGGGCACAACAAGTATAAAAATGGTATAACTCCTTTACGTGTTTCTAGGACAACTTTCACCCTTCAGGGCATCCTACAGGAGCAGAGAAGGTGAACTGAACCTGGCTGTGCTCCCACCTCATCCTCCAGAAGCACGTGCTTTTGCTCAAGTGCGGGACTCCAGGGAAGCCATCCCTGAAATACGTGATGACAGTAAGGCTTTGTTGGCACAGGCTTACACACGCCCAGCAACGTTTTGCACACATACTGGCAGGCTCTCACATGGAGAGTAATTGGGGCCAACTGTGTTAACATGTCCTTGTTCATTACAGGGAAACTGGAGCACTATACTGATGTCGAATATATTCTCAAGTAATTCATCTTGCTACAAATCTGCTTTCACTGAAATCTGGTGAAAATGACAATCAGTGTGCTTAACCACTTCACTCCTAACCATTTAACCAGAAGCTTTTAGGCCATGTACTGTTGCATTGCTTTTGGATGAAGCAGCAACTGGAGGTTCCTTAGAGCTGCTTTGATCATGGGACTGAGAGCTGGAATTCAAGTTCTCCACCTCTGCAACAACAGCCCTGCTCCACTCCCTGCTGGAATATATCCTAAAGGCTCCAGCCCCAAAATTATTTCCCATGGAAGTTTCTTAAGTAGCAGAAGCTCCAATTCCCAAGTCCTTCTGTCCAAATCTCTACTTCTCTGGCAATCGATGTTGCATAAGGAAATTCTGGAGCAACACATACCAGCTATTTTATAATAAAATATACAAATGCACAAACTAAATCTCTTAGCAGCACGAGAGGCCATGTCTAACCAGGTTCTTTACACTCCATGTCAGTATACTGCGAGATGTTCAGATAAGCACAGCTCTGATTTCTTTTCTCTCTAATGAAATTCAAACCTGTTTCTAAACTCAGGGAGGTCAGAGATTTTGATGAAGAACTGTCTTTCACTGAGTCCTTGGGACTAGCCCAGCTCCAGAAGCAGTGTGATACAGAGGGAGAACAGGATAAAAGTACTGATGAAGATGAAAAGAGGATCATGAAGGAAGAGGTATAGGTGATAATGTAACATCATTCTGACAGTAGTTCTCCCCCTGTTCGCTGCAGGATAGTTAATAGCAAAGCCCAGTATTTTTCTCACTGGTCCTATCTGCCAGCACATTGCCGGAGAATTTTTGAGAATTCCCTGCTCCTCAGTAGTTAAATTTTGTCCTGTGCAATTTTCAGATTTCTGACAGAACTGCTGGTGACAGTTGTAATAATATTCTGTAAAATGTTGTGGTAGTGATTCTTTGAATGCCTTTGTGGTTTGCTGTCCAGAGTTATAATAACCTATGTTTGCCCAGATATGTGTTCTCAGCTTGGAAGCTCTGGAGCCAGCATTTGCTTCTATGCCCGGATGACTGCACGTGTGTGCAAGCATGTGCTGCTGAGCCTGTGAGCAAGCCTCCCTCCAGGTATTTTCAGTGTGCTCCCCACTTCCCATGTAGCATCTCTCAGCTTTCACATCTTGAAGAAAGTAGATGACCTTTGGCTAGTTGTGTGTAATGGAGGAGAATCCACCTAGAGAGACCATCGGTGGCTTCTGAGCCTTATTTCAGTGTCCTGTGTTTCTCCACCAGTTATCTTAATCATTCTGTTAGAGAAAAAAATAAAGGACAGAATGGAAGAGAGGGAGAAAAAGAATAATACAGCTCTGGGATTGTATAACTGGGGACAAGATTCAAATCAGCATAGCTGCACTGATTTTAGTTCGATAAGATAGTCTACTTCAGTTGACAGCCTTGCTCTGTTTATCTCCAGGAGTTTAATTTCACTTCCTCATAAGGATGAGATACAATAGCCAGATTGCATTAACATTGTCCTGGTGTTAGGTCTACTTATATATATGCCTTTAGTGAAAACTGCTGACTAAAATCTTAGGAAAGAGCTTGTGTGACTTAAATTGAAATAATGTGAGTATGAGATACCGATTTCAATTCGAACTGGAAAGAGAACTCACAAGGGTAAAAAAGAAAATTAGAAAATCATTCAGAGTCTTAATGGACATTTTTATGTGACTTTCTACGTATACACACACACGCATATATATGTGTGTTCATGAACAAAAAAATGGAAGACAAAAATGTGAAATATGGGTGGACCTGGATTCAGTTTTCTTAAAAAAAAAAAAGTTAAAAATGAAGATATACCCCCAAATATTTGAAAAATTAATAAACTACATCCTAATAGTGCATGAATATTACAAAAAAAGCCGAGATTCTCTACTCCCTGTCAAGCAATAGCTCCTATACATATTTTAAAAACAGGATCCTCATCTGCTGAAAAATTGAAGAGAGTTCTTGAGATGGGAAGAAAAGAGCTGAATTTAGTTTGAGAAGAAAATCCTTCATGGTTTGGCTGCACACAAACAATGTTATACCCTCTGAAAGCCTGGCTTTTGAAATGAACTCATGCTCTAGAAGAAGGAAAAGCTTTCCATGGAGCTTCCCTGCACAGTGGCCATCCCCCTTTGCCTCCAGCACACTGGTATTACACAGCATTTGCTGTAATGGAAGAATTGTGATATTATGCTATTAATACAGACATCATATACTGCGGTATGGAATCCACAGGCCAGACAGGGCATTTTCTCCCTAGTACCTTGGTATTCACCAATGAAACCCTTTAATCTGTGTGCATGTTAACCATTATTATTAGAGTATCACTAAATTTCTAAACCTGAAAGTGCACCCTCACAAAGCTTTAGGTTTAGTGGATGATAGCAAATTGGAATGCTAAATAGTGAAATTGTCCTTGGGAGTTTACATTCAAGAGCCTTGTCAGAGACCCCAAAATCTGCAAGGCTAAGCACAATTTATGTGGAGCAGCCATGCAGAAAATCTTCTTCCAAAGCCAAATTCTCTTATTGATGTAAACTCCGCTTTGTCTCTTACCTCTTTTACATGCCTTCCCCTGCATCTCTGCCCCTGCCCCCTCCTCAAAAGGGGGATCATCCTTCTCTCACTGAAATTAGCAACTAGCATGTCCTGCCTTGTCCTTTGTTGTCTCTTTCTGACTAGTGATGGTCAGTCCTCCACATGAGACAAATCAGCTTCAGTGGCACAGTACAAAGTCTCTTGCCTGAGACTGGCTTTCCTGAGCTGCTTTGCTCATGCTTTCTGATTGTGTCTCCCGTCTCTGTGCTTCCTGCTGGTTCCAGGTTATGCTCCTCTCCTGACTACAGTCCTCATTTTGAGTTGCAAAAGACATGCTCCCAGGTGATTAAATTTCTGATCAACTGGTGGGGCTTTGAACAACAAGAAAGGCTAAATAATAATTCTGCTAAACACTGGGCCTCCTAAAAACTGCCTTCCACTAAAGCCCATTTCATTCTCCAGCACCATCTCTTCTGTTTTTCATGCTTCCTCTACCTCTGTTTTTCTTCCTTCCTGCTGCTAAACTCCTTCCCCTTTTCTCTTCCTTGTTTTCTTAATCTCCTTCCTGTTGGATTTTCCAGCTCCTACATCCCAAAGCACCTGGAACAGACACTTGGTCCTTGCACACAGACATTGGGCTAAAAGGAAAAGTCTTGACCCAGGCACACCAAGTCGAGATTTCTCTGGCTTGCTATGTTTTGGACTCACTTTTGGAGTTTGTTATTAAATATATACTAAATACATATATATTTAATATATATATAAACTGAGAGCAACCATTTAACTTTGGAAACTTTGGAACTTGCTTTAGGAAAGAGTTAATCATGTGTTGAAATCCCTTTGTGTTCAGAGAAAGTATGGGGGTGAATGTATGAACGTATAGGCCTTGTGTATGTCCAGTATTTTCTAGGTTTAGGCTGTGGTCTGCTTGAATATAGGCATGTAACTACAAGTTCTCTTAAGTTCTGTATGCTTATATTTCTCCATATGTTTTCTTGAACTTAAGCTTCAGCTGCTATTGGAGGGAAGCTTCTATTCTGGAAATAGAAACTCAACATAAAATGGCTCCAAATAAGCAGAGAAACTTATAAAAAGCAGGCTTTGTAGTGCTACTTTTTTTTGTTTTAAAACAGTTAAAGAATTATGAATTTTATACATATTTATACATGTTTATATCTCTGTATATAGTCTATCAAACATAATCTTATCCCTACTTCTTCCAATCTCCTTCTATTTCTCTTAACAGAAACAATTTTTCACAATGAAAGGATATATGAAATAACATATTTTTGTTTATTATTTTAAGTCAAATAAAAGTAAATTCAAAATAATATACATCACAGTCTGATAACAATAAAACACTATGAAATATCTTCTGATATGATGTTCCTGACATTTTTCTTGTATGATAGAAAGTAGATAATACCACAGTCTCACAATTAACACAGTATCATTGGTTTTTTTCACTCCTGTCTGTTGCATCTGACCATCCATTGCTGCAATGGATTTGTCTGGATTTTTCTATCTTAACAATCACTCTTAACTATCTTATCTTATCTATCACTTTTTTAGTATCACAGCTTGCTTTGCTTCCAAGTGTAATAGAGAAGAAGGTGAGTGATTCACTGTTCTGAGAAACTAATGTAAGAAATTAATGTCTTCATGCTAGCATAAATGTAAATTTCCCCCTAGGAAAAAAAGTCAACTCTTAGGATTTTCTTCAGCTCCAGGTAGACTGGTAAGAACATTGAACAGCTTGATACCAGCCAAGAAAAGCCACAGTGACATTCCTTCAGTGTGCTGGCAACATGCAACCCACCCAAGTGTTTTCTGGGAGGGAGTCTCTTCAGGGCATGCCGGTATAGGAGCCAATCTTATTCATTGCCAACTAAAGCTGGCCCTGGCTCCACTTTCAGGTAGGCTGAAGAGAAGAACTGGTAATGGTTTGAGAGCTGAAGTGAGATCAAGAAAGCTTCCCTTCAGTTCTCTGTCCTGCTGGGCTGTGTTGTTAAAGCCAAATGATTTGTTTCCCGCATCCTACAGCTCAATATCTGGGAAATAAGGCATTTCCCAATAACCTGGCACGCTAAGGGGCATACACACAAGTCTGTGGTACTTTTAGAGACTGTGGCAAAAGGGACCACTGACAATGTAATTAGCTGCTGGAAGAGCTACCAGCAAAGCTCACTGATTCAATTTCTCTGCTATATATATTTAGGTATATGAGGAATAAAAGGAGAAAGCAGTGTGATCTTCTATCTAATAGTAGTTTTCCTGCTGAGGGATGGTGTAATAAGACTGAAGATGTAAGCTCAGTTTTGAATCCAAATACAATGCCGGCTAAGATGCCAGGGTGTGTATTTACCCTCTGAGAGATCATTTTGTATCACACCACGTGGATCTGCCACCTGCCATCTTCCAGCGCCTGAATCCTCTACTACACAGTAATGAAAATGAAGCACTTCAAAGGGTGAAATGCACACTGAAAACAACAGATCAATGTAGAATTTAGGTTAATAAATACTGTTTTTCCTACTTTACAGAAATTATTCTGGGAAACTGTGTGGCTCGGGGGATGGGTATTGGGATATGGAGCCTTTCATCGCTGATCCAAACATGACCCAAGTCAGTAGTGATCAAAAAATGGTTACCATTTGGCAGATGCTTTGTGGCCTAGAGTATTTGAAATGAGTTGATGGTCTTAATCCAGTTCCCAGTGGACAACTATCCACATCACAGAAACCACCGCCACAATTGGCACCCTTATTGGCAGCCTTAGCAGGTTGGCCAAGGATTAAATAAGTACAGAGAGCGAGCCACCCGCTGATGCCTAGCTAGAGGTTGCCCCTCTAGGTCATGGATGAGACATAGAGATGGGGTGGAGTGGGGAAGCACACACACCCTCTGTTTGTGCTGTGCTGGTTTGCGGGTAAGGAGAAGAATTCATTTTCCAGAGCAGTGATTCAGGCACCCTTCATAAGCACTATATTCTTGTGCATGAATTTGAATATGAATGGAATAGAGACTTCAAAACAGAAGGACTTGCAGGATCAATTCTTAAAAAATAAAAATAAAAATAAATTTTAAAAGGGGTTAACTAATTTCCAGGGAATTTATCAGATCCAGTGTAATTATACTGGTGTTGCACTTCAGAAAATGTGTACAAGTAACCTGCGGAAGCAGCTTCAGTTTGGAAACATTCCTTTTGTTGTGCTATGTTGTCAGTCATCACTTTAATTACCTCACAAGGTGTCTTAGAAGGAACACAATCCATGCCAGCTACTGTCAGCAAGCTAATGCTGATTTCCAATTAGGTATACAATGGCAACTATCATGTAAGCAAAGATGTAATAGGCCTCAAAAAAACGTATCGGGCAAGATGAAGAAAAGCAAACAGGTCTTTTGTTAGCATTGAAAGTGCTTTGCTTTTCCAGAGAGGTAAAATATGCCAGGCCCCTGATTTACCTTTACCCAACAAAGGAAACCTTCCTTAGTGAGCTGATGGATTTTGCCAAGTCTTTCCAATAAACAGCAAAATGCCATGAGGTAAGGCCTGCAGCATTTCAGAAGAAGGTTGGATGGAGACAAAATTTCAATTTACACATGCAAGTCAGCACCTTGCCTGGCTGAACACAGGGCAAAGATCACAAACATTGCCCAGCACTGAGGTGTGAGACTTCTCCCTCCCTGCAGCCAAGGTGAGCATGACCAGACTAGGAGCCGTAGTTCATGGCAAGCAATGACTGCTCTGCCCAGACAAAGACACAGGGAGTAAATGCTGTGAGCTGGAGGCCCCATTTCTTATTCACCTCAGTGGCAGCCTGAGAGTCTCATCATCCACCAGACACTGTCACACCAAGTCGTTAATAAGAAGGTGGAAACCCATCTGTTAGGTATTCTTCGCACCCTGACTGATTTAATGCCTAGCCTTCATACTTGCCTGTAGCAGGGATGAAATGCCAGTCAGCCTGCAAAACCAAGGCATTTGCTATCTACAAGAAGGAGCCGTCATTTGATCTTTGCAATTTGGTCATTCCTCATCTATTTCAGGCTTTATAGTCCTCTCTGTAAGATGAAAATTCCGTAAGGTAAACATGGCTAACTATTAAAGGTTCCCTGTCTGTGATACACCTTCTGCCTGCTCTTGGGGAGTTATTTCCACTTGTTTTCATTTGCACCTGGAACGGGAAGGCCCAGGCTTGGGAGCAAGCACAGAACCAAACAATGAGGAGGAGCTCTGCCTACCAGCAGCAGGGATCCTACTCAGCACATCACCCTGCCTAACCTCAAGTGTCCACAAGCTTCTGCCACACCAGCACCTGCCAGGTGTGAAGAGCACACTTGTAGAAGTACTTGACCTAAACTCTGCAAATTTCCTAATTGCAGTAAGACAACACTTGAGGGTGTGGTTAGCACAGAAATTACACTCACGGACAGACTGGGAGTGCCTGGCTGCATCTCCTTCCTGTCTTGCCCCTGAGGCATGAGTATCTCAGCTGGTGCCACCTGCCAAGCCCTGATGAGGGGCTGGGCTGAGAGAGGAGCACAGCACATAAGGGCTGGCACACCGGTGCATTCCTTAAAATCCTGTATTAGCACTGGGATGATGCCCTTGCTCTGCTCAGAAGCATAGCTACATTCGAGTTTACAACTCAAAGCATCCTGCTGGGAGTTTTCGAAATGTTCTGCCCTTTTCTCCCAGTAGAGGACAAAGCAAAAGCAAAACACAGGCTTTATAGCTTCCAAAGGGCTCTGACCATAAAAACAGCACAGAGACTTCAAAGTATATCTAGGTGAGGTCACACTGCGCATGTTGCCACTATTTGCAAGTCCTTGTCACCCTTCATGTTCTTTCTCATCCCCAGCTCAAGGTGTAAAGCCCATCCTCCACAATGAGTGGCTGGGTGCCAGCAGGAGAAGTCAGAGCAGACCCTGGCTGTGCCAGGCCTGCCAAGCTCCTCAGGAGCAAGAGAGATACAAAACACAAGACAAAGCCGTGAGCCCAGAGGTAAGTTACTCTCGGTCAAAAGGATCTGTCTGGGGAACAAACGTATGGAGATTAGACTAAGCCAGAGCTTAGTGACCTTTAGGTCATAGTGCAAGAACTTCCCCGTTGATACATCTTTTACAACATAACTGGTGTGACATTAACAACAATAACTCGATCCCATTCTACCCTCAGGAGCACCCACTCTTGGCACAGCTCCCCATGGACAGAAGGGAGAGGAATAAAAACCTCCGGGAAGCCTATACGGGATGTGCCAGTCTCCTTGATGCAGGTAGTGCTCACATGCTGGGGTGGGAGGTGCCAATAAAGAAAGGCAACCCAACACTGTAAAACTAAGTCAGGTACCCCTTAAGGCCGTGGGACTGGAGAAAAAGGAATATACTATGAATCAGATGAAGCCATGTGACAGCATCAAAATCCACTGTATCTAAGCTACTTTGTGTGAGCTAGCTGTAGCCTATAACAGTAGGGAATGGATTTAAGCCTTTTCTGCTCCTGGCTCCCTGTAGTGTCCTCCACCCAGAAAAACCCTCCCCAGTTTAAGGCTCAGCACAACAGGTCTGATTCAGAAATGTTCCCCTTCCTCTTCACTCCCCTTCAATTTCTCTCCCTGAGTCACTGGACTACAATACAACTTTAATGTGGAAAGTTTTGTGGGTATGTTTTGTTTTCTTTTAAGTTCAGAAAAGAAAAGGTACAACCAGAGGGAGAAAAAGAACGAAAGCATCTCATGGTTGAGAGGACTCTTTTAACCTCAAAGTCACATGGCTTGCTGGCCAGCAGCCAGGGGAGTCATGAGAGATGCTGCCATCCCTCCATGCTCCTTAACCATGTCCTGCCTGCCACCAGCCAGTGCCCCACAGCCTGGTATCACAAGCTAAAAATGTGTCACCTTTAGGGAGGCTCTCCCCAGCTGGAGATGCCCTTGGACATGCAGATATCTCCCCATTGTGCTGGGAATGCTCGGGTGGGCACTGGTCCCACAGACACTCAATGCACTGCCTGGCAAACACTACTTCCCACCCCAGAACAAGTGAAATAATCCCTGCCCCACTCATTTGAGTGCTAGGAAGCCTAATTTGCTTACTGCTTAGTGCAGTCCTTGCATGAAAGCAACTATTACTAAATAGCAGTCACATTTTATAAATACGTCTGACTTCAGAAAGATTAGGAGGGTGAATATAATATCCAGGCCCAGAACTGCAGTGCTTAAAAATTTAAATTTAGTGCTCTTCAAGTTGTTTTCCAGGCCCTACACGGAGGCAGGCAGGAATTTCTATCCTAATGGCATATGCTTCTTTCCAGGTGCCCTGTACATAACGGGCAGGTGCTTTTGAAATGCTTCTCCCTCAAAAAACTAAATAAGGTTTTGTTTTTGTGTCAGCTCTTACTAGCGCCAGATACAATGATTTTTTCAACAGTCCGCAGAACTGATTTCTAGCTGTCTGACATGGAGGAGTAGCCTCTTAGTTTACCTTCTGCTGCATATTTCTGGAAAATATGGCCACGCTCCCTTCAAATTGTGTAATGAGGCAGCTTGTGCTGAGCTGCAGGATGGATGCTGGGAGAAGCAGCCCTGGGCTTGCTTCAGGCATGGTTCTCCATCAGCTGCAGGAGAGCTGTTCCTGCTTTGTCAGCTCACAAGATGGGTTACAGCCTCAGGAAGAGAAACCCTAGACCTTCAGAGCTGAATAGATGAGACCTACACTGGTGGTCAAACAGAAGGAAACCCTTCTGGAGGCCTTTTTTGGGACTCCGGGCATGCTCTGGTGGGAGTAAATCATCAGCATTACCTTTACAACTTGTACCAAAGCCACGAACACGCCAGTAAAGTCCCCAAGCTTCAAGCAGTTTTCAGAAAAGGTGTCATTGGTGAGCAGCAGGGTGGCCCTACCTCGGATAAGCAATGTGGGATGCAGTGGAGTGACCAGTGGGCTTGGTGCCACTTTACAGGGGAAAGATCTCCTGCCACATGTTAAGTGCCTGAGGCTACATTTTGCCCTCGGTTGCACACTTGCTATACCACTGGATGTCCCTTTTCCTAATTACTTAGGAGCTCAGGGTGAAACTTGACCTTGTACACAAAGCTGGAACAAAGACCATGTCACCATGATGCTTAAGTGGGATTTTTGCAGAAGCATGGATTTTATTCTTTGTGGGTTTCTGCCACAAGGGAAATCTGATCCACAGGCATAGGCTGAAAAGAAAATAGATGTACAGCACTGTAGCTGTGAAGTGGGTACAAACTGTATCCACTGCTATAACTATTTCCAGAGAAAGATACAATAGTTCTCTAACTTGGCCTGTCTTCAGATTTTCTAAAGAAGGTATGATCAGCTATGAAATATTTAACAGGAGATAATTATCTTGCGGTCAAATCCTCGTAGAATCAATATTTTTAATGGTGAGAGAAAAAGTTTTGTTCATAGCTGTCTTAACTTCACAAAAAACTGTCTCTACTGAACAAAGCAGCACTGAACAAGTCAGCAAACTTGCAGTTAATTGCACTATCAAGAAAATGGTATTAAAGAGGAGAGACAGGACAGAACAGAACATGGAAGAATTCAATTCAGTGCTTTGTACGAAGGTTTGTCCTAACAGTGCTCGGGCCGTAACAGAAGAGAGAAGTCACAGAAATACATTGCATATGGACAGAGAAACTCACCAAGAACATTCTCCACTTCTCTATATCTAGGATTTCTTCGCATTTGCACCACCTGAAGTACTTGAAATGCTCCTTAGTCGTGTGTTTTAGCAAGAACAAATATGTAAGAGCTGTCTTGAAGTACCACCAAGTCCTATGCATTCTTTCACAAAGGAGGGAAAACATATCCATCTACCTTCAGGGCAGGGCTGAAGGGAAAGTAAAAGATGTGGGGAAGGAGCCAATAGCCCCTAAAGGACTAGAGACTGTTCTCCAGCAGCCTGCCTCCGTGGCTCTGCTTCCAGAGCACGCCTGAGCTCCTGTTCTGTCTTAGCTTCACTTTGCATCTGTCAGTGTCAAGTTTGCTCACTGTTTTCACAGGTGCACAGAAAAATCCCAAAAGTCATGGATATTTTGTTCTCATGCATGGACATTTCAGTCACAGTTCTCATGATCAGAGGCCAGTCCTCATGCAATTCTTACATGTAGAGTGTGAATGTCATACTATGGGAGTTATGGGCCTGATTTGGTGTGGGTTGGAGCAATGCTATTCAGAAGGGCACTGAAGCGTCAAGGAGGAAAGAAGAAAAAAATAATGAGAAGAATCAATCAGACAGACAGACCTGGAGTTACAAAAGAGTGTCAGGTAGCTAGCAGGTGTTTCACCAGCATGAGTGAAAGACTGCTGAAAGTCCATTGTGGGCAAAATGACCTGCAGAGGTTCTGGGCTGAAGAAATCAGGCTTGCAACATTAACCAGTTCTGCAATGCCTGGTGTCAGCACGTCTGCAAAGCACCTTTGATCTAGAACTGGTACTCAGTTTCTGCTGTTTGTGGTGAACTGGGAGGGCTATGGCATTAAGTTGTGGTGTTTTGGGGAATCTCAGCAGCAGGATTTCAACCTGAATTTTGCAGCTGCATGCTCTGAGAAAACACTTGGCACCATCATACCTTTATCATACCACATTATGAGGTATACATGGTATATTTTTTCCATTGCATAAATGTGTTTGTCAGTCTAACTATATAATTGCAGCTTTCTTTGTCTGGCTCTCTAACACCTCCTTTGAAAGATTGTCTTCTGAGGGATTGGCCTTGTTGCCTGCTTAATGTGCTAGCGTATCTGCTTTTAATCTGACCTGCTCATCTGAATATTTAATGATGCTTTGTACCCACCTGCAATATTACGTTAGTATCGCAACACATGTAGTAATTCCAGGCTGTCATCCTACACATTCTGGATTCTGCCACCTTCTCTTATAATTACTTGTCATGACTTCTTAAAATTTAAGATGTGCTTGAAAAGGAATCCCCAGAACCTTCTTGCTTCGAAGTACTGAGAACAGGGGGTACATCCAAACACACCTGAATTCAGGGCTATCCAGAACAGGTGTGTTTGCCCTGAAGCAGGCAGGAAGGAGGGAGGCTACCCACACACTTATCAGACCCCTTGGTTTTAGACAGGGAATTTTCATTTGCGCATTTTGGAGAAATGGTAAACTATCTTCTAGAGTCATATCACTATCACTCTTCTGGTTTTATGCGGCAGCTTCATTAGAAGGTTCTTTAGGAGATCCCCAAAACAGTCAATACGCTTTCAGGGTTCACCTGTTCTGAATCTAAGCCAACACATCTGCTGGTAGGCAGTACAGTTGAAGTTTCATTCCAAATCCTCTTCTAAATAAGTATTATTACAGTTCAATGTAAAAAGAAATTTTAAAAAAGAGGAAAAAAAGCTCTTCTAGCACTCTGGATGCTGCACAAGTAGAGGCTGAGAGCAAACTTGCCCTAAAGCACGCACAGCCCCAGCAACAAGATGAACACGGTGGAAGAGCAGGGAAATGATGGATTTACACCACAACCCGGGGATTGAGTCATGGACAATCCTGTTCTGACAACAGTAGGTTTTAACTCAGAAGCCAGCACAGCTCTGGTCTAACCAAGATGAGAGGAGGGGGCCAGATGATGACTCCAGCTGTGACAGTTAATGTGAGATCATCAGCCACACTGAGGAGCAAAGCAGAGATGTTGTGCCACCATCCCCTTGATCCTAGGAGCTGAGAGAAACTCACTCTTCTCTGTTTGTGCAGGTCCTTCCTACACTGCCCACATTCAGAGACAAGCTTCAGGGACCATCTAATGAGTCCTAATCTTTAGGAATTAGGCCTGAGTCCTTTCCTGTAGGCATATGAAGAATATGTGCTTCTTCTAACCCTCTTCCCACAAACAGGGAGAACTGTGAAGGAATTATAGGAATTATAGAATTGTAAGGAAGTGGCAGCACCAGCAGATAAGATCCAAAACATGCAGTCATTTTTCTCCTTTGTCTTGTAATCTGCCTGTAATATCTACTGGCTAACATACATTATTTGCTGCATTATGGTCTTAGAATACTTAGCTGCTCTGAAGACTACTATGCGCACACACTTTTACATTCTATTCCCAATCACTTTTTAGCAAATAACAGAATTAACTCTGTTTACGCATGAGCAGATAATCCCTGAAATAAGCTTCTTAAGAGCCAACTCTCGTGCTGCTACTGAAGGCACCCAACCCTAAAGATGAGCAGTGAAAGCAGAACAAATGGAAAGCCAGAACAGCGCTGTCTTCTTCAGATGAAGCAGCTAAACACATATCTGTGTACAGACACACAAGCATTCAGACATGCACTACGAGAAGCAGTGCCAAACACTATTATATATGATGTACATAATCCTGTTTTTTATATATTTATACTAATTACCTGGATATTATTAAATGGCAGCTGTATACTTTAAATATGTAATTGGATTACCAAAATACGTCCAGAGCGTTAATGTGCATCAATCACTCGACTGCCGCCTGTTCTATCCAAAGTCCCTTTGCTTTTTTGAGAAGTCGGACACTGATCGCTGCTGGTTGTAACAACCTTCTCAGTGCCTGAGCACACAGAAGATGATCGCTGTACCTCAGAGCGTGCTTAAAGCACAGGAATCGATTTTAGAAAGGGCCCTTTTATATGTTCTTTAGGCTAATTCTGGGTATAGTCTGCAGTAAATTCGCTTGTTTCGCGACTATTGTGCCCAATCGCGGGTGCCTTTTTCACTCTGCACATCTCACAGTCACCGTTGCCTGGGACGGACTCTGCTCTCAGCCCTCCGGCGGGGCAGGCGGGTCGGGCCGGGCCGAGCCGGGCCGTCATCCCGGGGGGACCGGCAGTTCGGAGGGAGGATGCAGGACCAGCAGCTCAGAGGACGAGCACGGCCAAGAGAAGACAGAGAACTTGGGCAAATGACCTGATGGTCCACAGGAGCTTACAGACTAGTGGCTCGGGAAGCATCCTCCTTTGCAGAGAGAACCAGACAGATAATGCTCGAACGGGCTCTACTATGCTTTAATCTTCTAAAGCTACCATTAGTAAGCCAGAGAAGTCTATTTACCCACAAGACAAACACCGCAAGTCCGCTAGGCTTTTCTCCATTGAGCACCGAAATAACTCCTCGTTCTTTAACCCCCGAGCACCGCGAAGTGCCCGCCTCGCTCCGGGGCCGCTCCGGGGCCACTCCGGGTCCGTGGGGCCGGGGGCTGCCGGCAGCGTCCCACGGGTGATGATGGATGGACCGGGAGACGTGCGCCGGTGCCGAGCTGCGCTTTGTCGCCTTTCACCTCCTGATCCCTTTCCCTTCTGCTCTGCTGGGCTGCAATAGCTCCGCGGCCTCGGCCTCGGTGACCGGGGGCGGGCAAGGGGAATCTTTATGTCCCCTCGCCGAGTTCTCATGGGCGCGGGGCAGCGCTCAGCAGATCCCTGAGCAGCTAGCTCTAAATAAAGCAGCCATCGCTTCCCTTGTATTTCCCCTCAGCAGTCGCCTTAGTATTATTATTATACTTCTATAGCTTTTGCTTTCGGACCTTATAATTATGTCACACAGCAAGGGAAACCGCCAGCATCCCGGCATCTGGCGTGTGGTTTAAAACTTTTGTTTCAAGATCCGAACTATTTATAGACGGAAAACTCTGTAGGATAGTAATTTCCTACGGTTTTGAGAAAAAAAAAAAAAAGAGAGAAAGAGAGAAAGAGAGAAAGAGAGAAAGAAAGAGAGAAAGAAAGAGAGAAAGAAAGAGAGAAAGAAAGAGAGAAAGAAAGAGAGAAAGAAAGAGAGAAAGAGAGAAAAAGAGAGAAAGAGAGAAAGAGAGAAAGAAAGAAAGAGAGAAAGAGAGAAAGAGAGAAAGAGAGAGAGAGAGAAAGAAAGAAAGAAAGAAAGAAAGAAAGAAAGAAAGAAAGAAAGAAAGAAAGAAAGAAAGAAAGAAAGAAAGAAAGAAAGAAAGAAAGAAAGAAAGAAAGAAAGAAAGAAAGAAAGAAAGAAAGAAAGAAAGAAAGAAAGAAAGAAAAGAAAGAAAGAAAGAGAGAAAGAAAGAGAGAAAGAGAAATGCTACGTTTGTATTAGAAGGGTATATTTATTTATTTATTTGCTTATTACGGCTTTTTCCTCCTACTTGAAAAAGCAGAGAGCAGTGCCGTCTCTTTACAGGCTGTTGGGTCGCCTGCTGGGCTGTGGAGGGCAGCGGGCAATTCGGGCTGATAGCAGCATCCTGCCGGATCGACCCGAACGCAGCTCCATAAATCAAGCGCCCTTAAAAATCAGTAGCGATGGCATGTGCATTTCATTACGAGTTACAAACATAGGAATACGCGTTTCGTTTCTTTTTACGTGTGTGTTTATTCCTGCTTTTCATGCATAGTGCTGGCTCGTACTTTTCCCTAGCCCACAATACATATATATATATGTATATACAGAAGGACTCTCACACACGTGCTTGTGTGTGTGTGTGTGTGTGTGTGTTGCCTGCATGTATACAGAAACAATCGGTCGGATGGGTGGATGTGTGGGTGCATAGGTAGGTAGGTAGGTAGGTAGACAGATAGGTAGGTAGGTAGGTAGGTAGACAGACAGACAGAAATCCACATGCACCTCAGAGCTCAAATTATACACCCACCGTGAACTGAAAGGTCTTTGTTCGGCGCTGGGGCAGGAGCTAGCAGAAACCCTCCCGGCCCCGCAGCGCAGTTGGACGTGGGGCCGGGTGGTGTTGGGGCAGGAACCTCCAGTGCGGGACAGAGTCCTTCGGGCACAGCCCGCTCTCTACCCGGAGACACCTGAGTCGATCCCTAGTCCCCTTCCGCAGGGCACCCGGCCCCCGGGGAGGCACTCACGGAAGGGAGCGAGCTCAGATTGTCAGCTAGCTCCGGCGGCCGGGACCACCGCCTGCCCCAGCACCTTCCCTACCCCGCTGCCGCTTCAAAGCGTGCTCACGCCTTGACTGGAGCACGGGAGCGCTTGACAGCTCCCCGGCCGCCCTTCCGAGCCTTGGCTTGCGGCCCCGGCCTCTCGGCTCGGCTCGGCGCGAGGACAGCGTACCGCAGCCCCATGCCCCCCTCAGCCGGCGCCCGGCCCCAGCCCCGCGGCAGCCTCTCTCCGCAGCCCGCACTGAGCAGCCCGATAGCTTCTCATCCACCGCACCGTTCGATACAGATATAGATATTAAAAAAAAAAAGAGCCCGAAACTCCTTGCAGTCCCACCCACCGACTCTGATTTCCCCCACCCCTACCTCCACCCCCTTCCTCACAAGGAAAACGTCCTGGAGCCGGCTCTAACTGCGGGACTGCAGATCCCTCCCGAGCGAAAAGCACCCGGCCGGCAGCGAGCGCCTCCGCCTCCGCGCCGCCCGCCCGCGGCCGCAGCTCTCCCGGGCTGCGCGTCCCGGCGCGGCGCCGCGCTTCCCCCGCCGGGAGGAGGAGCCGGGGCCGGAGCCCCCGAGGGAGTCGCGGCCGCCCCGCTCCCCGCCGACCCCCGGGCAGCCCCGGGAGTTACCTGGCGGGTCCCCTTCCCCTGGCACGGTCCGACCGGCACTGCCAACACCGCCATCGCCATCACCATCCTCACCACCACGCGCCTCGCGGAGCTGGCGTGTCCCGGCTCCCTCCGTGTGCGCGTCGCCCCTAGGTAGCTGGCGGGGCCATTTCAAACAGAATTTGCAACCAAAAAAAAAAAAAAAAAAAAAAAAATCTGGATCACTTACAGGTAACTCCCACTGGTAAGGATGAGGAAAATCTGAGGGTAATACACTGAGAGTAACACACTGCGAGATGAAAAAAGGATCATGGCTGAGTCCCGTTTACACTCTTGGAGTTCGCTTCCTTGGTTATTCCTTTCTGGCCCCCCCCGGTCGTAACTCCCCACCCTTTTTGGTGTCAGCTGTGCCTTGAATCTGAGTTGGAATCCAGTCCCTTGGGCTTGGGGGGGCTTTGTTTGTTTGTTTGTTTGTTAGTTTGTATTGGTGGGGCTGGTATTCCCCTGGCGCTAATGCTGCTCCCGGGGCAGAGTATGTGCTGCTGCTGCTGTTCTCGCTGCTGCTGCTGCCTCTGGGCTCCTGCCTGTCATGTCTCAGTGGTTGGAAGTTGTTACAGTGGGTTCTCGTGTTGGAATGAGGATGGTTTAAGGGATTTGGATGGCAGAAAGTGCCTCTCTCTCTCTCTCTCCCTCTTTCTGCAACTCTCCTGAGACTCGGGGCTGCCATTGGGCAGTCAGTCGCTGCAATCCGCCTACTTTTTTTTCTCTCCCTCTCTCCCCCCCCTTTTTTTTTTTTTTTTATTTAAAGGAGAGGATGACAATGGCGCGACACCGCTCCAGCCCCGGCTGCAACTCACCCTCACTGCCCGGCCCAACCCGCTCCGTGCACCCCACTCCCGGCGCAGCGCTCCCCGGGGACACTCCGCGGGAGGAGCGGGCTGCTCTCCTGCTGAGAGTCGACCGGGACAGTCGGCAGCTCCCGGTGAACGGCTCAGTAGCGGACGGTGAATGGCTCTATTGGTTCCCCTGAAGAGCTCCCGCAGGCTCTTGGTTCTCGTTGCCCCCCGTGTTGAAAATTAGATATCAGGGGGCTCTGTCCAAAAGAAAGAAAGAAAAAAAAAAAAAAAAAAAAAAAGACATGCAAGTTGCGGCAGCCCGCCTGAGTGAGTGAGTGAGTGAGTGAGTGAGTGAGTGAGTGAGTGAGTGAGGAGTAAAGAGTAAAGGCAGCTCGAAGCTTCATAACGGGGCTGGATTCCGCGGGTGAAAGGGAAGGAAAGCATTCGGAGAGAGCTTTCGGAGCCGTTTCTACTCTCCCCTGCCTCCTTCCCAGCCGGGCGCTCCCGGCAGGTCCGTGCCGCTACCGGGCAGAGGCCGCCCGCCCCTCGCCTCTCCGAGCCCCGCGGAGCAGAGCTTGCTTGCTCCTCCTCCGTGCCTCGACGGCCCCTTCTCTCTTCGGGTGAGCGACTGCAGTCCTGGGAGCTGACGGAGAGACGTGCTCCGGGATGCCGGGGTTTAAAAAGGAAGCCCGAAAGAGGAAAGTGCACCGTGGAGAGTTTAGCTGAAATACAGTCGAACTGAACGTTCAGCGGGCTCCGACAGACCCTCGCTCTGCGGGGATTGAGGAGCTCGTCTCGGGTTAATTGCGTGATGCCTGAGGGAGATCTCTTGGCCGAGAGCTCTTCCCAGCACCCCGGGGTGACCTCCCCGAGTCAACCAGTCCCTGCACACGGCTGCTGCAGGCTCTGCGGGACAACGAAATATTCCTTCGGATGGAACCGCAGCTGCAGAATTGGTGTAAAAACGTCGTCTTTCGCCGAACACCCGATAAGGATCTCCTCGGGGTTCTGTTTCATTTAAGCACTTTCATCTGTAAGCGCAGTGCGTGCGTGTGCTGGAGCCGAGAGTGTCATTGTAGGAAACGCTGCTGTTGATTAACATCGGGGGAAGTTGAAGCCTTCCAGCGATCACTTACAACCCTAGAACTGTCTCCTTTATTTATAATTTCTTAAAAAAAAAAAAAAAAAAAAAAAAAAAAAAAAAAAAAAGAACAAACCTAAAATCGACGTGTTTTTACCTCTTTAAGTGCGTATGTATGCATATATCCGTAAACCTCGAGAGCTACAGGGCTGTGCGTCCCCTTTGCTCCCCGTCACCTCTCAGACACATGAAGCGGCTGCGGCAGCGTTGCCGAGCGCCAGCTGGATGGAGAACGGGGGATGAGGTTTGACGGCTTATTTCGAGCACTTGTTCGGCATCGCATATATTTTAAATGGGCATCTGCTTTGAAACACGTGCCTGAGGAAAAAGAAAAAATAGAATAGAACTGAATTCTAAAATCGAAAAGTAGCTGCTGGCGTTGAAGCACCGGGGGGTGAGGACGCGGGCTATGATCCAACCCAATCCAGACGACGGTGCTCTGCCATTCCCCACAGTTTCGGGGTGAAGAGGGATTTTTCCACAGCCGAATCGTGGAGTCCGAGGAATCTCGTATGGCATCAACCAAATCGAGCCGTTCCCTTTCGGGAAAATATTTTTTCCTCAAAAAATGGGAGATGTTATTGCGTCGGAAATTTAATAGTAATGATGCTGATAATGATAACGTGTTAGGTTCTGTACGGATTCTTTCTATATGTGTGTCAGCTCGGGACAGAGAAGTACGCTTGTTCTGTCAGATTCTTGGTGTAACACTGGACGAGCCAATATTGTCGGTAACACATCACCTGGGTACTGCCACTTCTTCTTCCCCAAACACGTGTATTGCGGACAGAATAAGAGCAGTACGGAACTGGAACGGTTGCCTACTCCCTGCGACAGACTGCAGATGAGGCAGAGCGGGCATGAAAAAACATTTCCCTTTCCGTTCATCTCTTTTCAATTGCGGGTTCTCTCTGACCCCGAAAAGCGCCGTGTGCGGCAGCAGAGCACGTCGGCAGCTCGGGACACACGTCCAGTCTGCACCGCGCTGCCCTTCTTCCTGCTGACAGCCGCCACTCCCTGCATCCCGCACCGCTGCGAGCTCAGCGCAAGGGAGAAGGGGGCAAAGCTGAGCAGCGTGCAATTAGCGGGGTCGGGTTGGAGGGGGCGGGAGGTGCTGGGGCCGCCTCCCCCGCCCCGAGGGGACTCGAGAAGATGGGTATTTCGTTGAGGCCGGGCGAGCCGGCAGGAGAGATAAAGGGGAAAGGGCGATTTGCCCCGAGTCCCGCAGTATCTACGGATTCGTCCTTCCGAAGGTCCATCGCTCACCCTCAGAGCATCTGCTGTCATTTGCATCTGTGGCACAGCTGTGATTTGTGACTTCCGATACATCTATTAATTAAACTGGAGCTGATCGCCCTGCGATCTTCGCAGGCGAAATTCCCGTTCCAATACAGCTATTACCGAAGTCAACGTGTGAGCGCTGCAGCCCGCTCCGTTCTCCCTACCTGCCCCCAGAAACGTGGAAGGCAGACTGGGCGCGGGCAGGTACACCACCTCGCACCTCATCCTCCTCGGCAAAATGCAAAATGGAAATGGGAATAACGACAATTCCACGTGAGGAAGGGAGGAAGGAAGGAAGGAGGATCCCCTGAGCGGGTCTCACTCTCTCCTCCCACTTGGAAACAGCGACTTTCCTGTGCCACACTCCCCTGGTCCCCTGCCATGGCACCACCAATCTGCTGCTCCTCTGCTGTGCACACAGACAGCGGTGTTTTTATTGCTCCCCTCCCCTGGGCTCGGGGTTGCCCCTGTCCAGCCAGGAAGCGGAGTTCTTAGCACGTTTTATTAAGAGAGGAACACGTGCTCCGTAGCAAATGAAATGACCGCGTAACTCCTTGCTATCTCCATCTTTACTGTGCAAGCTAAACAGAATACACTGGAAGACAAACTACGTTTTGTCTCAAGTAACTCCCCTTTCTTATGCACACAGCTCACCAGAAAAGGTATCATTACTCTAAGAAGATATGGTTTCAACAAAGTGATTGCTCCAGTGGCTGATGAAAGAGGAAATAATTGCATCCTACATGCTCAGCCTGGTGGTAGCCCTGGATCTCAGAGAGAATTTCTCTCCTATTGTTCAAAGAAAGAGAAGTATCCTCATCGCCTTACAGTCACGGTGATGGATCTGATGGGATTCCTGTAAGGGCTTTCACTGTTCCTGCCGTCCATTCAGTTTTGCTTCCAGGCTCAGTTCAACAACATTCTTGTGATTTTTTTTTGCTCCAAACCCCTTTTTAAAACAGCCACGCTCATTTTCTCAAGTAAATCTGCATTCCACCCTGTAAAGTGTGCCGAATCTTCTGTTTCCTTTAAAAATAAAACAGCAGCGAAAGCGAGCACTGATACCATTACCCCTTATTGTGCAAACCATTTTCTTTGAGCTCCTCTGTCCCCCGGTGATTTGGAGGAGAATGTGCCTCACGAAGCCCTCCGGCTACTGGAACTGATTAGGTGCCCTGATCGTCGTGGTGCTTAATTTACGGGTACGCAGTCCCACCAACCCGCTTCTCGCCCCAATCCACGTCATTCTGGAAGACGACAGGGAGGATCGCTCACAGCTAGGATGACAGCGGGAGATATTTGGCCCGAGGCCAAATAGCAACCTGTCTCTAGCAAGCTGATTTGGGGCGCAGGGGCAGGGCAGTCGGTCCTAGAGGCTCAGCCGCGGGGCGGGCTGAGAGCCCTGCCCAAATGACGAAACGTATAGCTGGATAGACGGACGAGCGAACGCAGTCCGGCCGGTGCTTGCCGAGCAACCTGCCGGGGATCCTCCGGCAAAAGAAGGGCAAAAGCCGGGCTGGGGAGGGAGCTCCGGCTGAAACAACGCTTCCCTTCTCGTCCCTAGAAGCCCCGTTTAACACCCCTGTATCGTGTGACCTTAGCCCCCCGCCGCTCCGTTCTCCCTCCTGCAGTGCCCCCCGGCAGCCTCCTGCTCCCCGGGCCGCTGCCAGCAAGGCCGGGCTCCGCCGCGCTCTGTGCAGCGGGCTGCAGGCGGGCAGAGACGGGCGGCCCCGCGCCCATCCCCGTGCCGAATCGGGGTGCCGCGCGGATGGGCCTCGCCGCTCAGAGCTGCCCTTTCGCACCTCTTCTTCCCTGTGTTGGCTTCGAAGCGGGAAACAAGCGTTTTCGGATTGTAACTCACCTTATGCATTCTTGATCATTAAAAAAAAAAAAAAAAAAAAAAAAAAATCCCGCAGCTATGCAAAGACAGGATCTTTAAAGGGTTTGTAGCTCGACAGGTAAGGACTCGGCTGGGGCTCAGGAATGTGGAAATTCAACTCAAGTCAGCCTACTGCGACGAGCAATATTAATAAGGGCATACAGGTAAGGGGGAGAGTCAGAGGGAGAAACTTGGCAACTGCAGTAACAGCGCGATCTCGCTCTCTGCGATCAAATAACGAGGAGCAAAGCCCGGGCTGCCCACAGCCCTCCCGGCGCGCCCGGCCCTCAGCCCGCCCGGCCCGGAGCTTATCGCGGGGGCAGCCGGGCCGCTTGTCAAGCTCATTTCAACACGTCCGCCTGATGGATAGAAAAGCAAATTGTGTCTAGGCCTGCATAAAGCAAATCCCTGAGCGCAGGTTCAGAGCAGGGATTCCCCCTTCTCCCGCCCCTTTCTCCTTTTTAATACTTAAGCTCTGCTCCATTGTCTCATCAGCAGCGGCTGAGTTAACTCCGTCAGGCTTTTTTTTTTTTTTTTTTTTTTTTTTTTTTTTTTTTTTTTTCTGTCTGAGAGTACTGTACGCCAGAGATAATACTTAAGGTCGCTTAAGCAGCACAAAAGCAGAGGGCTCCGTGCGGGCAACGCCGCTGCAGTGCCCATCCCCGGGAGCGGAGCGCGACGCGGAGCGGCCCCAGACTGCGCTGGGGCTGCGCACGGGGAAAGGGGCGGAGGGAAACCGTCGCTTTCCTGCCTTTTTCGTTTGCTTCGTCTTCTTTTTCCGTCTCAACGCTCTGTTCGCAACTCCGCAATAACGTGACCCAAAAGACAAGGTTTGTCGTGCGCGAGGACTTACCCTAATTTGACATAGATGACTCCAAAGCATAAAAACACGTAGAAAATCCACTTCCGAAAGTTTCTGTGCATGATCTAGAGAATGGACTGAGCCATAAAAATTGCACAAAAAGTCGAATTGATCGTTTCGGTTAAATCCCAGTCAAGAGCGTTTCGGAAGCTGCCCGGGAGCAAAGCCGGCCGAACTGCACAAAATCAGCGGCGTGCAGACGGGCAGCTCTTCCCAGAGCCATGGTGACAGAACCTGGCTCGGTACTAAAGCTACAGAGGGAGGAAAACAGAAAGAGCTGCTCAAAACGGGTAAAACAAAAAACCCGAGGCAGACGGTCGGAGGGAGAAAACGAGCAAGCCCTGATCTTGATCAACTGCCTCATAGAGCCCCGAAGTTCAATGTGTTTTTACTTGTTCTGACTTCCCCAGGTAACACTACGTATCTTGCAATCTATGGCTCCAGGTAGGAGGATCTCTCTCTCTCTCTCTCCCTCTCTCTCTCCTGCTCTTCCCCCCACCCCGTATGTGTCAAAATCTAATACATGTCTTATCTGTCTGTGCGGGTGTGTGCGCGAGCTGTGAGTTTGTGTTTCGGAAGGCACGTCCTGCAGCAGCCGCAGCGTTTGGGGAAACACACAAACATGTCCACAAAGGGAAAGAAAGGTCTCGTCGTCTGTCCTGTCTGCAGTGCTTTTTCATTTGCTCTAGTGTGGTAACGCGGCTAGATTTGTAACGCACGGACTTCCAAAAGAGATGGTTAAACTGTTTCCTTTTTAACCAGAAAGAGGCAGGGATTAGCCAGGGTTGCTCACAGCTCCGTATCCTGAATGCTGTGTGTGTGTGCCGGGGCTCTTCGGCCATCTGACCTTGCTGTGCACTCACAAATGCCCGTCACTAAACTCGATTTCATTTTCCACAGTAAGAAAACATTCTTCTTCCTTTTAAAACCAGATTTCCTTGGCTTTTAGCAAGAGTTTGGGGATACTCAGTTTGCTGATCGTAGGGAAAATAAGGAGAAAAAAAAGAATTTTGTGCTCAGGCACAGTCAAGCAAAACTCCTGTCTTTTTTTCTTTTCTTTTTCTCTTCCTTTCTTTCTCCGTGTTTCTCTCTCTCTTTCTGTCTGATTCTCTTTCTGTCTGATTCCAGAGCTGTTCGGTTTACTCCTGCATTCTGTCAAACCATCTATTCTAGTCTGCTACACAACGTGCTCCTGTCTGGGTCGCATGCATACACACGCTGAAAGAACACTCAGATACACGTCTACGGGTTGTGGTAAATTCTGCAGAAGTGGACAAACCCGTGCGCCTGTGCCCATTTACACAGCAAACACGGATAGCTCTGGGCATCTCTGCCAGAGAAATTGCTAAACACACACCAGTGAAGGCTGAAAGGAAAGCGAGCAGTGACAAGCAAGTAAAAGAGCCTGAACACAGAACTTCATCGTAAAGTATCTGTCCGGATGGTGAAAACAAAGGATAGTTTAAAGCCCGGCCAGGCTGCCGTGGTGGCAGTGATGCGGTGTGAAATTGCGGGTCATTCGCAGACGGCTTTACGGCCAGGGCCGCCCGCAGCTCCCAAACGACATCTGCTCAAGGGTAGGGCTCGACCCCCCCGGCTGCTGTCAGGGAAAGGATAGCACACGAGAAAGCAGCGGCCCTGAGCGGGGCGGCTCACGGCGGGCCCCGGTGAGCCGGGCAGAGCAATCCGCTCCCACTGTATCTCCGCGCTGATCACTTTAGCTCTGCCTTTCTCCTGCATTCCTCAAGGTTTATTCTCTAATAATCAACGGCTCTCCCAGACCTCTCCTGCTAAGTTTTTCCTAAAAATTAACTGAGAATAATTTCGCTTTTAAAAAGGCTGCTTTCCTCCCCTCTCTTTCTCTTTAAACGTCCGTCCCCCAAGACTTAACACGACTTTTTAATGTAAGGCGAGGCCGTGTTTTCCTTCGCAAAACCATTCATGTCTCCGGCCTCCGGAACTCCCGCCCGAACTCTTTCACCAGCACCCGGCTTCCGAGCAGCGCCCCTCACTGAACACCTTTAATCCCCGGGAAGGCGACGCTCCGAGAGCCCCGCCGGGGAGAGAGAGGCCGAGCCCTTCGCGGAGCGGGGCCGCGTCCCGCGGGGTCACACCGCCACCCAGGGGCGGCAGCCGGCGCTGCCGCTGGGGCCGGGTTGTGCCGTGCCCCTTCGAGGGGCTTCGGGGCTTCGAGGCGGCTCCGCAGGCGGCTGCGAGAGGTGCGGAGGATTGGAGGTGCTCGGGGAGAAGCCGCAGCCCCAGGCCCGCTGTCTAAAAGCCGGGTTTTGCATCGGAGCTGCCGCCCTTCTTTCTGCAGCCCCGCGGGATGGGCAAGCAGCAGCCGGGGTTCCTCCTGCTCTCTGCTCCTATTTGTGTATGGGAATTAAACATGCGTGGCGCCAGGGAGGTCAGGAAGAATGTGGGGTTCTGCAGCAGGGCGGCTGACTGTTACCTTTCTTCTCTGAAGGTTGCTTATGCATTTCACCTGATTGAGGAGAGTGGTGTTGTTTGTTCATTTGTTTGTTTGTTTGTTGCACAAAATCTGTGGAAGGAGCACTGGGACTCACACGACCTCCATCTGGTTGATGAACCCGTACTTATAATCAGGCTAGCGTGTTCCACTTGCTGCTTAGAATCAGTGAGTCTTTCCCACCATAAGAAGTTTCAACAGAAGTAACTAAGGTAAGTTGTATCTAACCTAGCTCAGAGAGAGTGCCTGTTTCAGCAAAAAGTTGATTTATTTTTGCACCTTACTCCACTATTATCTTCAGTTAATTCATTTGAAGATGCTGGGCTGAGAATAAATGATATATTTTCTTTCCTTCAAACAACAGTTTAACTATTTCTTAGGCTAAAGATAAGAAGATTTTCATGGAGCTTAATAATTTTGTGATTAAAAGAAAACCCTTCAGAGTATTAAAGTAGGTAATTCTTGCAATACTATTCAGAAATTCACATAGTTACTTTATAAGCAAAAATATGCAAAGCTTGTTGAACTACTTAAAACAGATACCACCTTAATAATTAGAAGTATTTCCTGCGAGTAAAGTGATATTCATACATACAGAAGCACTGATAGCTGTGGATTGAAACCATTTGCTGAATGCACTTCTAGTGCATAATCCTTTATTATTCATTCCACATAACTGGTGCAGCAAGTTACTTCTATGCAGACAACTGAAAATTCAGTAATTTATTGTTCTAACTGCTTACACTGTGCTGGTAATTCAGAATCATAGAACAACCTGGGTTGAAAAGGACCACAATGTCCATCTAGTTTCAACCCCCTGCTATGTGCAGGGTCATCAACCACCAGACCAGGCTGCCCAGAGCCACATCCAGCCTGGCCTTGAATGCCTCCAGGGATGGGGCATCCACCACCTCCTTGGGCAACCTGTTCCAGTGTTTCACCACCCTCTGAGTGAAAAACTTCCTCCTAATATCTAACCTAAACCTCCTCTGTCTCAGTTTAAAACCATTCCCCCTTGTCCTATCACTATCCACCCTTGCAAACAGCCGTTCCCCATCCTGTTTGTATGGAACATGGAACATTCCTATAAAGCTGCAGAAGGTAAGGTCACTTGCATCACACTGCTGCCTGGCTGCCAAACCTCCCCACAGCTTTTTTGCAAAATGGCTCCTGTGTTAAAATGAGGAAGGAAGGAAGGAAGGAAGGAAGGAAGGAAGGAAGGAAGGAAGGAAGGAAGGAAGGAAGGAAGGAAGGAAGGAAGGAAGGAAGGAAGGAAGGAAGGAAGGAAGGAAGGAAGGAAGGAAGGAAGGAAGGAAGGAAGGAAGGAAGGAAGGAAGGAAGGAAGGAAGGAAGGAAGGAAGGAAGGAAGGAAGGAAGGAAGGAAGGAAGGAAGGAAGGAAGGAAGGAAGGAAGGAAGGAAGGAAGGAAGGAAGGAAGGAAGGGAGGAAGGGAGGAAGGGAGGAAGGGAGGAAGGGAGGAAGGGAGGAAGGGAGGAAGGGAGGAAGGGAGGAAGGGAGGAAGGGAGGAAGGGAGGAAGGGAGGAAGGGAGGAAGGGAGGAAGGGAGGAAGGGAGGAAGGGAGGAAGGGAGGAAGGGAGGAAGGGAGGAAGGGAGGAAGGGAGGAAGGGAGGAAGGGAGGAAGGGAGGGAGGAAGGGAGGAAGGGAGGAAGGGAGGAAGGGAGGAAGGGAGGAAGGGAGGAAGGGAGGAAGGAAGGAAGGAAGGAAGGAAGGAAGGAAGGAAGGAAGGAAGGAAGGAAGGAAGGAAGGAAGGAAGGAAGGAAGGAAGGAAGGAAGGAAGGAAGGAAGGAAGGAAGGAAGGAAGGAAGGAAGGAAGGAAGGAAGGAAGGAAGGAAGGAAGGAAGGAAGGAAGGAAGGAAGGAAGGAAGGAAGGAAGGAAGGAAGGAAGGAAGGAAGGGAGGGAGGGAGGGAGGGAGGGAGGGAGGAAGGGAGGAAGGGAGAATCTTTCATCTTCCCCAGAGCCCATTTCGAAGCATGGGGAACGCAGGCAGCAGGGATAATTCCTCAGAGCCTCGAGCCAGGCTCGCTTATTCACCTCTCTCTTTACCGCTGAGGTCAAGAACAGCTCGGTAGCAGGCTTCTCACAGTCCTGAAGGGTAGCTACACAGAAAATCCCCCTGTTTACTGCAGGCAGCCACTGGCTGGCGCTATTGTTCCATGCAGCTGTAGGCGAAGGCCCGCCTAGAGCTAACAGCATAAATACGTGAAAGCGTTCCTCAGGAACATACACAGAGACAATGTGGCTGAAACAGAGGAAGAGAATTAAAAAGAAAAATAAAAACAAGAAGCATATGAGGAGGGAGGTATCATATACCTGACCAGGATCTTATACCACACAATTGACAAGTTCTTAGCAAGTATATATTTTAACTATATGCCTCTACTAGTAGTCCTTAATACTTAATATGTGTACTTGGACATTAAGTCTTACCCTAAATGATTCTCATTCACCTAATTGCTTCCCATGTGTAAGATGGCCATCCTTCCTGAGAGATGATTGAATGCACCATCTGCCTCCAGAGCTCTGTTCAAGAGCCAGGATGCCCCTGAGTGAGCTTCTGATGCAAAGCCTGTTTGCATTCACCTGGTCTTCGGGCTTCACTTCAGCAGAAGGGCATGATTCTCATCTGACAAAGGCAGGAAAATTACACTGTATTTATTTTTTTTAGGACATGCATCTGCCACAGTGTGCAGTCCAACACTCATTAAAGACAACAGAAAGTTCGCACCAAGGTCAAGGTTTGAGTCTGGTATTACACAGTAACTGTACTTTCTATCACTATTCTCAGTTGTTCTCTCCCTTGGTATTATATTAAATGTCATTTATTCGTACCCATGTTTGCCACATGCTTTCATTTCTCTTCCTTCCCCATTTTCCATCTCCTATTTTGCTCCCAGTTTTTCTTTATTTTGTTCTACATCTTCATGCCTGGAACACAGTCTGCCTCTCAGAGTGTCTGTCTCCCTGTAATTCCTAAGCCTGACAACATTTCATCAGTTTAGCAGACACCAAATTAGATTAATAAGCAACAAAGGTGTCCATGTTTGGTTGTTTCACATGTTGCACATTTTTAGGTTAACACTAGTCTTAATTTTTTAAATTTTTTCATCAAAGCTGAGAGGAATTGTGCAACCCACAGAAACATGATTGGATGCATTATATATCTGAGGTATCAGCACAAAATGAGATTAAAAGACTTTCTCATTAAGTCTTTCCTTACTAAATGGATATTTACTGGCTTGGTTTCACTGGACTTAACATAATTCTAGTTCCTTTCTCCTGTTCTTCATGAACTGGCTTTTTATCTGTATTGATTATGCTAGCCTAAAACATTGTTAGCAGAAGATTCAGCAGTTAAAACGCATCATAAAACAGCAATATAACATAATTACAAAAAAAAGTTATACAACAATTATCTGAAGAAACTAGCATGTTTTGAAGGAAATAACACAAAAGCCTAGGCAGTTCATATCACATCAGGTTGAGGAAAAAAATTGCAAGGCTGCAGGCAAGAACACAAAGGAAAGGAATGGAAGGAAAGGAAAGAGGCAAGTCAGCGCTCAAAGCTGCGAATGAAAACCCTGCGTGCCTGCTCCACAGCCCTCAAGGTGCCTCTCTACAGCAGGTATGAGGCCCTGAATGCAGAAGGCCCTTCTGTGGGTCATAATAGCCCATAGTCTAGACAAACTAACAAAACCAAACCAAGAAAAGCCTTCCCTCAACATCAGTACAATATCATTGAAGAAGAAGAGATGCATATTAGTTGTGATTCCTCTCTACAGGGAACTGAGCGTCCAATATGCTGAGCAGACCCTCTTCTTGGGAAAGTCTTCCTGGGGCTCGGGTGAGGGATGTAACCAGGAAACTACCTAGCCTGAGACGCCATCAGGCCACAACCCCTTACTGCTTTTTCATACAGGGAGAGATGAAGCAGCTACATGTGGGTTAAGGGCTAGCAAAAGGGATTTGAGGGCCTTGGGACAATGGCTGAAGGAATTGAATGTACAGGTCATCTTTTCTTCTTTGCCTCCTGTATTGGGTAAGGACACAGAAACAAATCAAAGAAGCTTATCTTCTAGCTTCATGGTTGGTGCCATTGCCAAAACTTTGTGTTTTTTTGACAACCAAATTGCCTATATGGCATTGAGTTTGTAGGCACCAGATAGGGTTCACCTTTCTCACAGGTGGGAGAAGAGTCCTAGCGGAGTTCATTGGGAGGGATTTAAACCATGTCTGAAAGGGGATGAGGGGGATAGTGAGCCTTCCCATGATAAGTTGTGGGATGGCATAGCTAGATTAGAGGGACAGGGTGTTAGCAGGGGCCTTGAAGGATTGGGAGCTGCCTGGGCTGTAGTGAACATGCTATGGTTGAGTACATGTTCTAGAGGAATATGAGACAGGCAAAGAGTAAAATTAGGATGCTAAATTGTAGGAAAGCTAAATTCCAGCTCTTCAGGCATTTAATCAACAAAATACCCTGGGAAAATGTCCTCGTGTAAAGGTGCAGAGCAGAGCTGGCAAATCTTTAAGGAAGCTTTCCTTGGCATGCAAGAGCTCTCCATCCCCAGTTGTAGCAAGTCAGGAAAGCAAGGCAAGAGAATGGCACGGATGAACCAGGGCCTGCTAGTCAAACTGAAGAGCAAGAACAGAATGTGCAGGTAATGGAAATGGAGACAGGTACCATGGGAAGAGCATAAGGAAGCTGCTAGACTGTGTAAGGATGGGGTCAGGAATGCCAAGGCCCAGCTTGAACTGAACTTGGAAAGGAATGCCAAGAAGAGTAAGAAATGCTTCTACAAATACCTCAACCAGAAAAGGAAAGTCTAGGAGGGCATATCCCCTCTACTGAATGACACAGGCAAGCTGGAAACAATAGACAAAGAGAAGGCAGAAGTACTAAACAGTCTTCTCTGATAACTGCTCATCACATAGCCCTCAAATGTTTGGTTTGGTAGGAGAGGATTGAAGAAGCAGTGCCCTTCCCACTGTTAGTGAAGATCAGGTTTGTGACCACTGAGGAACACAAGTCTATGAGTCCTGATGAGATGTATTCCAGAGTCCTGAGGAAATTAGCTAATGTAGTTGCCAAGGCACACCCAGTGATATTTGAAAACTGGCAATCAGGTGAAGTCCCTGTTGACTGGAAAAAAGGCATCACACCCATTTTTAAGAAGGGTAAAAAGGATGACCCTAGAAACAACTGACCTGTCTGTCTCACCTCTGTGCTGGGAAAGATCATGGAACAGAGACTCCTGGAAGCTATGTTAATGCACATGGAAGACAGGGAGGTGATATGGGAGAACCAGCATGGCTTCACCAAGAGCAAATCCTATTTGGCCAACCCAGTGGCCTTATATGATGATGTTACTGCATCAGTGGACAAGGGAAGGGCCGTTGATGTCATCTATCTTAACTTCAGTAAAGCCTTTCACACAGTACCCCACAACATCCTTCTCTCCAAATTGGAATGATATGGATTTGATGGGTGAGCTGTTCAATGGATGAAGAACTGGATGTAAGATTGAGTCCAGAGAATGGTGGTCAATGGCTCAATGTCTCTATGGAGATCAGTGATGAGTGGTGTCCTCCAGGGGTCAGAACCAAAGCTGATATTCTTTAATATCTTAATCAATGACATTGACAGTGGGATCGAGTGCATACTCATCAAGTTTGCTGATGACACCAAGCTGTGGGGTACAGTCAACACACCAGAAGGACAGAATGCCATCCAGAGGGAGGACCTAGACAGGCTTGAGCAATGGACCCTGGTGAATATCTTAAGGTTCAACAGATCCAAATGCAAGATCTTGCACCTGAGTTGAAGCAATCCTCACTACCAATTCAAGCTGAGGAATTAAAGAATTGAGCACAGACCTGCCAAAAAAGACCTGTAGGTAGTGGTGGATGAGAAGATGGACATGAGCCATTAATGTGCCCTTGCAGCTTATAAAGCTAGCTGTATTCTGGGCTGCATCAAAAGAAGTGTGGCTAGCTGACTGAGGGAGGTGCTCCTGCCCCTCTACTCTCTGCAGGTGAGGCCTCACCTGGAGTACTGCCAGATGTGGAGTCCTCAGTACAGTAGAGAGACCTGTTGGAGTGTCCAGAGGAGAGCCATAAAAATGATCCAAGGGATGGAACACCGCTCCTATGAGGACAGGCTGAGAGAGCCGGGGCTGTTCAGCCTGGAGAAGAGGAGGCTCTGAGGTGGCCTGATAGCAGCCTTTCAATATCTAAAAGGGATCAACAGGAGAGAAGGGGACAGACTCTGTAGCAGGGTCTGTGGTGACAGAACAACAGTAAATGTCTTCTAGATTAAAGAGGACAGATTTAGGTTGAATATAAGAAAAATGTCTTTTAGAGTGATGGTGGTGAGGCACAGGAACAGGTTGCTCAGAGATGTGGCTGATGCCCCATTCCTGGAGACTTTCAAGGCAAGGCTGGTTGAGGCCCTGGGCAACCTGATCTGGCTGTGCACATCCCAGTTCACTGCAAGGTGGTTGGACTAGATGACCTTTAAATGTCCCTTCCAACTCTAAGGATTCTATGATTCCATGTTGTATGCACATATTATATGTTAAACAGCTCTTTTACTCTTTGCAGCAGTATGAAGGCTAGACTGATGAATGAACATTGTCTCCTAGGCAGTGTAATTTGAGAAGGACGTAGATTAACTGGAGGTAGCCTAGAAATGACCTATGGAGAAAAATTGAATCAGCTGTGTTTGTCGATTTTATAGAAATATGGAGTGGGCAGGGGAGGATAATGGTCTTCAAATGTGCAGAACATTGTGAAGGTAGTAAGTTAATGCAAGGTAGTAAGTTGTATACAGACATAAGGGGAAAATAGATATGAGCAGTATTTAAATTCAAGTAGTTTAAGAACCAGGATAAAATCTTGAGATTTAAGATCAGGTTAAGTAAAGAACTACATGAAATTGTTTAGTAGTACACAATTCTTCTTCAAGTTACAAGTATCAAGGTCACCTTCAGCCACAATGCTACACCTAATAAAAGGAATCTTTCAACATATATTATTAGGTCAGCAATTTAGAGACTTAGGGTTTGAAACTTCAGGTTTTGAAACTCTGTAGGCAACTTTCACTCCCTGTTTCACTTAATGTAAAGAGCAAGAGAACCTCATTAAACCAAAGTCTGCTGTTTGCTTAAAGCAGCTCCACTAAGGCAGCCCAATTGAATGCAGGGCAATTTGAGTTTAGCAAGATATATTGTGGAATCAAAATGAAATAAATTAATAAATATGGCTTAAAAACATTGTTTCATCACAGGAACAAACTCTGAAAACTCATTAAGTCAAACCTGTGCTTTTGCACAGATGTTGCAGTGACACAGGTTACCAGGTCACCAGGCAGGGCAAGCATTGCTAGGAGGGATTGTGCCAAATTGTGAGATGATAATGCAGAGGATGGCATTCCTTTACCAATGCGAACAGGTGCTTGCCTTCTTGCAGAAGTATGAGAGAAAAATTCTTACCCTTAATATACTGAGTAAGAAAATCTTTCAGGCCCTATTATATTATTTCTGCCACTTCAGCTGTCACCTCATTCAACATTACCTTCATCCCTACTATGTGCAGCTGTGCTGTACGTCTAGATTTGCAGATCTTTCTGATCTCTTCTTCAGGCAACTCTCTGCAGAGGTGCTTTTCAGTGTAAGAAGCTGAGGCATCTGAGTGAGATTTATAGCAAGTATATAGTAGGAACACTCATTAAAAAAGAAGTGGGATTCATTAAAAAAGAAATAAGAGAAACAAAGAGGGGAAAAAGAAAGAAATAGCGATAGATAAAATAGTACAAATCACTGTAAGTTGCTCTCCTCCAGCTGAGTTAGACTTCAATGCTTGTAGCTCTAAGGTATTCTGATGTTGCTGCCTATACTTCCTTATCTGTATCCGTGCATGCCCTTCCTCTGCTGCTAGACAGTAGAAAAGAACTCACTCCTAATTCAAGCAACGTGAAGATTATTCACTTCTCTGTAGCTTGACTACAAAATAGACATTTGCCTCTTTTTTTTTTTTCATTATCAATATATTGCTGGTACTAAAGATTAATCATGTGAATTCTCTTTAGCAATTCATCATGTTGTTTTCAAAGATATTACTCATAATCTCTCACACAAACTGTTTGTTTCACTAATTGCAAATAAGCTTATAAAAAACTTACATTTTTTTGTCCCTGATTTCTAGACTATTCTAGACTACTCTTTCTCAGAAATTTCAAGTCTAAATTCAAAGAGCACATTCTTAGCTAGAGTATACAGCTGTAGCTATCTGCTGCTGTCTCACATTAGGAAAATGTCTTGAAAGAAGAACGATGAACAGACATACAGTGGTGTCTTCCCCCAGCCCCTTATATCAGGAAAATATTCAACAGATTAACAAAATCAACAAAAACCTGCAGGAAACTGTAATAGTATCTGCATGTTTGGGTCATAGGTTTTATTTTGAAACTGAACTCTTAATTATTCATTTTTTTTTCCTCCCAGAGTGACTCATTAAAGGATTGATAGCCACCTCTGAATAAAAACATAGGTCTTTATCAACTGTATCCATACTGAAATTAATAACTTTACTTTAAAATAACTTTAAAATAATAGCTTTACCATATAGTGCTTACAGTCTTGGTGTGAATCTGTATGAACGTGTACCCTCCTGTTAGGAATAGAGGAATCATCTCTCAATGTTGTGTATACTATTTATAAAAATGGCTTTGATTATTAATACTTTTACACACTTGGCAATACAACTTTTCAAGATTTCGAAGTTAATTACGTACCTTCCAAAACTTGATATTTTAAAATAACGGATGAGATGAAAACGTCTGGATTTTTTTCATACACGTGAGTTGCCAAGAAAAACCTATACATGTGATTTTTGTCCATTCTTCCAGGAACTGTCCTTAAAAAAAAAAAAAAAAAACTAAAATTGCAACTTAAAAATATTGGGGTTTTTTGTTTTTGTTGTTTGGTTGGTTGGTTTTTTAAATAAACCTAATAATGGGAATAGTGGCAGTGATTCTAGGCAATAGTTTTGAAAGCACAGCATTGATAGAACTGATGTTGCCAAGCTAAACATGAAGACACCAGTTTGTCTAGCTTCCTGTCTGGTCCACCCAGATCATTACTAGGGATCATGTACTGCTCTTACCTAGGAGGCATTTCACTTAAGGGACACTGCTGAGATACACATACATTCACATGCCTACTTCTTAAGAGATCAGTCTACTTCTAGTATATTAAATCTAAAAAAAAATCTGCCCCATTTGAACAGGTTTTCAGATGAATATACCATTTAGTGAGTGTATTATACAGCTATACAGCTGTGTGCAACAGTTTTCTGCACTCACCTCTGTGCCTGCTTTCTAAAACTCTTGACCTTTTTACACTTATATTTTCATCTTTGTATCTGCAGAAGGTTTTGACTAACCTACATATGCTGTCACAGTGTAGTTCTATACTGAACAAAACCGGAAATGTTAGCTTAGCTGTACAGAAATGGCCACAATTTGGAAAAAAGCTGGAAAGATTTGCCAGTCTTCCCTCTGCAGTTTGCAACAATTCATCAAGTGATAAATAATGTTGTTGGTGTCATGTCTCTGGGCCCTCCAGTCACTGGATTATAATGATCACTTATCTACAAATCTTTCCTACATTTTATTTCTACTACAATAAACATCCTTTCATCAGGATTATCAGCAAAAGCTGCAAGATATTTTATCTGGCTGCTATTCAACTGCATGTGGGGGTGCTCATATGCACCCTGCGGTAATTTCTGCAGTTGTAAGCAATTTATGAGACCTGCAGAAGTACATACTTCCGTAGTCTTCAGACTTAACTCTTTGTTTGAATCCAGCGTCTGACAATCTCAGTACAAATGTGTGTATAAACCAGTCTCTAAATCCTAAGTGGTGTTGACTTCTATGTTGACACAGCCCTAACACACCTTTATGTGTTATTTAAAATGAATAAATAAATACAGTTATGCAGACATACTGGGAAAGTAACTCATCCTTTACGCCTTCCCGGAGTTACACTTGGCATAAATTCATGGTGTGGCCACCGTAGCCCTTGTCTCTCCTCCTCAAAAAGCGTACCCTGAAAGCTGCAGCATGTGACATTTCCTAGGGAAGCGCGTAGATAAAACCCTGTAAGGCAGTGAGCAAACAAGTCCCTGAGGAAAAGTTCATGTGTTGTGCAGGTTTGCCCTTAAAAGGTGTTCCCTGAGACCATCCATTATAGAAAAACTTGTAAAGCACTGAGCAGAAATCAGTTATTCAGTACAGACAGCTGCTTGAATCTGCCCTAGTACAAAAACATCACATCCCTGTGGCTTCTAGAAATATTGCATCTTTCTGTTTTTCCAACCCAGTGCCTCTGTGTGCCTGTGCCCATGCCTCCAGAACAGCAAACAACTCTGGAATCTTTGGAGAAACTGTAAACTTGTTGTATAGGATGGACAGGTTTCACATCGCGGTATAAATGAAATTATTTCACTCCTCTCTGATTGCAACAACTTTTTTCTATACATTCCTACAAGGGCTAGCAAGTTGGAGGATAGTGCTGTGACCTTACCACAATATTATTCCATATACATTAACAGTGAATGCTACCTGTGCTAGCAGAAAATGGTGAGACATTATCACCTGTTCGCAGAAACTTTTTGTGTAAAAAAACGGCTGTAATGTAGCTATATTCACTTGCAGGGCTCTCAACAAAGAAAAGGTATTAATATACATGTAACGTAATTCACAATGCAAAACGTTTTGATTATGGTCTCTGTAAATATGACAATACAATGTGAGCCAACATAATTCTTCATTCTAATATGAATCAACGATGATTCTGATAATTCTTCATTTCTAGTGGTTCTTTATTGTTTGGCATAGCTAGAGAATAAATGCAATCAAGAATCTAGGAATCCTGACTCCTAGACTGTCTCATTCTTCTATTTATCTAATAGACATCCTCCTCCTTCTCCCCCACAGAGAATCACCATGTTGGCATCACAATACAACATTGCTGACTCCCTAGCTTGGATGATGAGTTTTCACCATCCTTCCAGATCCAGACGAGAGCCCCAAATACAACTACAGAGCCCAAGGACAAGTACAACCCTGTAAGGCATTTCTCATCACTTTGCATTTTGTCTGCATTGTCTTCAAAAGTACAGGAGGGTTAATCTCAGTAAATTAGCCTCTCTAAAGCAATATAAAGCTTTATTCACAACATCACAACATGCCAGAGCTAATATGGTGCTTTGCCTTTTTCTCTTTAATCGATATCATAAGAATTTTTCGTGCTATAGCTGATTGTTATATTATTGTCTGCTGACTCCCCCTTAGCCACAAACCGAGAATGTATTTGTTGCTTTTTCCAAGCACAGTCTCTTGGCTAAATCTTTCCTTATCAGATTTTTTCACTGCCATTTTTCTTCTTCTATAAAGTCATAACTTGGTTTTTAAAGGTCATGCCCCATCTACAATGACTCTCACAATGAATAGGATATAAGAAACAGCTGTGGGAATGGGGGAATCCTGTTTTGGCTGGCAGCTGTAAATGTCCACTTAAATTGTGCAATTTTGTACAAAAGGTTGTGCTATTTTCCATTTTTCTATAGTGGTATGGGTACTTTTCTTCTGTAAGCCAAATCTATTTGTCTGATGTTCCTTAGATTTACATTGTGCCAGCTCCTGCAGAGACTGCAACGCTAATAAGCCTTACATTTTGGTGTCATCATGCACAGCAATTTGTTTTCTATTAGTAGGACACACTCTAGAAGAATTTGGTATAAGACAGTAAGTATTCAAAGGGTGGCCATCTTGCCTACTTACATACTGATAAAAAAGACCATTGGAAAATATAAGGTAATTTTCAAAGAAATGGGAAAAGTGCTCGGATGCAAGAGAAAAACCTTGTGAAAAAAGAGTGAGGAAACAATGAAAAGAGATATGTTTGCTGTGAATAGGAGTGAAGAAAGAAAAAGTTTGGAACCAAATGAAAAGAGGAGCACTCTGGTAAAAATGAGCCATTAAAAGGTATATGAAATAAGGCATTTCTTTGGTATTTCTAAGAATCTGTTTGTAATTCAAGAACTAAAAAGAAAGTGGTGTTCAAAAATGTAATCCTATAGCAAACGTAGGTTCAATGGATTCTTTTTTTAGTAATAATTTTCCTTGGTTATAGCTCCCTTTCTGAAATTAGAATCGACACAGCTCCAGTGTGACTTTTTGGATGTTTTCCCTTATAAATGCTGACAGATAACTCAGTTCCTGGTTTTTTTAACTGTATTACACCATCTGTCAAGGCATTCTGCTGATAATGCTGTGAAATAATACAGCTGCAGAAATCAAACAGCAGGCAAACGAGCACCTTCTAGCTTTTAATTCTTTCCTACAAGTTACTTCAGCTAATTTTTGTTCATGTCTTTTTTCATAACATTAATGAAATCTGGCTATTCTAAATTTGAAATGCTTAGCGGTAATCTTTGCAAAGTCACTGGCCCACTGAATGACTTTTCGTGAGTCATTTCCATCACTGTGCCTTCAGCTAGGAGATAGGAAGTATGTGCTAGTTCCTTCTCTGCTTGATTTGCTATCTATTCATAATCAGAACTATGAAACACTATGGTGATATTATTAGCAATGAAAAACCTAAAAGGAACCCCACAGGTTGCACTGACACAAAAGAAGCCATAACAAAGCCAAAGGACATATATATGTCATCTTCTTCGCGTGTTTGCATTGGTGCTGTTAAATGGGAAATACCAAAACTCTGATAGACATTTGTCTTTATGTCTTGAAAAGAGAAACAGGTGTGCTTTGATGTAATTACTGACCAGATTTACTAATGCTTTCCTAGATAGACAAAAGGGTATTGGCCAACAATTTGTACTCAAGGAGTTTAATCTACAGATGAAGTCATCCACAGACACTACTGACCACATCAGTTGCTGCTCCTTATAGGGAATCCTGCTGTTAGTATTCCCACACACTGATCTTTCCTGACCTGTTTGATTACTGATGGGGTGAAATAGGGAAAAATTAATGTTTCTTCCTAGAGACAGTCTTATCCTGTTGAAGACACTGTGTGTATTCTGTGAGATATACTGCTATTTCTTGAACCATTGCTGGCTTGTTCAGGGCATTCTGTGAAAGTGCAGGGCCTCAGCTTTTAGTCACTATTTCTACTCCCTTATTAAACATACATATTAAAATAATGATTTCTCTTTCTTTCCAAAAAGCACCACATTTTCCTAAGGCACTACTAACATTTTGTAGCTGATAATTTGCTCTAACAAATACTGTTATTGTGTTCTTTGTATCTGTTTTAATTTCCACAGAAATAAATAGGAGACATTACTTTCAGAGCAACCTAAACCCCTGCATATTGAATAAGCTTATTTGGTCCTTAAGATACACAGAGAATCTGAATTCCTCATTTTACCCAACTCCAAATCATTGCTTTAACAGTAAAGCATTACTCAGAGATAAGAGTATAAACATGGACACACAATATCAAGAACTACATTGTTTTACTTCCCATTATGGGTTTTTGTTTGTTTGTTTGTTTGTTTTTAATTTGGGCATGATTCACTGAATAACAACACATCCACACAATTCTCATGACAAAAGACAAATCTCCAGCCATGTAAACCAGCTATGTAAAACCTCAAGCACCCATTTAAAGGAACTCACTTGTATTTTTTTTTTCCTTTTTTTTTTTTTTTTTATAAATCCACAAGTTTCCATTTCTTTTCCTCCAGTTGTTATTGTTTTACCACTCTTATGTTCTGCATCTGGGTTAACAAGTTGCTTCTGACCACACGAACCAAATTTAATATCTTTTATTTGGATTCCTACCAAACCACAAGAGTACATATCCTATTATATTTTTTGCTGGTTTTTTTCCTGCCTCTCCTTTTCTTTTATGTAATTTTGAATCTTTTGAGAACAAGCCCAAATATCTCTGTATCTCTTAAAATTGTGGTGCTCCAGTAATGTAACTAAAACCCAGATTTTCCCCTTAGAAATTGAAATTCAGTTTATTCTGTTGATACCAATATTACTTCATTTCCATAGACTTCCTCATTCTCTCACTATTGCTTTATGTTACAGCAGAAAATTATCCTAATTCAATCATTTTTCAACCAATCTAATACAGCCCCAAAGTGGATTAGCCAGCAGGCACTGGTGAACTGCACATCCATCAGTAGACGGTTACAAAAATAACCAGCTAATTAAATCCAGAGAAAGATCCAGAAAGGGAAGGGAAAGAACAATGCATTTGTCTCCTGCTTCCCCACCTGTTGCTGTTCTCTCTGTATGATTGAAGCTCCCTTCCTTAGCCTTTCTTCTTCCAGCCATCCAAAACTGGAAGTGGCTTCCATCCCTGCATTTGGAGATACAATGCTTTGCAACATAAAGGAGAAGAGGAAATGTCTGATCCTCCCCCTCCCTTTTCTCTCAAGGCAGAAACTTTCTTCTGAATTCACATCAATACTTCAGTACCTACACTAGGAACTTGCACAGTGATGGCAGTGTTGATGCAAGTACAGCACAGCATGCAACCCAAGGTTTGTGAAGCCAGAGCATGGACATGCTGTAAACATCTTCCCAAACACTCTTCCCAAAGCAGGACAATTTATGATACTTCAGTGCTACAGCAAAGTAAAATTCATGTCTAAGTGCTAGGTGTTTTTTTTTTCTTTTTCTTTTTGTGATTAATACTTTCACAAAATAAGGTGTAGAATGATATTTTTTTTTATCAGCTTTATTTCTCTTTCTCTAGATCTTTGCTTTCTCAAGTAAATGTTATGAGAGGATGCAAACATACCGGTTCACTAGCTGCGATTTCTTTTAATCCTGTTCCTTTTCTAAGCAGTCTTCTCAGATTTGAGAAGTTATCTTCAGAACAAAGAACGAACTTGGACTTAGATGTTCTGATCACCATAGGATGTCCTCCTTCACGCTGGAGGATAAACACTACCCTAATACTAAAGCTAATGATTTCTATTCTTTGAAAAGGCCCCTTGTAATTATTTATTGTATGTTCTATGTAATTTAGCTGTAAATTGTACTATGTTCATTTAACTCCACAACTGTTATAAAATGTGTAGACTTTTTCCCTGTTGTATTTGTATCCTCCATGTTGTCTTTTCCTTCTAACAGTAAGAACGCACACACTGTGAGTGCTGTTAAATGACCAGCTCCATCAGTCAGTTAAGAATACATCAAAATTAAAGTGCGAGATTCATTTCTCTTTTTGGATATCTGTCAGCATTAGTTGGTGTGCTGAAAGAGGCTTGAGTTTGGGTTTTTTTTCAGATTGTTCAGAAATATTTTTCTTCACTAAGGAGCAGCTGTTGTGAGGAAGAAGTTAAAGGATTTTCTTAGCGCTGTAGGGCCGTGAGAAACGAGATGTAGTACATTTTTGTTAATCTGAAGTAAAATAGCTTTTCAAGGCCGAGGGCCGCTCCCTGCTGCCTGGAGGGTGCCTGTAGCAATTGGAGTGGAGCTGGAGTTCAGCATGAGGAGGAAAATGGAGGATGCCCTTATCCTCCAGAGGACCCAGCCTGCCTGTCTAGCTCTCATCTTAATGCTTTAAAATAATCCTCTGGTGTTCAAAATATTGATTTTCTTCTTCTTGGACCACGAAAAAGTAATGTTACTCCTTATTCTTCTTTTGATAAAGTCGTACAATTCTTTATCTCCTGCTACAAGAAAGCTTTTCCTTTTTTTTTTTTTTTTCCAGCATGTTTTTATTTATTTAACTTATTGAAGGGGACCACGATTAAACCGCATTCCAAATGCGTCAGGTCGGACATTTTCATTCTGGGACGTGCCTTAAAGTCAGAAACTCCCGCTATTGGCAGCGCGCGAGAAGCCGAGGCAGCCTCCGCGGCGGGCCGTAACGCCCACCAGGTGGCGCTGCAAGGCAGGGAAGGGCTGCGCTCATTCGCTCTCATTTCGGGAGCTGAAGCTCAGCTCTGCGTTACAATGCGTTCGCCTGAGGATCGGGAGGTCGCTTCGTAGGGAGTTACAGTCCCGATAAAGTAAGTCATACTAACCACACTGCGACACTTCTTTAACTTGAGACTGCGCTAGTGAAACTGTCAGCGTTAAGGAAAGGGCTACTAATTAAAGTATGGAAGTATGATTTTAGCTACAAAATACGTTTGAGATGGAAATGGGCCTCACTGGAGGCACTATTCTGTGGTACCCCTGACAGCATCATTTGTTGAACTACACAGTGCAGCATTTACTTGCCTTCACTGCAGCTTCATGCTAAGGTCTCCCACCCCAGGACTGTACACTCTGACTCCTACACTGTGGTGCTCAGCATCATTTCCGTGTCAGTGCCAGTGAGGTGAGTGGCAGTTCAGTGAAGTACCATGGTGCTCCTGTGTGATAAGTGCAGCATCTCTCAGAGAAGGCACAGTTTTAAAAGTGCCTCTCTCGGCAGAGGTCAGCCCAACTCTACCAGAGCTAAGGATCTTCCTCCTAACTCCTGCTCTGAGCCAACACTGCCTAAAACAGACCCGGACTCCATCCCCTTCATGGCATGTGTGTGGCACAGCTGTACTACTGCCCGGGAACAGGAGCCTGGCAGCTCTCAGCTCTCTGCAATAGTGTACTGCTGGCTGAGCTCTGCCATGCTGCAATGAGTCGGGTCCTCCCACTTGTGCAAGGCACACACTCATCCATGCACACTGTTACCTTTATGAAGATCCAAGATGTTAATAGGGAAGTGATTGTCCTGCTCTACACTGTATTGATGCAGCTTCATCTTGAGTAGTGTATGCAGTTCGGGGCACCACAGTAAAAAATGACATAAAACTATTAGAGGGCACCCAAAGGAGGACTACAAAGAGGGCAAGGTGTCTGAGGAGCAGCCGAGGTCCCTTGGTGTGCTCAGTCCAGAGCAGAGAAGCTGAGGGGAGGCCTAATGGCGGCTGCAGCTCCTCAGAGGGAGCAGAGGGCAGCGCTGAGCTCTGCTGTGTGACAGCGACAGGGCCCGAGGGAACGGCATGGAGCTGTCAGGGGAGGGCAGCTGGGGGTCAGGGACAGGGTCTGCACCGCAGGGTGCTCAGGCTTTGGAACAGGCTGCCCAGGACAGTGAGCATGGCCCCAAGCTGCAGGAGTTCAAGAAGCATCTGGGCAAAACTCACAGACATAGGGTTTGGATTTTGGGTGGTCCTGTGTGGAGCCAGGAGCTGGAATCTGTGATGCTTGTGATTCCTTTCCAACTCAGGATATTCCATGGTTCTACGACAGAGCTTTGGTGCTTGAATATGAACAGTGAAGGGAACAGTGTACATAGTATCAAATAATCCCTGCTTTTTATGAGTAAACTTGGAATCACACCTTGATTACCTGCATAATTAATCCCTGCTCACAAGTATTTGCATGCCTGAATAATTAAAGAGTTAGGGCCTCCAAGCGAGTACAGCCTGTGTTTCTATATGGAAAGCTTCAGCAGCAATCACGGTAGCTCATAGTACATAAATAATTCAGATGGAGCTTTCTCTCTTTTTTTTTTCCCTTACAGAAATTCTCTTAGTGCTTCCTAATTAAATAAAAATGCTTTATAAGCCGTCATTCCGTGACATCAACAGAATATTCTAAGCTATGAACTAGACAAGCTGAATTTACGTGTTCAGTGTCTGCAGCCTGATATTCAAAGCAATTTCATGCAACTGAACCAGTGCAAGCATGTGATCCAACGGGTACACACTTTAGCAAAGAATGAGCCGCTCTATGCCAGCCATACTCATCTTTTCACCCAACATCGTGGTTCTTGGACCTCAAACATTCGAGCTATGAATAAAGAAGGGCAATGCCCGACCTGTTTGCACCTTGACACAAATCACACGAACTGCAGGTGGGGACAGGGAGAATGCACGTTGGCGGATGCCGACTGCTCTCGGAACGATTCTCTTTTCCCGCAGAGACGGGCGGGAAACGGTTTTATTTTCTACTTTCAGTTGCAGAAGGGCGGCAGGGGGCGCGCGGGGCCGCGGTCAGTCCCCGCGCGGGAAGCTTCTGGAAGGCGCTGAGCACAATGCCCGCCCCCGGCGGCGCTGCCCTCCGCAGGGCAGGCCGGACCTCCTTCCCTCGCGGCCAGCTCCGCGCGGCGGGCTCGGCCTGCTCTCGGCCGCCCCCCGCCCCGCCCCGCCCCCATGCAGCTGCACGGCGCTGGCGCCGCCGTTTACGGTGCGGCCCCGCTGGCAGCCGCCCCAAGCCCGCCCGTTGTCCTCCATTTTCTCTCTCCGCCCTCAGGTTCCCCGCGTTTCCTCCGCCCGTCCGCTGCCCCCAGCCCCTCCCGCTCTGTGCGTGCTGGCAGCGCCGCGCGAGGCGGCAGATGGCTCCCGGCCCCTTTCTCGCAGCCGCTCGTTCCGCGCGCACGTCGGTCCGGGGGCCGGCGGAGGCGGCGTGCGAGCTGCCACGACCCGCGGGCAGGGACCGGGTAGGGCGGGAAGGGCCGGCCTCCGCCGCCATGTCAGCACTCGGCGCGCCGCTCACAGCCCACCTGCTGCAGAGAGGGCGGCGGCCGGCAGTGACGGGTCAGGCAGCCCGAGGCAGCTGCAGTCAGCGCCGGCAGCCCGAGGCCCGGCCTTCACCTGGCTCCTTCCAGAGCCCCGAGTGACGCCGCAGTGCTGCGTGATGTCAGCGTGCCCTCCGCTTTCCTTTTATTTTCCTTCATTTAACCCTGGAGAACTGGGGCCTGTGCGCTAGCGGTTTGAAAACGGCGAGGGAAGCTTCCTGCTTTTTGCTTGGAGCATCTCTGCTTGTTTTCTCTCTTTTCATTTGGGACTTCGTGAGTTCTAAGAAATTAGCAAAATATAAAAGAAAACAGAAGGCTGCTGTCTGAGCAATACAACGCATCGTGTTCAGTTGCACGTACACAACAAAAGCATGTTTTAAAGGCAAGGTAGCTGAAAATACGCTGTTTCAAACCACACGTGTTGCTCCCACATTACAATTCTTACTGAGCTTCATGGTAGAGGAGACGTGTTTGGACCTCCTGAATAAGTAGGGCAGCGCTGGGACTTTTTTTTCCCCCTGGATGGTACGATGTGTTTCAATCCTGGCAGCCTGCATCAGTCTGTCGTGTGTGGAGGTGGTGGCTGAGGAACTTGCAATGAGAAAACCGCCCGGAGGCACAGTCGGCAGAATGGTACGGTCACAATGTGTCACTGCGGTTGATAGCGCTGCTCAGATTCACCTATCGATCGTTGTTGAGCACCGTATGAACCAGGCACAACGACAACGCCTGGATAGAAGATCCGCTTCTCTAACTGACTTTGAGTTACCTCTGGTCTTATTTGTCCCGGATCCATTTAAAGATTTGTATAAAATAAACATCGGTCTCAGAATTATCTCAGTCTTCGGCTCTCGTCCCCCGGGCAGCTCTTTCCAGGGACTGCTGTGCAGATGCCCCGGCCGCGGTGCTCGGGGCTCGCTGCAGTACGCATCTGCACCGCTCGCGGGGAACGAGCGGGTGCGGTCAGCGCGCTGCAAAGCGCAGCCACCGGCGTGCGAGCAGCGCCTACCGTCGCCTTGCGTTTCTGACAGCGTAACTTTGCTCTCGTGCTTTAACTTTCACGCACCGCACCTCCAGGGCTCACGTCTGTTTATGTCATCTCTGGAGCGTGGGGCAGGGAGCTGAGAAAAGCAGCGAAGTCGGAGAGAGCTTCTCGTTGGTTAATGCCGGTCTTTAAGGTTAGGCTGCTAAGCCCCTGGTTAGGCCCCTGCTGGAAGGTTGCCTGCCTGCCCTCCCGCCGGGCCGCGTCTCGCACCGCACGAGCAGTGTGGGAGCGCTGTGTGGGAGCGGGGCTGGCAGCCAGCGTAGCGCTGCTCTGCGCTGTGTTGGTGCCTCTGTTCCAGAGCCCTCTCGCTCTCCTTGTAACAGTGCATGTTACACCCTCGGTAAGTAGAGGGTGGCTGGGAATCGCGATGGAGTTTCAAATAAATAATAATTTTCACTGCGCGCTGGTGATTAAATATCACGGGTCATTAACGCAGTTAATGGGTCGTTAACAAAACAATCTGCGGCGGCATGAGTGAAAGCGGAACATTTCGGGGTGTTAATTCCCTCGGAGCCTCTTTCCCCTCCCCGACTCCCTAGATAAACGGACCCACCGTCCCGCTGCCCCCGGCTGTACCCCAGCTCCACGCGGACGCGCAGCCCCGGAGGTTGGCAGAGAGGTCGGGAAGGTGCAGGTCTCGTCCCTGCGGCTGAGGCACCGCTCCGCTCTATGCAATTAGGGCTGAGAGGACAGAGGGAAAGGAAAGCGGTTCTTTGTGGAGGCACCCGGCAGTCGATCCCCCAGGGCCGCGTCCTGTTCCCGTATATGCCTGCACGAGTTTGATCTTTGGCTTTACGCCCTCATCATCTTGTGCAGTATTTTTTCTTCTGGAAATCCTACTGTATGGTAATAAACACGGACACAAAGCTAGGAATGAAAGAAAAGTCCGAGTTATATGTGTGCATATATATACATATATAGAAAGTACTTATAAGCAAAAATACCAAATTCTTCTTTTGTGGAATTTCTGTTGTGAAGAGTTCATTCAAAATCAGTTATTTCTGTTTAAAGAAAATGAATGACTACCGCAGTCCTGTCACCTGCAGTGCTTCCTTCTGCATCTCTTGAGGTCATACTTTGAGCAATGCGCACACCCCAATCGCGTGCCGTTTTTTAACAACTCCGCTGACGACCGATACTTCGTACTCCTGAACGACACAAATCGCAACGGATCAGGATCGTTACGGACGCATCGTGCTGCGTTTCGCAGCGTGGGGAGATCGGTTCCCCCTCCCTCCCCCTCCCACCCTCCATTTGGAGTTCGGCTCCAATCCTTCGGCATCGACGAGCTTCCCTGAGAGGCAGTGACACTCTCAGAGCTGGCTCTGTTACTTCCCAGACATTTTTAGATAAACTCCGATGTGGTCTCGTAATTAGTTCTGTATTTACATGTTTATGATTTCCAACCGCTCGCTGGAAAACAGCCGGTGATAGCCGCACGTTTCCAATCCATAACTTTGATTCGCTTCCCGGCAGGAGCTGTCATCTGTATTCCTTTCCCTCCATTTTTCTGCCGCTTCCCAATACTCCGCTTCTCTCCCCCAAGAAAGGACGCTCAGCAAAGCTTTCGAACTAAGTACCAGCGCATTTGCTGATGATTTCCAGTTCTTAATCTATTGCCCAAGTAACAGTCCAGGTTATCTCCAGGACAAGCGTTCCGTCTGTTCCTGTGTCCTTTTGATAGGACAAAGCTCGCCTGCATACGACCCTTCCTACATGTACTCAGCGACAGTTTGCTTTGGCTGGCTGAAGAGTGGGTACTTTTATTTTATTTTATTTTATTTTATTTTATTTTATTTTATTTTATTTTATTTTATTTTATTTTATTTTATTTCACTTCACTTCACTTCACTTTTCTTTACTTTACTTTACTTTATTTCATTATGTAACCGATCCCCTTCCTCCCATTCCCTTTCTCCAGGCAGCCCGCTGGGGACCCCGGCGTGGCAGAGCAGCCTCTCTGTGCAGCGGGCCAGGTGCGTGGCTCCGCCCGCGCGGTGACAGCAGCATTCTGCTGGCTCGTATGAGAGAAATCGTGTCCGTATTTGTGGTATTCTGATGGGGTTTTTTTGTTTGTTTTTTGTTTTTTGTTTTTTTTTTTCCCCTGGGTAGTGTGTCGCTGGAAGAAGTCTCAGTGTTTCAGCCGGTGCGCATAAGTAGAGCAGACGTCGGGGACTCGCCGCTCATTCTCCAAAGTTTCTCAAGTAATCCGAACAGAGATGAAAGCGCCTGTTTAAAAATAACGCTCTCACTCACGCACACACACTCTATGTTTCTTTCTTTCTTTCTTTCTTTCTTTCTTTCTTTCTTTCTTTCTTTCTTTCTTTCTTTCTTCTTTCTTTCTTTCTTTCTTTCTTTCTTTCTTTCTTTCTTTCTTTCTTTCTTTCTTTCTTTCTTTCTTCTTCTTCTTTCTTTCTTTCTTTCTTTCTTTCTTTCTTTCTTTCTTTCTTTCTCTCCTTCTTTCTTTCTTCCTTCTTTCCTTCTTTCCTTTTTTCCTTCTTTCCTTCTTTCCTTCTTTCCTTCTCTCTTTCTTTCTCTCTTTCTTCCTTCCTCTCTTCCTTTCTCTCTTCCTTTCTCTCTTTCTTCCTTTCTTTTCTTTTCTTCTTCTTTTCTTTTCTTTTCTTTTCTTTTCTTTTCTTTTCTTTCTTTTCTTTTCTTTTCTTTTCTTTTCTTCTCTTTCTTTTCTTTTCTCTTTTCTTTTCTTTTCTTTTCTTTTCTTTTCTTTTCTTTTCTTTTCTTTTCTTTTCTTTTCTTTTCTTTTCTTTTCTTTTCTTTTCTTTTCTTTTCTTTTCTTTTCTTTTCTTTTCTTTTCTTTTTTCTTTTCTTTCTTTCGTTTCCTTCCTTCCTTCCTTCCTTCCTTCCTTCCTTCCTTCCTTCCTTCCTTCCTTCCTGCCTGCCTGCCTGCCTGCCTGCCTGCCTCTCTCTTTCTCTTTTTCTCTCTCGCTGTCTTTCTTTCTCTCTCTCTCTTTAAGTCAACTTTATCTTTAGGTGAGAGAGCAACCCGCCGCCCGCTGTCTCCGCGGGAGAACGCCGGGCTGGACGCGTGCGGGCAGGGCTACCTGAAGCCCCACGGACAGCAAACGCAGCGAACCGGGGCCGCCACCGCCCGGCGCTTCTGCCTGCTGCACGACCGGCCGCTTTTGGAGGTGCTGGGAAGGGGCGAGAGATGGCTATGAGAAAGGAGCTGCGGAGCTACCTCGATGGGCTCCGCTTTACTGACATCACTGCTTTTTATTTTTCCTTTCCCCCCTTTTTCTCTATTCTTCTTCCTTTTTCTTGTTCTTAATATTACCATTATTAATAATAGTAATAATGAACGTAATGCATTTCCCGAGCTGGTACCTAAAATGATAACCCCGCAGTTTGCTCTCCTGTTTTGGTCCGTTCGTAAGTGGGCGTTTGTGCGTGTGCTGCTTCCTAATCTCAGCTACAATGACTTGCTTTTATCTGCTCCGGCTTACACTACAAATGTGCGAAATCGGCAACCTCAGCTTGATGGCACAGGGTTCTCCTCTCTCTCCTGACGGCTAAAATAAGGGTCTCTCCTACAGCGGTGCATATTTCTTCAGTGTCAACGTACTGCTGCGTGAAACCAAGGCTGCTTTTTTGTGGATCGTCCCATTTAGTGTTGGAGTCATGTGGGAAGAAGGGGTTTCTGCCCGGCGCCCGTTCAGGTTCTCCCTCCGTGGGAAAATGGAGAGAGGAGGAACCGCTCTCGGCTCTGAAGGAGCCTCTAAGCTCGGCAATTGCCGCCCGCTTTTCCAGGCTCCTTTCTTCACGTCACGCCTCAACGTGAGGCTCAGCACCGAAGAAGAAAATAAATTAAAAACATAAAAAATCTAAATAAAATAATGAGAAAGAAGGAACTCCCCGCAGCACCCCCAGAACGAGATGCCTCTGGGCGGGGCTCCTCCGTCCGGGTGCGGAGCGAGGTCGGCCCCGTCCCGCTAGCACGTTTTAGGGTCGTTTTAATCTGTCCGAACTTCGAAACAAAGCTGCTTCCCAGAGGAAATTTCCACTGCTGCTGCTCTCCTGCACCAGAGGGCGCCGGGCTGCTTCCCAGGTCGCTGGCGAGGGCTGCCTTGCCAGGGCTGCTGCTGCGA